>NC_045545.1:63282802-63600802 GCF_009769535.1 Thamnophis elegans
CAAGAAGCTAAATACAGAAAAAAATAGTTGACAGCAGCAGTCTTCGAGGCAAGCATCTGCCATATCTGCCATTCCTGAAAATTGTCATTTTTGTCTTAAAAAGAGACCACCAGAGCTAGAATGAACCCTTGCAAATTTGTTGCAAATCGATCATTCATCTGTGATACATTGTCCAAACTGAGACTTTTCCAAACCAAGCAACATATCCAATTTTGCTCTGCTTAGCTCCACCATGCAAACAAAATTAAGAAATGGTTAAAACAGTCATGAATAAGCTAGGGAGATTTGAAGGGTTGTGGGTTTGTAAGTCTAGGTCTCAGATGAAAGATAAATTTGCTTAAAAATCAGTGAAGATGGTTCCCAAATTGATATGGTTATAGGAGCATGGTATATGGTTGAGCTTTTTCTTTCTTTTCTTTTCTTTTTGGTCTTCCCCAGTGCCTCTGCTTTTTCTCTCCCCTATGCTCCCCTTTCATGGTCTCAGCTCCAAATCTGCCTTTTCCCTTTCTGTGCAAGCAAACCTTAATTTCCTGGCATGCTCAGAAGAAACAGTAGCAGCGGCAGGCCTCTTCTCACAGATGCATGATGGCCTTGGCAGAAATCCATGCAGGGTTTATCCAGGTGTGCCATGTTTGCTCCACAGCTTGGATGATGGGAGTGCATGTCTTGGCCATTGGAACTCCATGGTCTGGCTACCCCAGCCTGAAAGCTTCTAACTTGAGAAGGTTCAAACCTAAAGCAAGACAAGGCCTGCTACAATTCACTTTCCCCTTTCTTGAGTTATCCACATTGAATTGTTCCGCAGCAAATTGTTCCAAGGGAGGTGGCTAGTTGTCCCATTCATAGAAAGAGCAAGATATTATATTCTCTGCTTGGTGCTCTTCCTCTAAGAACTATTGCCACCGTCTCAGAATTGGTAGACTGTTGTGTATTTTAAAATTATGTATTGTTTCTGTGGTCGTTTTAATTTTCTGTTTGTATCCCCCTTCCCTGGTTGAGTTGTGAGCCACCCTGAGTCCCTTCGGGGGGAAAAGGGCAGCATATAAATAAAATCAACATTCAACATTCCTTAGCACCGCTTCCTGTACTTGACAAGGAGTGTCAGATACAGGGGCATATATATTATGATATTTAACATTCAACAAGAAACCAAGATTTATAGAGAGGTGGGTGATTCCAGCTAGATATTAAGATTCAGGAAATGATTATAGAACATCCAAGCGTATGAAGGAAATAAACCAAATCTCAGGAGCTTGTGTATGATTGGTTCATGGCACCAATGTAAATAGTTCGACATGATAATGACCTCATGAATACTTCTAATAGTATTCTCCTGATATTCAATAGCTTTCTTGAAACTCTTTTCTATTGCCAAGATACAAATCATTTTAGAGAGTTTCTTGTCTGGTGCTAGGAATAAAATATTGGACCAACAAAAAGGTGCTGCTGGAAGGTTTTCTGGTTTGTTATGTGCAATGCTGGGAAATGACAAAGAAGCTTTCCCAAACTCCTTCAATCTATAGAACGTAGCCAAACAGCTGCTTTTGTCTCTAGTCAATATTAGGCAAAAGAGAGACTATTGGGAATAATAAACCAGTTGAAAGAAAGATTGATGGATTACATGTTCTACTAAAAGAGATTTGGCTCAGGAGCTGAAGGATTGCTATCTTTGCTGCAACACACAAATGCACACTTCCTCCTTCTTAAAAACAGATCTTCTCAAAATAGCTAAAAATGTTGAACAAACTTTACTGATGAACAATGAATTGTAATCTAGAGTACTGTTTTATGTAAAATAGCATGTATTTCATTTGTAAGAATTGTAAGTCTTGAGTTGCACATTCCTGACTTTTCAAGCAGTAAGAAATTTAATGGTAGCTAAAGAGTATTTCACTCTAAAGTGACTGGAGATAGTTTTGCAACATCTAACTATCGCAAATTAATGTAAAGTAGGTCATAAAGGAGGAGCAAGCAGGCCATAATGACAGATTGCTAATACAACACCAGTCTAGACTCTCTAAAGTAACAGCCTACAATTTCCAAATCCCTGAGGATGCATTTCCACAGCAATAACAAACCTCAAACTTCTTCCCCTTTCTCTTATTTAACTCAAACTGCAAAACTATTTCCTTCTATCTGGAAAGCTACTTTATGCTTAACTTCCCCAGATCTCTGACACCTATAACTGTGATCCTCTTCTCCCAAAAGAATAGAAATCAGTGCATTGCTTATTTATAGGTGCTACATATGCTTACGTATAAATTCATTTCCACATGCCCACTGCAAATTTGAAGTTCTGATCCAAGAGGCCCAAAACAGTTTAACACAGGCCACCAATCCTTTGTCTCGTTGCATGCTTGTACACATCCAGTAACAACCCCTTCGAAACAATAGGATAAAGCCAGTCAGATGAGGTTAATCAGTGAGAATAAGGAAGTATTGCCTCATAAACAGGCCAGAAGACATCCCAGAAGTTATGTTTGTGTCCAGAAAATACAGCTGCATCCAAATCCCCATCTCACTGACTGTTAGCGGACTGCCAACATGCTGAAGGCTTAGTATGTTTTTATCTCAAGGGTTTTATTGGCCAGAGACATAAGCTGTTCTGGAGCATCTGGCTAAACAGGCACTTACAACTGTCTCCCAACCCCCCCCCCCAACCCCCAGGCATTCTACAATGTTACTCCTGTCTTAGAAGAGATATGGAAGAAAATTCTTTGAAGTTCCCTGCAATGACTATCAATGACAAAGCTCTCTCCCTCCACTATGAGAGTGTGTGAGAGAAAATTAGAGGAAGAAAAAGAGAGCATGTATAAATCATTACCACTTCTGGGTCATTCAGGACCCACTATAATGATCCCCTTAAGAAACCAATTTCTTTACTCCAGCTATTAATGTGCAAGGTACACACAGTAGGAAAAATTCCAACTCTTTTTTAAAAAATAAACATATGAAATTGCACTTATGTTTATTTAAATAATACTTTGGGCTACAAAATGCAACTGATCATATTGGTTATATTATATCTCCTTCTGATTCTTTTTGTCACTTGAAGCCTAGATTTATGCCCTCATTCAGATGGGTTCCTATTTACCCTTCAATGTTTGAGATTAAAAAAAATTGTATTCTCAGCACACATTGTTCTTTACTTCAGAGTTCTCCAACCTTTCTGCCTTTGTGGACCAATTGAAAGGGAGGGATGATTCTGTGTGAGCAGTATGCAAGTACATGCATGTGGGAAGCTCCATTTGTGTGAGTGGCGGGCATGTCTACTCACCGCTTACATAAATGGAACCCATACACATGCACTCACCTGCTGTTTATGTGCTGCTCACGCAAGTGATGATGCATGCATATGCATGCATGTGTTTACTACTTCAACGCCCCAATTCAGAATGGCTCAAGGCCTGGTAGCGGGCCGCGGCCCAGGGTTGAGGACCTCTGCTTTACTTCAACTGCTGCTAATGATTAAGTTACTTTTCAGAGTCACATATCAGATTTAAACAGTTATTTTTGTTACCCCACTTGGGAGATTCACAGAATGAAAGCGTAGTTTTCACCTGCAACAAATACAAATTTCAATCATAGGTCAGATCCTGAGTTTACATGTGTGGCCCCCATGTGGTGGAACATGCTGCTCCCCAAGTAAACATGGCTCCTTTCCCTTTAATGTTTTGGAAGACAAATATTTTGTTTCAACAGGCATTCAGCCCCTAAGGAACACTTGTTTTTATGTTTTGAGTTATGCTTTTGAATGGATTAAGAAGGGTAATGGCGTTGTTCAATCATATTTGTAGACACCGCCCAGTTTAGCTTGGAACATTACTACATTACTAAAATGCTGTGAGACAACAAAAAGAAAGAAAAGGAGCAATAACTGTACATAGATCAGTTAATGCTAATGTCTTGAAAAGATAGCCTTTTTTTCCCTTGCTCTAACTGCAATTTTGCAAGGTTCTGCTTAAAAGGCAATTCCCTAGCTTGACTAGCTTCATTCCGCAGTTTGCATAAGAGTTTAACTAATCAGACAACCCCAAGGCAAGGGGCAAACCACTAGAGGGAATATGGCTGGCGGAGAGCAGGAAAAGTTCTGTTAGTTTGGCTCTATGTGTTAAAGATTCAAAGCCAAGATGGGGAAGTCAGAGAAATCTATGTAACATAGGATCAATGCATGCCAGAATGAATCATTCTTTAAGCAAACATGACCCATGCACAGTAAAGGAAAGATAGCTATGGGGACAGGACAAGCTGCTTTTAATCCAAGAGAGAAAGGGAACTCCAAATTTGGAGCAACTCAGGGTGATATTTGGGGCAAGACAAGCCAATTTACAAGTCTGCCTGGAAGAATTATATTAACAATGATTTAATTGATATATAATGTGTAGTTCAGTTATAAAAAAACATCCATAGAGCACCCACAAAAATAAATGCATCTATTGACTTTTCCGAGACTAGGAAGTGTTAAATGGAATAGTTTAACTTTATATCACACAATGCACATTTGACAAAAAGCATGGAATGTTAAGTTAATGCTGGGACGGATGTCTCACATCTGAACAGAATTGGACATTTCCAATTCCTTTAGTATCTGCACTCACTCCTTAGACACAAAGTAGCAAATTTCTGCTAAGTGAAATTTGGTGATATTTGCTGAATATCACCAACAGAGGTGATATTCAGCAGGTTCTGACCAGTTCTGAAGAACAGGTAGCAGAAATTTTGAGTAGTTCCGAGAACCGGTAAATATCATCTTTGACTGGCCCTGCCCCCATCTATTCTCTGCCTCCCGAGTCCTAGCTGACTGGGAAGAAATTGGAGATTTTACAGTATCCATCCCTTGGAGTGGGGTGGGAATGGAGATTTTACAGTATCCTTCTCCTGCCAACCCACCAAGCCACACCCACAAAACCAGTGGTACATTTTTTTGAATCCCACCACTGGTCTGTAAGCAATATTAAAAAACTAAAAATCTTATACAAGAGAGTGCTGGGAAGGTAAAGAAAACTATCCATGCATTAAAGGAACAGCTTCAGAATACAGAAAGATAGATAAAAGAAGGGTATGAAATATATATTTTACCAAGAGCTACCTGGTCTAGTTTGGTGATAATTTTCCCACTGAACATCTGTCCTACAGGAAAAAAGAGAGGAAGTAAATCTTTAGATAAGAGATCTAGTTCATAAATGGCAACAGCTAAGTCTCAAACAGAGCTTGGAAACAGTTACACCCAGCAGCAAACTTACAAAATAAAGCGTATAAAAGTAATACATCATAATATCCAACAAAAAGATACTTAAGACAAGCAGCTATCAGGATCCTGATAGCATGACTATCACCACTAGTGGGTCAAAATGCATAAAATGATCTGGAAGCTAGCATTTAAAACTTGAACATTAAACAAAAAGTCACAAAATAAAATACAATGCTACTTTACGATCAAGATGGAGAAAAATTCTGTGATCAGGATTCTGTGTGTGGGTTTGTATCTAGGAGAGTGAGTGTGTGCATGCATGTATTGTATGTCAGAGACAGGAGTATGGACTTAGGCAAGGACATAAATTAATATTTCTCTACCCTATTGTTATCCAAGTAAAATTCCCTTTTGAGCCTGTTATTTCCTTTGCTTTAAAAGTTACGGTTTCATATATATTTTTATAAGGCAAATAACCTCAAAAGGGAAACAATTTCAGTTGGGAAACTGATGTGGAGTTAACTCCCAGTTTTCCAACTGTCTGCGTTGCAACTATACATTTTAAAATGAACCATGGGAGTTTCTAATCCCAGAGTCAGTATATGCCATGTCCACTGACATTTCAAAGATGTGACAGCTATCTGTGGGGGAACTACATGAGCAGAATCTAGAAAGAAGAGTGCCAGGCTCTATTTTAATATTAAAATAAGATTTAAATACTAAGAAGTTGGATGGATTTGTAGTCACAAATTATCCTCTACTTTGAACACTGATATAGGAGTTGGCAAATACGAGACTTGTCATCCCAAAAAGATGTGCACATTTGTTGTGACTGTCTAAATTCAGGTAGCAACATGTACCTATAAAGCAAGGGAAACCTGCAATAAGGATGAAGAAATTACTTCCTGCTTATGGGTAAGGAATATAAAAGGAGGCTATAGTAAAAATCCAAGCACTTATATTCACTACCAAGATTGTTCCCTACCATCTGACAGGTAGAAAAATATAGGTAAATAATGCAGGTAGATAAAGCAATTAAAGCTAGGAGAGTGGAAATAGCAGAGAGATGAACAATTTTACAACCAAATCAGGAATTCAGCTTTTGCCTGTCTTCCTCAACTTTATGGTTTAAACTACATATTGGACCAAAATGAGACTAAATCTCAGTAGATTGATTTGGGGACCACTATCCCTTGAAATACATCTTAAAATAACTCATAGAAGAGAACATATTTAGCTCAGGGTTGAACTGTGAAGTTGTTGGTGCTCTCTGAGTTTGATTGTTTCCTTGTAGATGTTTCATTATTCAATTGGGTAGCATCATCCATGTGAGGGAATAAAAAAGACTGTTTCCTTTTTCAGAGAGAAATGAAATACTTCTGTAGAATCCACATACATGATTGGATACCATCCAAAGTAAGAAATATAACTCTAGTAGCAGTTTTAAAAAATAGCTTGTATGTGTGTGTGTATATATACATGCATACACACACACACATTTTAAAGTTAGAAATTGCTTAAGATTAATACTTCCTTAGCATGAACATACGTCCTCTATTTATTGATGGTAATCTGATTTTCCTGTCTCAGAAAAGAAAGTAAAGACCAACAATACTAGATTTCAGTTGAATATATAAAATAAAATGGTACTAAGTCTACTGATCCTGAAGTTGACATGATATCAAACTAGGATCTTCCTTTTTTTTAGTCTAATAGCTACAGTTTATATGGCAATTAAGAACTACTTTATAATCCTTTGTTTAAATGTGATGCCACAACAGTCATCAGATACTCCAGAATAGCATATCCTTTTAGCTGAACAATCTTAGCCTTATCAAACTGGTGTCACGGGTTGGCATGTTTGGCACCTGATAAGGCCCACTTCCTAAATAGCATTGAAAACTCCCATGGCCTCACTTGTCCTCTTTTTCTAGCCACTAGGAAATGAATAATGGTAACAGTGAAGAGGAGAAGCAAAGGTTTTTTTTATCTAGTAAGTCAACATGGCATTAAGGAAGAAATAGACCTTCTGTAGGATCAGAGCCAAGATAGAAAAATATCTTCCCCATATTACACATATATTCCCAATGATCAACTCAGAAAGCATGAAGAACTCAACATTACACACTTCTCCCATCCACAGCTTCTCCCTGATTAAGAGCCAGCATAAACTTCCAACCAGATCTTCTGTTGGTGATATCATGAATACCATCTTGGACACAATGTCAATTTTCTGATTCTGATATAGTTTTTTCCCCAGCTTATCTATAGAAGAAATGTGAAGTTACAATGAGCACTTCTGTCTTCAAGTTATTTAGTATATATATAACCATAATGTTATATTCAGAGCACAAAAATGTTTTTATTTTGGAAGTCGAAGTTAGACATAGACATCCCCCCCTTATTCTGCTTAATGGAGTTGTTTGTAAATTTGTTTTTATTTTTGTAGAAGAAAAAGGCACTGTGTTCAACGGGAACTCCAAAAGCAACAGCTGCTGAGCACAACAGGATCAATTCCCCTTAGATTCAAAGAAGAACATTCAGTTTTGTGAGTCACCGCAAATGAAGGAATATATTCTGTCCCTATGAAATACAGCCATAGATCACTTCTTAAATCTGAATGTAAAACTCATAATCCATTTCTATATTATCATCACTCCCTTAGCATCTCCAAAATCAGCAAATCAAAACCAGAAAGTCTTCAGTTCGTTGCTAGGTCAGCATTTAAAACCACAACATGCAATGCAGGAAGGACAAATTAAAGGCAGAAGCAGTTGAACGAGTGCAGGTGGCTATTTAAAGAGCTTAACTCAGACTGCAGCTCACTAAATATGTTGGACTTGTATTCCTATAAATTTTAGGGAATCCTGGCTTACACATTGAATTAGCTGACTTTCTCATCTTTGGAGAGCTAGACAATGAAATATAATGCTTAGCAGTTTCTCCCCAGTAACCAATAGTTATGTAACAAGAGTCCTCTAGCAGAAAAAAAAAAGAGTGACCAAGGGAGACAAACATCTTCACACACAACCTTTTCTCTGGTGAGAATAAGTTTGGAACTCATTGGAAATCCCTACTAATATAGCAAAAGAGCCAGTACAAAACATTGACTTAATAGTATTATCTTTACATGCAGTTCTATATACAGCACATGCATTTCCATGCCAATTATTTTGGGGGCAAATAACACTACGCAGAAAGGAGGCAAGAAATGGTAAGTCAAAGTAATGAAAAGCAATTTTCAACACTATATTCACAAATATTCCTTAATTCCAGCCTATTCAATGTTACCGTTCACATTCTTAAATCAACAAATGCATAGTAAGCTTTATTTTTCACACTCATATATTTTCCATGACCTGTTGAACTGCAAAAAAATAGTACATTCTGCAGACTGAAATTCCCAGAGTTTACTTATTCTTCCATACCTTTCAATCAACATTCTGCCAAAAGCTTTCTTGGGAACATGAAACAAGTGATACCTCTTTCATTTTATGTCCAAACTTGCTGTATTTTCCTCTGTATAGAAAATATGTTTAGTAATTCCTTTGTTCTAATTTAACTTCAAATTTCATTTCATCACTTTTGTGTTTCATTCTAATCATACTAGAGAAGGGTATTTATTTAGTGCAGGGGTTGACAACCTTAAACAATCAAAGAGCCACAAAGGTCCTAAATGGAACCTCAATTCTGGGACCGACTGGAAGTCCAGTTCCCCCACCATAGAGTCTCCTCCTAGTGCAGTGTTCTTTTTCCTCTGCTGATCGGAAGTCTGGTTCCCCCACCATAGAGTCTCCTCCTAGCGCAGTATTCTTTTTACTCTACCTATCCTAACCAAAAGCCCTATCAATTGTGGAACTGACTAGCGACAGGGAGCTGCAGCAGAGGGATGAAAGAGCCATATGCAGCTCCAGAGTCACAGGTTGCTGACCCCTGGTGTAGGGTATTGAACTATTGGTTTATGCTTTATGATGTGTAGACTTCAACTTCCAGAATTCCCCAGTCAGCAGGAATTCTGGGAGTTAAAGTTCACTCATCAGAAGGTTGACACTGATCTCAAGGTCTTCAGGTGCAGATAGAAAGAAACAAATAATAATTATATCTTTAGCTGAACCTGATGCAAATGCTGAACAACCCTCCTATTCATTGAAGCAGTCTTTTTTTTTTTTTACACTTTCATAAATTTCTTACTACCATTAGCTATTTTAAAAGGTGCATCTACTTTAATAACTTACAGGGTAATCTGCGGAAAAATAATGTGTGAGTTTTTAAAAATAAATGCATACATATTGTACTTGCACAGATTTAAAGTACTGTACTACTTCACCTTAATTATTTTCAGTGTGTCATATCTCTGGCAGATGTAAATTTTGTCTTGGTATATAATGCACTTTAAATATTAAGCACAATATAATTAGTTCTGTTACTATGAACCATCCTCAATTTAAACCTTGGGTAAAACTATGATTGCATTCTTAAAAAAAAAATACAGGAGAGCTGGACTCTTTTCAAAAGGTTGAGGGAAAAAGCCACTGAGCACTTTTTTGAACTTGTCCTGCTGTTTGACATATTTTGGGCACTCCCAAAGTAAGTAGTAGGTTGCAAACAAGTCAGAAACCACGTGCACAATGAAAAGGAGAATTTTTTTTTTTAGCAAAGAGCCTTGGTCTACCAGGTTCCATAAAAGCTATTCTATGAATTTAAGTATGTTCTATGAATTTAAGTATAAATGATAACTCTTTGTAAAATTCCCTAAGTTCAAAACTATGGTTGAACTTTAGGTGAGACAAACTCTGCCAGATTCCTAAAGGTGATTATGACATTTATAGTAGTAGCAGCAAAATAAACAACAATAGAGTTAAACATCAGTTAAAATATATGTATCATTAAATTTGAGAACTGTACGCAGTAAGGCTGTTTCCTACATTCCCAACAGACAAGTAGTACTAGAGAAACCTTTAAGACAGGGGTGTCCAAACTTGGGATCTTTAAGACTTGTGGACTTCAACTCCCAGAATTCAGGAGTTGAAGTTCACAAGTCTTAAAGTTCGGGCACCCTGGTTTAAGAGAACCTCACTTTAAGAAGTGGCCAAGCAGGTTCACACCAAAACAGACAATTCTTCAGAAGTTCTGCTGGTCACCATCTTGCCTCCTGCAGCTACCTTCTTATTTTCTCCGTTGCCAAAGAATCACAAAGAGCAGATAGAATAGAGTAGAATAATATCAAATTCTTCAGTTATTAAGATCTGAGCCTCTGTGCATATTCACCAACAAGAGCCCTACTACTTAAACAAAACCAAATGCAAATAAAGTATTGGCTCCAAACTATAATGATCTTTGGCCAACTATAAAGCATCATTTATTGTAACAGAGAACATACTAACTGCTTTTTGGATACTCTAGCCTTACTTTCAGCATATAAGTGAGGATAAAAGCATTAAAAGCATCACTAACAGGAAAAATGTTTACTTTTCCTCTGTCATATTCTCACCATTTGCTAAATAAATAAATAAATAAATAAACATAAAAAATAAAACTACAGAGAATAAAATAAAAACAACCATATAGTTAATATTAAATAGAAGACACAATAGTAATGAGAAGACCTAGATTCACTGACCATGAAACTCACTTTTTTTACCTTAACCCACTTCATGACATTGTTGTATGAATAAAAGCTTTGAAAGGATTTTGTTTTTTAAAAGTATGAAAAGAAAAACAAAATGGGAAACGATTCAATGGTCTCTCATTCATTTGCCAAGTGACTTTGCTCAGAGTTGCTGGAACTAAGAGATGGCTGGCAAATAAGTTTGATAAATAAAATAAATATTGATGATACATATGCAGTTTTGTTTTATATATAACTCTGATTAGTAATTCCTAATACTTGGGGAGAAATGAAAGACAAATTTAATTACACTAATAATTGTTAAATCAATATTACTGCCAACAGTACAGCCTTGCTCTTTGCAGTAAAGAGATATTTCTAAGCCTTGTGTTCTGGATGGATACATTCTCAAGTTTTCCCTTTTCAAACCACAACTTTTAGCTTTTCAGGTTTTTAGCTTTTCATAGGGCTTATAGCTTGGCTTCTGTTTCTTCCAATGAATCATTTTTAAAAATTGTAAAGACATAATTATTTTTGTTCTGGTTAAAAGCAATTTTTTCTTTGTTTATTATATCAAGAATAAAAGGTACAACAAGGGAACTATGACATTTTGGGGGAGAAGTTCAAAACTGAACTGTATATTGGGTCTGTGCAAATGGATTCAGATATAGTTACCTCAGTGGCTCAATGCCTTCCGTTAATGCGAGCCTATCAAATGTGTGGGCTTTTTTCATTTTTGACAGGATAGGAGAATTTTTTTATCTCAAAACTGAGAGGGCAGGATAAACACTTCTTACTGGCACGCAGACAAGCTTAGACTGAAACATTTATTGTTGGCGGGAACAACAAGTCCTGAATGCCTGCCAGTTTTCTGCAAGCCTTGTAGACTTCCAAACAAATAAATTGGCCCATTTGAGTTGTGTTTTTAATATACTGAGTTAGGCTGAACAGTCCTCTCAATCTTGGTTGCCTTTTAACTGTGCAATGAAAAGAGTTGGGTAATTGTCAAAGTTTTAGTTATTTAAAAATGACCTAAGTCTCTGACTGAGAAAGATGTCTTTGGTGCTGCAGGTGCCCTTAGAGGCAGCTGCAGTATATTAAACAGGAAGAAAAAATAAAGTGAATTGAGAACTGCCCCTCTAGATCAGGGTTTCTCAAAACTGGCAACTTTAAGATGCGTGCATTTCAATTCTCAGTAGATATTAAAATATGAATCCTCAGTCCCAGGAAAAGGCAACGATAAACCACTTCCGATATCTTGTCAAGAAAATTATAGGGACTGAGTGGAATTTTGATGTAGTGGTTAAGAAACCAAGCTAGAAACCCAGAGATTCTTCTAATCTTGCCTTGGGCACAAAGACAGCTGGGTGACCCTGGATCATTCTCTCTCAGTCGTAGGAAGAAAGCCATGGCAAGCCATAGCCAAGAAAACCTCAAGACAGTGTTCAGGCAGTTGCCAGAGTCACTACTTCAAATTTTCTACAAACCTGTCTCTGTCTCAGGGAAGATGCTGTTGTACAGGGTGGTGGACACAACAGAAAGGCATATTTCCTTGGTCCTATAAAATGACAATGCATTGTAGCAATGATAACATGATACACCAAGAAGTGTCCATTATTGCTCATGTGGTTGCATTTTTAACAAGCTGTATCTTGCAGGTCACCTGTAAGTGCACCCCAGGTAGATCACATTGCAATAATCCTTATTCATAATGTGACCAGAGCATATGCAACAGTCTGAAGGGCCTTTGGGAAAAGGTATAACTGCATACAGGATGAACCTGTGCAAAGATGTTCCTGCCCACAGCTGTAAATGAAGCAGGAAGACCCCCAAGTTGTGTACCAGTCTTGAATGGAGAAATGCAATAGCAATTAAACTTTAAAAGCCTTTAAAGCCCTCTTTAAGCAATTTACAGAGTCAACATATTGCCCCCAACAATCTGGGTCCTCATTTTACCCACCTCAGAAGGATGGAAGGCTGAGTCAACCATAAGCTAGTGAGAATCGAACTGTCAAACTGCAAGCAGCAGAAGTAGCCTGCAGTACTGCATTCTAATCACTGCGCCACCATGACTCAATGGTAATATCCCTGACATTGGGGTCCAAACAGCCATAGCCACAGCCACTCCGTCTTGTTAGTATTGAGCCAAAGTCTGTTCCACCCCATTCAAACCAAAACAGCCTCCAGATGAATCTCTGCAAAGGCTCTCCTGGCCAAAGCTAGTGCCTAACTCTTGAGGAATTGCTGCCTGTCTAGAAGAGCCTACCAGTCTCAAAATACATGACTAATCCTGAAAATATTCTCAGGAATAACTCAGGAAACCCAAACAGCCAAGCCATTCAATCTTGTGGGGTGGGGACGATTTTTGTCCTCCATCCCATACAATAGCATATTGATCTCTTCCTGCCCATCCATACCAAAATAGCTCTTAGACTCTGGGTTACACTGACAGCTTCACCTGTGCAGCCTGGGGTTGAGATGTATAGTTGTACATCATCAGCATATTGATCAGACAATCTCCTGTTTCCTATCAATGGTGAAATCACAGAAATTTTCTGTCCTGACCTACTATCCCATGTTCAATGTGACATCTCCTCTGCAAGTAAGTAAATAATTAGGTTTCAATAGACATGTAGGCATCTGTCTTTTATTTGAAGAGAATGTCCCTTAATTTAGAACACAGAAGAATACAGCAGCAATTACTTCAAATCCACATTTCTATGATTGTTAATTTAAAAAGTTGCAGCTGTTTTTAAAAAAATTTAAACATTGCTCATTTTATTTTATTCTTTTGTTTTAAAAAAAACAAAAAAGAGAAAAGAGGACAAAAGCAAAAGAAGATAAAAGCAATTATTATAAAAAGAATATTATACATACATATAGTCTATATAATCTATATATATGGTACTTTATAATACAATAAAAGAGTAATTTATTGATTTTAAAACTTACATGGCTGTTTATCTTATATGTAATAGTGCCAGTTGGCTCATAACAAAACCAATAAAAACAATAAACCAATCACATCACTCCTGCACAAAGAAGCACATTTCCCATCGCAGGGCCATAACACTTATCAACTACTTGGGGGAACAGTCACAGCTTCACAGTCTTCCAGAAGACTAAAAGGGTAGACACTTTCCAGATCTCAAGAGGACTGGGACCCACACCTACAAGGGAGGCATATCTCCAAAGTCTCACCCGGTGACAACTTTTAAGGAAAGGAACCTAATGTATACTCATCTTGTTCAAGCTGGTGAGCTGGACAAATATCCTCAAAAAGAGGTACTCCCAGAGATAAACAGGAACCATCCATTCAGGACTTTAAATGTAATAATCAGTACCATGCATTGATGATATCATAGTCTGATTCCAAAAACACTGATTATCTTTTTTCTAGCAAGAATGTTTAGATTAAAACTATGTTATCTATCACTTTCCCCCCAAAATTAAGACATGGCATGGTAAGAGGAAAAACTTACCAAGCAAAGATCAAGAGAAAGATATGTTGGCAACTCAAAGCTACACATCCCTTCATAAGAACTCTTGATGTTCCAATAGGGAAATCACACTTCAGCCACATAGTGCCTATTTCTGTGTGATCTGTATTAGTGATTAGTTTGTTTATTCTATATCAGTGGTTCCCAAAGTGGTCGGTACTGGGGTGCAGTGGGATGACTAAGGGGGGTGCTAAGAGGTAAGGGGGGCGGCAAGAGGGTGCTAAGAGGTAAAGGGAGGCGGAAGGAGGGCGCTAAGAGGCAACGGGGGTGGCAGGGGGATGGTAAGGGGACAACCCGAAAGGGCATTCACCCAGGAGCATCTCAGGCAACTTTCTCTCTTGTTTATTTAACCTCTTGCTCCAGCCTCCCCCACCCTACTACATTAAGATCCCTGCGCTTCCCATTTCTGCTGGAAGCACGCAGGCCATGTGAGTGAACAGGCGTGCGAGGCCCCTCAATGATCTGAGGGTGGAAGGTGCCAAACTGCACCTAGCCGTCCTCACTCCCTCGCGGCTAAGGGTGGGAGTGCCTGAGATGCCGCTGGGAGATTGTCCCCTACGGGTTGCTGGGACAGCAAATTTCAAGGGAAAACGCAGCTGCTGGAATTGGTGCGCCTGTAACTTAATGCTCTCCAAGAAGCCTGCATTACTGGAAGCAGCAGAAGAGCAGCAGTGGGCGCCACTGCCACCCCGGTGTCCAGCATCCTCCTCAGAAGCCTCGGGTTGCAGCCGTTTACATGTGTCTCCCGAGCTTCTCTCGAAAGATGAAATGGCAGGCACCCCACTAGCAGATCCTCTGGGTGAAAGGCAAGTGAATGAAGGGTGCAGTGACAGGAGAAGCTGGCCGTCCCCGAAGTCAGCTCTCGAGAAAGGAGGCAGAGATGAGGCCCGGGGCTCGCTTCCCTTCATCCTTCCTCCAAGAGCTGCAGGTGGCAGGGAAAAGGAGTCTTCTTTGCCAGCTTCCCAGCTGGCAAAACAGAATTTTTCGCCAACTGGAATGTATGTGTGTGTGTGAGAGAGAGTGGGGGTGAAAGAAAGAGAGAGAGAGAAAGAGAAAGAGTAAGAGAGAATAAAAGGAAGGAAGAGGGAGAGAGAGAGAAGAAAGAGACAAAGAGAGAAAGAGAGAGAAATAAAAGGAAGGAAGAGGGAGAGAGAGAGAAGAAAGAGACAAAGAGAGAAAGAGAGAGAAAGAAAGAAAGAGAAAGAAGGAAAGAGAAAGAAGGAAAGAGAAAGTAAATGGGGTAGACAGAGATAAGAAAGAAATAAGGAACAAAGGAAGGAAGGAAGAGAAAGGAAGAAAAGAAAGAAAGAGAGAGGGACACACAAGAAAGAAAGAATGGACAGAAGGAATAAAAAGAAAGGAAAGAATGAAAGAGGGAAAGAGAGATATAAGAAAAAAAAAGGAAGGAAGGAAGAAAGAAAGAAAAAGAAAGAGAACTTATGATCACAATTGAGGCCAAAATTTTGGTTGCTAAGCAAGAGCATTATTAAATGAGTTTCACCACATTTTACAAGTTGGCCATTCCCACCGGTCACATGACTGCCAAGCCATGCCCACAAAATAGGTCACACGTACAGAATAGGTTCTAAAAAAATTTGAAACCCACCACTGGTATATGTGTATGTTTGTGAGGGAGAGAAAGAATAATTAAGGTCATTGATCTAAAGATGAAAAAATTTAGATAAAAGACAAAAGTATTTATTATCCATTTTGGGTTTCTTACAAGAACATCTTTTTGTGTAATTTTGTGATATCTTAATGATATCTGTTGCAGTTTTGTGCTTTGTGATAATACCTTACTGAGATTACTTCTTTCAATATCTACATGGGAATTATCATCTACTAGGAACAGTGAAGTAGTTACTAAATTTTACTGAGTTTACTAAGTTACTAGTTACTAAGGTTCTTGATAAATGACTATTTATCAGACTTTGAAAACCTGGTATCACTGGATCATGTTTAACAATTTTGTTGAATTAACATTAACTAAAAAGGTTTTTAAATTGGATTTTGAATAAATGTGCAATTAATTGTTACAGTTTTGAATTTTACTGTTACTATCTTCCTTCCGTCATGCAAACCACCCAGTCACATGACCCCCCAGCCATGCCCACCAAGCCACGCCCACAGAACCGGTAGTAAAAAAAATTGAATTTCACCACTGGGGGGGAAGGGGACACTGAGGATCAGTTTGTAGCACTAAGGGGGCAGTGGATTGAAAATGTTTGGAAACCACTGTACTATACTCTGATAATAGCAATGTGAATAGGGTTCATAACTGGATTCAAAATTTGTCACAATCACATCTGTAGACCAAAGTTCTGTGATCAACAAGGATTCTTCCGCACAATTTCCTATAAGACCATGTCTACATCCCTTCCCTTGATGGAGCTCTGGAACTTTTAAAATAGAAAGTGTATGACATAATATCTCACTATGCTAGTATCCATCTCTCTCTGACCTCTCTGGCTGGAGGAATCAGCCAAAGAAAAACAAGACTCTTCATTTCTAAGCAACCCAACACTGAGCACAATATTAAAATCAACACATAGTTTTTATTGCACTCAACAGTGTATTAACAAATGTTACCAAATATCATAAAATCAAGAGATGCAACGAGCAAAATAAAATTTATACAAAATTCAAAATACTATTAGTACCCCCTTTAAAGTTTTTTTTATTTCAGATTATGATTTAGGATATGTTTTTCGAAACACTAGATGCTAAAAATGGTATGATGCAACGAGTTAAATCTTTATGTCTGACTATATGCTGGTTTATATATAGCATGTATATACAGTATTTTTATAACACATACTGTACCCAGGAGACAACCCTAGAGATCATGAGATTAAAAGTTTAAAAAATTTAAAATGTGTAAATATTGAGTCTTCCCATTTTACCCAAATTCCTTCATCCATTGTCATTCTTTAAAGGTAAGAAGTATGGAGCTTGGAGAAAAGAAATGATAAAACAATGCAAGTAAATTTCTGACAGAAAAGGTAGCATTTCAGTTATAAAATATTTACACATCTTGGTTCGTACATCACACTAACCTACATAATATGGTTTCTTTTTTTTAGCTTAGCTTCTTATTGTTTATGGATCATATGTTGAGTTAACCCCGTCACAGTTTAATAAGCCACAGTATGGTTACCACATGGTGCAAGACAGATCATGTGTTGTTCATACTTTTAAAAATGCTCACTTACTAAAACTGTGTTTACCAGGATGGTTAGCTGCTAAAAAACTGGTCCTAAAATATGGCATAGATATTTCTTCTTCACTTCAAGTAAAGTACTTAGGCTTGAAAATACCATTGTCAGTGAAACATTTGACTAGAAACATGTGTTCCATATGATCACTGGGTTTTATCCATCTGGATGAATCAGCTCTAACAGTATCACACTGGACAAGCTCCTTTTGTTTCTTTGGAAGTAATAATCCAATAAATGTCCTTATCTAAATCCCTGTCTACCAAAAAAACATTTTCAACAAATGTATCCGGCTCTATTGCATGTCTTGGGTATTTATCACTAACCTGCCAGGGAAATAGTTGCATAGGAAAGGGAAGAAAAAAATACAGAAATATAACCTATTCACACGGCTGCAATCTGCCTTGGATATTGCTATGTACAGAACATCAAGCCTAATTTTAAATAGTCAGCTGATGTTTCTAGAGGGCTAAGGTACTCACCCTGTGGTGATATCATCCTCTTCAGTCATTGTCTTGCCCATTAAGTCACTGTCACTCATGTACCCAGATTTAAGATCTACATCATCAGCATCAAGGGATTCCACCAGCTCCAAGCGGGAAATGTGGCTGAGCTTGCTGGGACTGCGCATGGGCATGGTGTGGGAATAATGAGCTCGTTCCCCATGCATGTACCAGCTAGGAGTGCCTTCTGAGCGACACCCCCCACCGACCGAAGGAGCATCTCCGGCTTGCAGGCGTGGGCTGGACTGACCATACCGCCACGAGAGAGGGGAGGAACGGTTGGACAGGCTAGATACACTGTGGGGATTGGCTTCATCGCTATCATAGCACGTCATCTCCAGCGAGCTGCAGGAAGAGAGAAGAAAAAAAAAGATGGAAAATTAGGCCAAGGAGGGATGAGATTCAGCAAGACATTTCTCAAAATCCAGAGTAGACTTATCTGAGTTGCAAGGCAAACTTCTCAGATGGGGCTTTTTCAGGAGCTTAGTTTTTGGTTGAAACTGTGTTTCTCAATCTTGATCACATGTGGTTTCATATGGTTAGGACATGTGATTTCAATGTCCAGAATTCCCCACTTAACCATGTCAAAGTTGAGAAATACTGGGTTAAAGAGTTAGGGGTTACTTGAAAGGAGCAGTCCCACTCTCATGCCCAAGATTTTATTTCAAAGCCACTGTTCAAGAGAAGGACAACAGTAGCAACTCAAAGCCCTTTCATGGGATTTAAGGTGTACAGACCAGGGGTGGGTTCCGGCCGCAATTACTACCGGTTCGGTGCCCAAAACATTTTTTGCTCTTGCTTTGTTCACACCAGATGCACGTTCTGCGCGCCTGTGCATTTGCACTTAAAACAATCTGCGCATGCGCACAACTTTTAAAAAGGAATAAAAATTACATTTTTTTTCAATGAAGATTAAAGAAAATTAAGATGGCGCCGCTGAGGATAGAACCGGTATGGTCACGTGTCTGCCAGAGTTACTACCTATTCAGCACTAACCCATAGTCTGCTTCTCTCTACTATTTCATTTTATCCAGGGTGCCCTCTTTGTCACATAGGTAGTACTAAGCCCTGTAGCAGGCCACAACCAGATTTGATTTCTTTTTATTACTGAAAGTCTGGTGTGGGCTACCTGTGCCTAAAGATTTTTAAGTTAGTAATTTGATTGCATTTACATCGCCAACCAAGAACTATGTGTGCACAAAATCATAGCATTGTATTTGCAGGCTGAAAGGTATCAGATTTTAACTCCAAAAATCCAGATGTCCACTACTGTTGATGGCAACAGGATAACGCTTTACTGCCCTCTAGTGATTGCCTGGATTTCAGTCCACGGTCCCAATGTAGCAACCCTAATCAGACAGTACTTAAATTCAGAGGGAGGGAGGGAGGGAGGGAGGGAGGGAGGGAGGGAGGGAGGAAGGAAGGAAGATAATGTCAGTTGAGAATTTCACAGACATTTTAGGACTACAACAAGAACTGCAATGTTATTATATCACGTAATAATCCTAAGAATCTCTCCTGCACAATAGCATTCGCCATACTTGTATATCCATATTTATTGGGACTAAAATTCCCAGCATTTCCAATCTGCAGAGCTTAATTGTTGGAGTATTATCCTGATAAAACTCTGACTTCCTCATAAGTTGTCTGGTTTGCTACTGAGGAAAGCAGGACAATGTATTAGATAGACAATTGGTCTAATTTAGTAAAGCTAGCTTTTCTTAAATCTTTTATCTTCAGCTTCAAATGTTCAACTGCTCAGTGGAGCTCAACTTTACAATAATTTGCTAATTTCCCCTCTTTTCTATATTTATCAGCAAAATAAACAGACTTGCAAACTGTTCATATTTTTGTGTCTAATTAGGGAAATAGATCCATTTTCTAGGGCTTTGGACAGCACTATAAAGTATTTGGTGCTTTAGAAAGAATGGGGACATGAACACAGTGCCTTTCTTTAAAGCAGACACAGGCTTTCTTGGGCTTATAAATGTAACCTCTGCTGATGATGATATGATCATATTAGAGTTATGAATGTGAAAATACATGTCTGCTGTTATACATTTTTATAGTTTATATCTAGAGAAATGAACTTCTCAAATGCATCAAATATTACTGCCACTGTTTATGCACTCCTTTGTGATGTTGTATTTTGCTGATAATTCCTTTACATATACAGGGTTGAGCAATTTGTTGGACACTACAATTCAGCTGTCCAACCTGTTAATTGGCCAAATAAACCAGTGATTCATCAGAAGGAAGCAAAACTTTTCATCCCAATTTAAATACAAGAGTGCAACTTTCCCATACTAAGCAGTTGTCAGCCCACCTTTGATTTATTTATTAAACTTATATGCCACATATCTCACTGATAAGGTAACTCTCGTTCAACTGAAGAATCCTCTATATATGGATCTATGATTTTTGTGAAGAATAATAAGTACAGATTTGTTTCTGTTTTATTTATCAAACAAATTTATATAGCCACCATACTCACACCTAGTGACTCACACAGTTGCCCCTTTGTTGCCTTTCTTGAACCTTTTGCTTTTATATTATTGGAATGAAGTATGAGTACTCCTTTTCCCTAATACTGAAATGCATTTTCACATTGATATTATTCTTTTACAAAGGAAGAAGCTAAGCTATTCTTTCACCCACACTTTCTGTAAAACCATTATGCCTTCTGAATAGAACCAGTGCAGATCATTATCTCTTAGTGAGGACTTCAAGAACTATTAATCACAGGCTTTAAATAGCTATGGCACAAATTCACATGAATAACAACTTACAATTTAAGTACTCCTCTTAATTCATGGAATACCATGGACAGTGATATAAAAACTAGGCCTTAGAACTGGTGTGTAAAATGTAGGAAAGACTGATCAAGCCAGCTGATAGCATTTATGTTTCCATTACAAATAAAGGCAAACATTAGAGTTAATGGCCCCTGCTGATATTCTAGCTCCCAGGCATGCATTTCATTTAGATTCAATAAACCCATCACCAGACATCAAATACAAACTGATAACTGAAACTGTATCTGGAATGGATTCACAACACGGGGAGGGATGGAGGTAGCCCACAAAGCCTGCATGTACAGTTTCAGTAATTACATTAATAACAGAGCTAGATGACTCTACTGAAATTAAATGCTAATAAAAATATATCACATTTAAAAAATAAATTTCTATCCATGCTCCTCAGGTGGTGAATAGAATAGAATAGAATAGAATATGAATTCTTTTTTGGCCAGTGTGATTGGACTCACAAGGAATTTGTCTTTGGTGCATATACTTTCAGTGTACATAAAAAGACAAGATACATTCGTCAAGAATCGTAAGGTACAACACTTAATGATAGTCACAGGGTACAAATAAGCAATCAGGAAACAATCAATATAAATATAAATTGTGAGGATACAAGCAACAAAGTTACAGTCACGCAGTCATAAGTGGGAGGAGAGAGAAGTGATAGGAACAATGAGAAAACTAATAGTAATAGTAATGCAGCCTTTGTGACTAGTTTGACAGTGGTGAGGGAATTATTTGTTTAGCAGATTGATGGCGTTCGGGGGAAAAATGGTCTTGTGTCTAGTTGCTCTATAGCGTCATTTTGAGGGTAGGAGTTGAAACAATTTATGTCCAGGATGCGAGGGGTCTGTAAATGCATGTACTCTTATTAAACCTGAAGACATATCTAAATGATGATGTTATCCATTCAGTCAGATCTGACTCTTGATGATTCTATGAGCTAGGTCTCTCCACATCTTCTGAGCTTAGATCTAAATAATTGTTTCTTTATTTCCCCACCACCACCAAATATTAAAACTATTATAATTTTCCAGAAAGGAGAACAGCTCCTACAGCAACCTAAAATCACATCTTAGAGGTATTATAAATTGTTTTAATACACTTCCAGCTTTAAAGGGGAGCCTCCTGCCGGCAAAAATTCACACTACGAGTATCCACTGCCTATTCTACCTCTGGTTTTCATTCTAAAAACCTACATTTTAGCTCAGTCTCATGGCCAGTAAAATTCACACATTCCAAATTCTCAATAGAAGAATTGTTTCATTTTCCATATGTCTTCTGATTTTAGCAACGCAGCACCACTAGGATATCATAAGCCTTTGAAGCATCATGTTGTGCATTAAATTGGTTCTTCTATCTGGTTGATTACTTGCCTTCAAATGGCAGAAACTTCGTGGAACAATTTTAATAGCAGGAAAATAAAACTAGCATATCTAGATTTCATACAGAACATGTTTTTAACCAATAGCAATAGCAATAGCAGTTAGACTTATATACCGCTTCATAGGGCTTTCAGCCCTCTCTAAGCAGTTTACAGAGTCAGCATATCGCCCCCACAGTCTGGGTCCTCATTTTACCCACCTCGGAAGGATGGAAGGCTGAGTCAACCTTGAGCCAGTGAGATTAGAACCACTGAACTGCAGATAACAGTCAGCTGAAGTGGCCTGCAGTACTGCACCCTAACCACTGCGCCATATTAATCACCATTTTCAAAATCTATTTACTGTATGTGTTCCTTCGATGACCAAAAGCTACTTTAGCATAAATTAATAACAATTATTATATTTATTTATTCATTTATATGGCCACCCATCTCATGCAAAGTGACTCTGGATATATATGAGGTGGAGGGGAATAATTAGGCTACTTTATAAAAGTTTTATTTGGGACACAAGAAGCAGTCCTGACAGGAGTGGACCAGTTTAATATTTGCCTTATGAGTGAAGAATCAAAGACAGTGAGCAGTAATGCGAAACAGGGAAGATTCTATCATGTAGTCACAGTCTGGAATTTAACTTTTTCCCAAGTGTTAAAGGAAGTCTGGTTTTTTTTCTTTTCTTTTTTTTAAATCCCTGTAAAACCTATTTAGGGAGTCGATTACAATTTTCAGTAGCATTAAACAGGGAAGGAACTAAAGGCATTAAGGAGTATCTCGGAGAACTACATCTGTTATATAATTTTAGATAAATGTAAGAAGGAATGGCAAACCTGGGATGAAGTCAAACTAGGAATCAGCTTAGAGTCTCTATTAAGCCACAAATGGACTAACTTCAACCCCTCTTCAGTTCTGTTAACCATAGCGCAAAAATAGTCTAACTGTTTAGTTCAGTAAATTCCTGAACATAGGAATGAAAACTTTACATGTGGTCCAAGTCTTTCCACCTGACACTATGATAGAATAGGCAAATATTTTATCTGAAGGGAATATTTTGCATAAGGGCACATTCAAAATATGATTTAGTCTCAGGCACCCTAAATTGTGTACAATTAAGGAGCATCTTATCATCTATTGTGGTTGAGTGTGTGGGCTTAATTCAGGATTCAATTATTTTTCTTTAATGACTTAATTAATGGCTTAATTTTGCAGACAAATTAAAACTTGAAATAAAGGGGGAAATTGGAATAATATGAGTGTTATATTACTAAATATAATCCCTGTTCTTTAGAACCCACCAATCTTTGCCTACTTTTTGGCACATTATTATTTTGATCATTGGCTACATATATTCTTCTATTAAATGTTTTAATCCTACAACAAAAGTATGGGTGTGCCAACTCATGGCTCAAAGCAATATATTATTTTGTACAATATATTGATGTTCACACACCCCGATATTCATTTTTTCTCCAAAAGAACTTCCTCAATATTTCCTGGCTACATATAATGAAATGTTATATCCCTAAGCTTAATGTTAGCTTAGGTTAACCATGAGGCTTTTCTAGACAAGCACATCAGCCTTGACAAAAATTTATTAGAACATTTTAAAGATGAATTTATTATTCTAATGCTTCAACTGCACTAATTTCTCAAGTAACTAATTTAAATTGGCAAAGAAATTACTGTTCATTCAAACAATGTCTCCAATCTAATAGTATCTCCAGCTTACCAGATAGCAAAGGCTACTGCATCTCTTCCCTACTTATTACACATATTTTTGGAGAGAACATGATAAATTTGTGTACTTCACACAACACTTTTCAAATAAACAAAATGCCTATACAAAGAAAATGCATTTATCAATGGGTATTCCCCTCTAATACATTTTCTTTATATATGGAAGCATACTGGTGTAAGCAGAGAAGAAATAAAGTTCAAAGAGAGTTTTTACCATACTCCTGCTGTGCTTGTGAAAGCCAAGTAGATACTTTATACCAGTAGTGGATTCCGGCAGCTGCGACTGCCAGTTTGCTCAGGGACACGCCGCGAACATGCACATGCTTGATGTGCACTGCACGTGCATGCACAGCACAATGAAAATTGTTCCGTGCATGCACAGAAGCCAAAAACAAGAGCCGGGAGAACAGGTTTAGGGGCGTGGCAGGCCTGGGTCGCTGCCGGTTCCAGCGACCCACACTGCCAAGCTACTACCAGTTCGACCGAACCGTTCCGAACTAGTAGGAACCCACCACTGCTTTATACCATGGTTGTCAAACTCGCATCATCACAGTGTCATCATGTGACATATTGCGACTTTTCCCCCTTCACTAAACCAGGTGTGGGCGTGGCCAGCATGTGACACATCTGGCCCTTAGGCCACAGGTTTGGCACCTCTGCTTTACACTTTATTCAAGAAAAGCTTTGAGAGTTCCAATGCAAAGAAAAACTAGAATAGGAACCTCAACATGCATGCTGTTTAGTGTTGACATCTTTTTAATATTCAATATATGAGCATTTCTAAATGAATAATTTTGACTATTTACTCATTATTCTGGGAGAAAGATTCACTGTACTCAATTTTAACTATTATTTCTTGTGACTAATTGAATGTCAAGATGCTATTTCCTAACACATCCAAAGAGAGAAGATTTTACTGAAAAATGATTGTTTAGGATGTAGCACATTGATTTTAGATCTAAGAACTCTTAATACCTACAATGAAAACAGAAAAGAAAGCAACAGACACCACTATTTATTGACCTGTCATCTAAAGACTAGTTGACACACAGAACAAATACACAGAAACCGCTATGTGATTATAGCCAAATGAATTTAGAACAATGAGATCCACTGTGAAAGAATATAAGTTATAATCTGAATTCAAGACAATATCTTTTACCACTTTAATCATTGAGTTTACTGGCTATAACATTGGACTTAAGTTTGCTTTAATCTTTCCTTCTGAAACAACAAAAAGAAAAACATTGGTGGCGTTAAAGACTAATTTACAATTTGTGGACTGCAAGTCATTTCATCAAAGGTATGACATGCTTCTCAAGTCACAGGATTATGCACAGATAGTGCTGTCTGCGCATATCTTTTTATTCTAAAGATAATGGTTTGTCTTTAAAATGCTTTTTTTTTCACAGCCAGTGACTATCCCTGCCTTGCATCTGAAGAAGAGATTACAGTCTATAAATACCTATGTTGTTAGACCAAAAAGGTCTTGGTTCAACTTTAAGAGACTAAAATAGCTACTCTTTAGCTTCTTCCTAGTTCTTGCATACATCACAAGCAATGAATGGATGAATGATTGGCTTCCTGGTGGGCATAAGCATAAATGCAGCTGTTAAACATCCTTAAAGAAACTGATTGCCTTGAATCTATCTTGCAGAAAGCACATGTGCAGCCAATGATATGCACAGAGATTATTATATTGATGTCTTCTCATCTCATCTCTCAAGATCCATACACTTCTCCTCTAGCTTATCCGAGCTCTCTCAAAACTAGCCTTCTATAGAAGTAACAAAAGCCTTGGATTTCTTCCATAAAGCAATCTCCCTTGATCCAACCTCCAGCGCACTTAGCTAAACAAATCAATTGGAAGCAGCCCAGTAGTCCTCCCTTGCTGGATCCCATGCTGCAGTGACTCATCTGGGTGGAGTTCATCTGCCAGCTCCCACCCTACATGGAGTGAGGCAGTCAGTATGAGACTTCTATTTTGCATTGTGAGCCAGAATCCCTTTAGGTGGTGTGGGATATAAAAACAGGACAGAAACCAAGACACCAACTGAGCAACACTAAGGGGAGCACTGCATTCAGAGAAACAGTCAGTTCACTCAAATACATGCATGGAGACACAAAATCTGTGACCTGCATACACAATCTGTGACTTGCAATAATCTCTGGATTTATGTGAAAAGTATATTCAAATGATTCCGGCTGTCTTTTAGTAATTTCAAACTCAACCTGGAGCTACCGAGCTCCTTGGGAAAGAAGCTAAATTCACACTGTCAGACAATAAAGCTTTATGGTCAAGCATCTCCTTTTGTGGTGGTGTATTATTAAAGTCAGTAGCCACACTCTGGTGCAAAGCTCAGAATGTAATTCTGGATGCCAGAGGGTTAAACTATAGAACTGAGGACAAAAGTGAGCCGATGGTAACCATTCCCTAAAATGGTAAAAATAATCTGATCACCATTTCCATGTGCTTGGAGAATGATCACCTTGCCAGCCAATTCCTCCCCTTTTTTCCACCAAATTACATTGATACATAGCTGTGGTTAGCTCACTGGAGGTCCGAAGAGCTGCTGTCACTGCATTAGCTCATTTGGACAATAGGGAGCCAAGGGAAAGTTTTACTACCCAGAGGCTGCTGCCAAAGCTCAGGTCTGAGGAATGGGAGCACTACAGTTCCAGCTTTGTCTGATAACTTCACAATTCCATCACCCTTAAGACTATAGAGCAGTGTTTCTCAACCTTGGCGACTTTAAGTCCTGTGGACTTCAACTCCCAGAATCCCCCAGCCAGCTCTGCTGGCTGGGGGAATTCTGGGAGTTAAAGTCCACGGGACTTAAAGTCGCCAAGGTTGAGAAACACTGCTATAGAGATTATTGATGAAACCAAATATTTTAACCATGGTTTGTTGATTAAGCCATAGCAGTTGCTTCACATGTAAGGCTAAGTTGTAACAGGTGGGTTCAAACATTAGGTTAAATCAAAACAAGCCTAACACGTTAGGGGTAGAGTTTGGTGTGAAGCAATCTTCTAAATTTAGAAACACGTATACAGTATTTGGTGTTTTTGAATAAATGTGCCTTGACTTTCTGAATCAAAACACAGGCTAATTGCACTGCTGTCAACATCAAAATACATCCTAATACCATTAACACAGATCACAGCATGCAGAAAAGAGGAGGCCCAAGATTAAAGAACAGGATTAACTTAATTAAAAGAACTGAATAATTTTATAAAATCAGCATCTTATGTTAGTAGGGTCTGCAGAAAAGAGCAGCGTATATGGAAAATAGGACACCCGCCTTTCTAATGCCAGCTTTTCAAAATCCTAATCCTTTAGGATAGAGGTGCTTTTTGATTTTTACTAGATGAGCCATGCTAAGCGCTTTTGCCCTTTGATTTAATAAAAGGTCAAACAGAAATTGGCCAACTGATTTATATTAATCCGCCAAAATGTCACTTTAGTGCTTTAGCCAAAAGCAAAGGGAACCAAGAGCAGAGATCTCACCTGTGAGTTACTTGGGAGCCCCGTAAACTGGACATGGTCTCTTCAAGGTTCTGCCGCAGATCGAGCACATTTTGTACTGTCCTCTTTCTCTGGGATTCAGGGTCTGTTGGGAAAATGGATAATATGTTCAAGGTTGATAATATGTTGAAAGGACATCTTTCATCAGCCATATCTCTCAGACGGTGAATGGTAACTGCAACTGCAACTTTTCCACATATCCATGGCTTTCCTCTCTCGCTTCATGGACTACTTATCATTTGCTACAACCATACTTATGCCCAGCTTTTCACAAATATAGTATTTACCTATTTTACTTGTTCATATTCCATTTCAGATGATGGCATGTGTGTATTTGTATCCTTTCACCAAGCTAAGTTTGATCAAGTTTCAGATTCAATACAAAAATTTGCAAGTCCAAGTGTAACTGTCCATACAAAGTCTATCCAGACAACTAACTCCTGTTTAGTAAAAAATATTCCTGTTTTGATAGATACAGATGATAGGTAAATAGATAGACAATGAAAAGAAATATATATTTTCTGATATATATATTTTTTAAAAAAATCTGTTCTACAGGCTTAATCTAGATTGGGGTGTCAAACTCACATCAGTATGGTGTCACATGATGAATCACAACTTTTTCCCCTTCGCTAAACCAGGCATAGGCATGGCCAGTGTATCACACATCCAGCCCATGGGCTAGACCCCTGATCTAGATCAAGCATTCATGAATACTATATTATAGTCTCCTCTAAAGCATTATATGTATGGGCTTGAAATATCTGCCTTTGAATTAACTTAATTGCAAACAAAATCATTTCTTAAAACAACTAACTTATGCATCACTACTAGCCGCCTATCGAGGCATCAGAAGCAGATCTTCTGTAAAACCCTGAAGTTTGTCCTGCAATCCAGCTGATGGAACTATGCTACATTCCATAGAAACGATCATGGCATGACTGATGTCAACATATCTTACAAAATAAAATTACTTGAGAAAATATAATTGAGGAAATCAGAAACAAGCTCAAAACTCTTCTGCAAAAGCCAAACTAAATACAGAGGCAGTGGCCCAAATGCACACGTCACATAGAAACCAGATAGTGGAGTCTATTAACAAAGAAGCACATGACAAGCAACTACAGGAATTTCCTTAATTTCTACCCTTTCTTCTACTTTGTCACTCATTCCAGGATTGTTTTCTCCCAGCTCAGCTCCTTTCCAGTAATGAAACACAGTTGAGTGAAGACAGTTGTCAAGGAATTGAGGGCATAGGTTTGCACAATATGCTTAATTAAACCATGCTTGCATTTGCACAACATGCTAAGCTAAATTAACTTGAATTTTGTTGATACTTTAGTGTTTTATGTAAATATGGATTAAATTAGTTGTTTCCTATTTTCAGATATTCTGCAATCCCCAAAATGGATCAACTCAAAAAGACAATGAAGTGTGTGGTGTAAATTCAGCTACTGTGGGGTAATATGTTTGGCTCTGAAAGATGCCTGAGAGGAGACATGCCAACACTTCAAACATCTGAAGGGATGTCAGACAGAAAAGCTTAAGGTCTGCTCTCTCTCATTCCAGGTTTAAGTTGCGTAGAGACAAAGTCAGACTTCATATTAGAAAAATCTTCCTAACAAAATAGCAATTTGAAGTTAGCCAAAGGATAGTGAGCTTGGTTATGTTTAATTGGAAGCTCAACAGACATTTACCTGAGGTGCACTGGTTTGGATGTCCACATACCAGTATTTCGACTCAATGGTATAAATAACCCTTTATAGGGATTTCACCCCTTTTCCTTAAATTAGAACATATCCCCCTGAGCTCAATGTCTTTGCAATACATTCAAGATTTGATATAAAAATATATCTATGAACATACACAAAATTTTAAAGTGGACTGCACATCACAGCAGGTTATGAAACCAACTCATAAAACATTCTATGAATCACCCCTGAATTAGTTCCCATTCCAGCACACACCAAGATTCCTACTTGACATATAGACCACACACATTCAGAACTAGACAGACAGGGAAATTGAAGGATATAGTCCAAGCCTTTGCCAGCTGTAATACTGATCTTCTTTCCTATCCAGGTTTGATTCTGGTAAGAGCACCATACTTCTGCTCGGTGATAGGCAGTCACTACGTTAGCTTAAAGAATAGGCTGATACATAGAAAGGCATCTATAAAATGGATTTGACTATTACTTAATGAAAATTAGTAATCTTTTGATTTAATAATCTAAATATTATAGTATTTTACATATTTTGCAATAGGAGAATAAGAGTCAAACACTGCTAGAGAGTTGCACTTTTCCTTTCTATAACTTGATTGTGTGCCATCAAATCATTTTCAAGTCTTAATACCACATAACTAATACTAATAATCCCTTCACTCCAATTCAACTCTGCACTGTTTTATATGGCCTGAGACAATCGTCCTGGCATCAAATTTAAAACCCAACACACAACCAACACATATTTGCTTGTAAACTGTGTGGATAGGGGTATGCCACTTTCAAAAGGTTTTTAAAAGCAATGCTCAACCTGATCAGAAAATCTTAAATTGTAACTGTGGAAGAAAAGAAGCAATAAAGAAGAGTGAGAATTAAAAAAAAACCAGTAATAAAACAGGAGTCATAGTGGGAACTGTGGGGTGGGGGAAGCCAACTGACTTCAGATGGAATGAGTGGCTGAAGCTGGTTTTCTCAGCATCAGGTAAACTCCTTATTTGGGGTATGAATTGCTGTGAAGAATTTCAATCTGACTTTGCATGCAGGAATGTGACATTTTGCTGCCCAGAGAAGCAGAGCAGAGCAGCCCATCTATATAGTTATGGAATCAAAGGATCCAGGAAGAAAAAAGAATTTCTCAAATGCCCCGATGAAGAATATCTTCTTGTTTATTTAGAGACAACAGTACAATCCAAATATATAAATATGAGGAAAAAATTAAGTAATGTTGGATTGGGGTAAGGAAGGCTTAGATGATAGTTCTGGAAAATAGTAAAAATGGCTGGTTTACTGCACAGCTACATTTATGCAAAACCCAGAATACAGATAGGCATCCTTTGACCCAGAATTGGGCAAAGAAGATATACCGAAGATATGACTGCAATCTACAAGTAGAAATGCTCTAGAGAATCTTTAATCAGCTTAGTTTAGCATTTCCATATATAAGCAATAAATTTTACATTTTAGGAGATGGACAATGGGAGGGGACAAGACTGGATTTCTGGCTTCCAATAATTTTACTTCTTGTCTTCACGCATACCATTGGAATTGGATTTCTTTCGAATTACTGCTCATTCACTTAACAATCTGTAGCTTTGGGATGTCAAAATATCTATTCCTTCCTTAAACCATGCTTGCAGTCCCACAAAAGCTATTCCAAATCTCTATTTATTTTAAATAGCAAGCCTCTAGTGATTTCTGAAGACTCATGTGAGAACATGGAAATCTTTCACATTCAAAAGCAGTAACACATTGCGAGACTTTGGTGTTTATGCTCAAGATCTCGTTATGGTTTAAGATGAGGCTACCAAATTTCACAAAATATGTTCCCAATGAATGCTTAGTTTGAGCAGTGCAAAGAGAGCAACAAGTGGATATGTTAACCTAAAATTAGCCTTTTTCTTACCCCGTTCTATTCCAACTGATCACCAGTTTTTCTTTCTCTATTGGCTTGTTCATGGTCATTTAAGTGGATGTTTCTTCAAATCTATCTTGGGACTTAAATGAAAGTGAATATGTCAACATACATATCCAACCTTATGAAACACTCTTTATAATAGGAATTGATTGACAAATCTTGTAACAAATTAAAAAGGGTAGAAGTGTGTGTATGTGTGTGTGTGTCTGTGTGTGTCTGTGTGTGTGTAAAATACAAAAGCAGGCAATGAATAAATAACACTTCAGATAATTTGACAGAGGCTAAAATTTGGCTTTGCAGGACGTACTGATATACTGCTAGTGAGCAATATGTTTGTGTGTGCATTATATGTATGTATATATTGTAATAGAAATAAATACTCTTCTGCCCAGATGGATTATGTCATTAGGATAAGACAGCTGTGTTTGTGAGTAGATTATAACAAAGTACATGGAAGTATCAATAAACACAATGATTGCATCTTGGCATACGCAAGAAAAAATACTGAAGAGTGTAGAGGGAAATCTGGGAGCACCATAGCTGCTACGTGGTGGGTCCAAGAGAAAACTGTTGGAAAAAAAATTGCTTCCACTTTTAAGAAGCATAAAACATGCTGCTTTCTGTCCTCCCCTTGATTTTTTAAATAAATGCTTCGTGGTGCAACAGCTTCTCTGTTATCTTTTGCCGATCTCTTTCCATATCCTGCTATTTTCCTATGGGATGGGATGGGACAAAGGAAGCTTTTATCTTTTGATGAAGTGAGTACTATTGGAATAACTCCTATCCTTCCTCTCTGATCTGAAAAAGTTGACGTTAAAATTCTAGCACTAGAGTATAATTGTAGGTGTTTTTGCTTTGGAATGTAAATCCAAACCAGGACCTCTTATGACTGGACTTTTCTATCTATTCTCCTGGAAGAAGATCTAAGGGAGCTTCAGGATTGCAGCATGAAATGTTTCATTTTGTTGGAATAATGTATCAAATTAGCAATATGAAAAATGTAATTGTAAAAAAAAACTGTTAATTTTTTTTGCAGCCTGCAATAAATAAACACCCTGTAGAAATGCATATGAGATTTCCAACATTTTCCCATCAGACTAGCTAATCACTGCCAACACTAGCATTCTTTTTCAGCACTTAATGATTTTGGATATTGGGGAGCTGGAGTGAAATTTTTCATATTGGTCCTATATTTACAAAGTTACAGTTTTCCCTTCCAGCCCAGTAAGGCACCCCTCATTTCATCCTGTTCATCTTCCACCCACTTTACCAATCTGTCTGCTTGGCTATTTTTGGACAGGGGTTTTCTGTTTTTAGGCACATGTTCAAAAACATACAGTGAAAAGTACCAGCACGGAGCATCTCCACACTGGTGACAAAGCAACTTGCAAGGTGGTGCACTTGCTTACCTTCACCCAAACCTACTCTACCTTGCCTTAATGAATGCAATTCGTGGTTCCCTCCCCCAACAGCTGGTAACCATGAATCGGAGGGAGACAAAGGTCAGAGACAACCACAATTGCTGTGCTGTTAAATCCTCCCAAGTAAAGCTGAAAGCACCAAATAATTCACAACCATTATTGGAGTAGATGAAAGCTTGATGGTCTGGGCAGAGCAAATTATACTGATACTCCCCCCCCCTTCAATTCAAGGAGGAATGCATCTTAACTCGGCCATGAAGAAAAGTAGTATACTGGGCCTCGTAAATTAAATCAACATGCATTTTCTTTTCTTTCAATGTAAAGAGCATTTAAGCACTTTTGGACTTTAATTGGTTATTGTACAAAAACTCCCCAATCTTTGCTCTTTTGCCTATTATTTGGTTGTGGACAGATTATAAATATTCTCTTTATTGAGGATAGTTGCAAGGAAAATCAAGCAGAACATTAAAGTTTCACAATTATTCACAATCTGATATCTTATTTTGTTCTAAAAAGAGCCAGATCATACGACAAAAAAAAGTGTCCAAGCCGATAAACAGTTCAGATAATGCTAAAACTGGATTTCCTTTCATCTTCAAAAAAGCAGGATACCATCAGAGAAGGCTGAGCAGTTTGTTCTAATTTTGTAAAAGAAAATCAGAATTTAATTTATCTAAAGCCTCACTTAATGTCTGCACATTTCTTTTATTTTCCTCCTTTCTTAAACAGGCATAGCTGTAATGATGTGTAGCTTAATGCAAAGGCTGCTGCCTTCCTTCTAAAGATATTGATTTGCATTATTGAATATAGAAAGGATACTGAAAACCAGCACCTTATAGACTTCTTATGGTACTATACATAGATACTTCAGAAATTTTCACTATCAATATTTGTCTCAATTCCAGGTTATCAAATTTTTGGAGACCCCGAGTTCCAGCTGGGTTGCATTCATTACAATTTTGCAATTAACTGGATGTCCATAACTGAGACCTAATTGCAAAATGACATTTACATGAAAGTGAAGTCAGTGTTTCAAAGTAAGAAACAGCCGGATTCTCCCAAGAATCATCAGGATAGGCCAGCAAAACTAAAAATTCCTGCAAAACTAGGAGCTGCTTCAATCAAAAACTGAAGCCCTTTTCATAGCAATTTTTAGCAAATAGCTAGAAAACCGTAGTTTTAAGAAATTATTTTATCCTCATGCTAGAATTCAATACCAATAAGTAGCCTGAAGTTGGGTTTAAAATGTAGAGACATAATTCTCTCCAAACCAGAATTGTTCTCACTCTATATATCTATGTTAAACATGGATCTACTGGTTTTAAGGAGGTCTTTGGTCCTCATGATGAAGAAGTGCATGCTTCAACACTACTGAGACTATGGCATGGCTTGTTGGTAGACAATGCTTGTCTGTATGTGGAGCTAAAGAAAATGAACAGAAGGTAGGCAGCATCCAAAACAGTAGTTTTCCTGTAAAGATTACTGTGGGTAGTTAATACAAAATAGCTCACTGTTTCAGGAAATCAGAATTAAACAAAGTCTCTGTTTACTTATCCTGTACTGGCTTATTAGGAGGGTGAGTGGGTGTATTTATCATTGTTTGTGTATATATCTATGTGTTGCTGTGTTTATTATGCCATTAGCTAGGATTCAGAAAGACCCTACTTAGATGACTCAAGGTCTGCAAAGACTGCTTTACAGGGTAAGGATCCATGTATGCAATCTCTTATTATCTAGGCCTTAAAAGGCAGCACTCGATGGTCTATACGTGGATAAATGGACATTTCTGGTAGCAGACAGATAAATGATACATGCTGCTTAGAAGTAACTCAAATGTACAACTTTGAAAAGGTGGGCATCAGTGCATTGTGCTCTGGATGGATTACATCCCGGTTGATTGTATCCAATGGGCAACACACTCTTGCTGAAATCTTCTTTAGCACATCCCAGAAGTTCCATCCTAACCTAAAGCATTTATTTTTTTAGGCTGCTTTATCCACAATTTTTTATTTTCATTTTCATACACTCACATGTATACTAATGCATTTTTTTAAAAATAAATAAATAATGAATGGCAAACTAGTATGCTGCAAAGGAAAGCTTCACCAATTTGTATCACTAGTATTGGTGATATGAACTCCTGAGACACATAGAGACATCAGATAAATCAGAAAAAAATACTTCATCGTTTGCCTGTTCAATTTCACTTTCGTGTGTGCTTTACAGCATAACATAATAATTTGTTAACAGGTAAGATGTCTCTACAGATACTTTATCATCTATGGGACTGTATGGTTAAAGCTATTTAAAACTGTTATTATTTACATTTATAGGTTTTATAAAAAAAATTGATACAACTGAGCACTCCTTGATTAGTTTCCATTCTTGTCAAGAGGATCATTTACCACAGGTTGGGCTGGTCCAGAGGTGAATTGTCTAATTTTAAGAATAAATTAGAGTTGAAATTAAAACACTTCAATATTTTTCCTTGGCTAGACCATGCTTCAACTCTGTCAGGCACAAAGGATCAGGTCCACACTAAAGGTCCAAATAAACCGATTTATTGCTTATCATGCCTATGCAAAAAAAAATCTTCTCAATTAACAGTTAACACCTGTTTGGGCTTAAATGAGGGTTAATGGAATTCAAGGGAAGTCAGATTTAATATGCTTGTGGTTACATATGGATTCTAGACTGATCACTAGTTTAACTCCACCCCCAGGTTCTGCCTCCTTCTCCTACAAACTCTAACTAGAGCCTTTTGTAAGAGCTTCTAATGAGATTCTCCAGCGTTCTGCTTACTAGGAGAGATACAAAATTGCTATAGTTTGAAGGAGAGTGTATGAGAACAAAATAATGGAAGAAAACGCTGGCATGATATGTGACAATACATATCAAGATAAAGCAAGTCTTATAATATTTGTCACTTGTAAGACTGGGTAAATGATTCAACTTGGAATCCACATTCTTGGCTCCCTGGAGGAAAATGAGATAAAAAATATATGGAATAAATGTATTTTAAGGTATTCATTTGGCAACTTTGAGAAAGCATTACATATTTTGGAAAGAAAATCATTCTGATAAATTAATAATGATGTGGAAGATTCAGAGTAACCACTAAGGCAGACTTTATTCAACATTTATCAACGTCACTAACATTTCAGAGACTTGAGGAATATTTTGCAAGAGTTATTTATTATCTTATTGCAACTTTTATTGGGCACCGCCCGGAGTTCCTTTTTCCTTGGGGAAAATAGACTTTTCTTAAATATGATAAATAAATATAAATATAAATAAACTTATTTTCAACTCCAATATGCCAGCACTCTGATGGCTTATATATATATAGCCTTGCTACAGTAAAAGGGTTATAATAAAATACAAAAAGTAGTATAATAATATGACGTTTCTACTGCAAGGACTCACAGAGAAAGCATTTATAAAGAATGAGTAAATCTTTCTCTGACAAATTGGTAGATGATAAAACAATAAAGAATGTGATAGAACTGAATTTGCACTTTAAATACAAACTGCAATTTCAGCTTCCTATTTCAATGCTTTTCTGCCGCTATTATTAACCACTCTGGTATGTCCTATATATAACCACAAGATGGCAGTAACAGGCTTAAGATAAAAGAAAATAGTTTAGAAGGAGACAGAATTTAGCATGGGAAAATATATCCTTCATAGCCTTCCAATTTGTCTGCCTGTAGGCAGCAATCCATAATCTGAGAATATCTTCTGGAACACATTATTCAATAATATTTGGATCTGTTCCCAAAGCTCAAGGATCTACAGGGGTGAACGATCGATAGGAAATGTCTTTTCTTATAACTAGGAATTCTGTCACATGTCAAGTAATGTTTATAAAGCTAAAGCCAAAGAGATAAAATTTGATCCCATGGAACAAGGCTATGTTTTTTAAAGGCTATGCTTGAGTTCACATTCAAACCTATTCAAATACTGAAGGAAACTCACATCTCAAAACTCATTATTAACACATATATATCAGTATTTCCACATAAAAATATCTTCCCTCATTTAAATATAACACTTTAGAGAGAATTCTTGGCTAAAAATTATAAATCAGTTCTGGCAGAAACTGGAATAGAACAGCTTCAGACTGAATATACAAAGTTAAATTAGGATCTCTATCTTGCAATCAACCTGAATTTAAGATTCATGAATCATTCAGTATTCTGGAGCACTTCTGAAATGAGGTCTTGAATTGGTAAAAAGCCAAAGATCTTTATATTCCAATCATATGTAAAACACCAGGATGGTAAGAAAGAGCAGAAAGAGGAATACTAGCCAAGTAAGTGATGCATTTTCATCAGAGTTTCTCAAAGTCTTCCAGTTCTACTCAAATAAAATCATTGGGAAAGAGTTTATATTGTAGAGGGAAGGTAAAGTAAAAGTAAAGGTTCCCCTCGCACATATATGCTAGTCATCCCGACTCCAGGGGGTGGTGTTCATTTCTATTTCTAAGCCAAAGAACCAGCGCTGTCCAAAGACATCTCTGTGGTCATATGGCTGGCATGACTAAACACTGAAGGTGCACGGAATGCTGTTACCTTCCCACCAAAGGTAGTCCCTATTTTTCTATTTGCATTTTTACATGCTTTCGAACTGCTAGGTTGGCAGAAGCTGGGACAAGTAATGGGAGCCCACTCCATTATGGAGCACTAGGGATTCGAACCGCTGAATTGCCAACTTTTCTGATCCACAAGCTCAGCGTCTTAGCCACTGAGTTACCGTGTCCCATAAAAAGGGAAAGAAACCCTTAAATCTCTCTGAAATTTTGCACAGGGATGCCACAGATGCCACCACCCATTTCCATCCAATATCATCTCATTTGGTTGAAATTCACACAAAATGTTACCATTGTTTGACTTTTATTCATGTTGATCAATAGAAGGCATGAAGTTTCTCTTAGTCTGGAGCTTAAATCAAAACAGGAAACCTCTGACTTGATCCAAGTCAAAGTAGGCTAATTCTAGCTAAATTGTCTTTAGCTGAAACTTTTAGTCTGAATATATTTTTGCTAAAAACTCATCTCCTAAAAGCCAACTCTGTTGAGCCAACTTGTAAATATATCACTATGACCCATCCTGTGTGCATGAGACCAGAAGGTCATATGTGTCCATGCTGGAACTCTTGAATAATTGCACTGCTGTGCTTTCAATGAATTCCATTTGAGACAAGCAGAACAAACTTTATCTAAAAAGAATAGAAACAAGTTCTACATCAGGCTTTAAAACTAGAACAAAATGAATTCAAACCATTTTCATCTCCCAGGACATTTTATGGCAGGCCTTTAAGTGATTGTTTTAGAAAGAAAGGACTTTAACAGCACCATTGACCAGGAAATTGCTAAACCTCCACACATCAAACATTTCAATCTCAGACAATCATAACAATCACAATTGGTTTTAACATATTACAATTGTTTATTGATGATGTAAAGGTAAAGATTCCCCTCACACATATGTGCTAGTCATTCCCGACTGTAGGGGGCGGTACTCATCTCCGTTTCAAAGCCAAAGAGCCAGCACTGTCCCAAGACATCTCCGTGATCATGTGGCCGGCATGACTAAATGCCAAAGGCACACAGAACGCTGTTACCTTCCACCAAAGGTGGTCTCTATTTTTCTACTTGCATTTTACATGGTTTTGAACTGCTAGGTTGGCAGAAGCTGGGACAAGTAACGGGAGTTCACTCCCTTATGTGGCACTAGGGATTCAAACTGCTGAACTGCCGACCTTCTAGTCGACAAGCTCAGTATCTTAGTCACTGAGCCACCGTGTCCCACATTGATGATGTACTTGTATTGAAAGGCTGGAAACCTAATGTGGACTTTTTGTTGAAAGAGCAAAAATTAATTAATGATGTATGTATTTGAAGATTTAAAAAGATGAAGATTCAATGAGATGATGAGGGGATGTGCAAAGAGAGAGGAAGAACAATAAGATTGTAATTATTCATTGAAAAGAAGGTCAGAAGTCATTCCTTAACTTTGGTTTTCTTTTTCTTTTCCTGCACTTTCATTTTTTCTTTTTGTTTTGATTTGTCTTTTATTATATAAAAATTATGTATGTATGTATGTATGTATGTATGTATGTATGTATGTATGTATGTATGTATAGATAGATAGATAGATAGATAGATAAGGAATTTGTATTATGTTTAACATGTAATCTGTGTCTATGTAATCTGTCTTCTGTTCCCAATCTACCAGTGCCTCACTTCAATAAAACCCTACATAGTCTACACTCTATGATGAAATTACAATTCACAAAAGCTTATGTCTGTTATTAATAATTTTATTGAAGTTTTTGATAAACATAATACAAACTAAAACAAACCATACTAGGAAAAAAAGAAAAAGAAAAGTTTAGAAAAAAGAAAAAAGCAAGAAACAAAACAATAAAGAATAAATCACATCAAACATAAGTTTATATGCTAATTTTTCATAAATAAAAGACCTCATCTCCTCATAGCCTAATCTTTAATCTATATGCAATTCAGAAATCATAATCTTTTAGAAAATTCCTTTAGAGGTTACCAGAAATATGAAACAAATAGTTCATCCCTGGTCAAAGAGTCCAACTTTATAGTCCTTCTTTTTGCTATGTAGAATCTCGACTTTTAAATCATTCCATCACAGGATTTTATTTTTTACCACTATTTTTGGTCTTTAAAAGGAGTTTTCTAAGCTTTCATTGGCCTACTTTGTAAATCCCATAGAGGGACATCAGCCACAATTTCTTATCACAAATTTTCCATGTCCAGATTTTTTGTCTTTTGTATTCCAATTTTGGTAATCTCAGATTTGTTGTCTTTCTTGCTTTCAAACTCTATAATCTTTATTTCAGGTAGAGGTTTATTAAAGTTTTTCTTTGCTTTTAAAAGTTTATCCATTGAAATGTGTATCCTTTCTGAGGTATTAGTTATTAATTTTCTGCTCTGTTTAAAAAAAAACTTGTTGAGGTAAGAAAATGTTAAAGCCAGCTTAGCTGGCTTTAGCTCTTCTACATGGTCCTTTAGTTCCCCCCACCCCCAGTGTCCATTTGCAATCTTAATCAAGCCTCGGTTCCCAATATATCATTTTGCACAAGTACGTATATTATACAATTATATACTTGTGGGAAATGACATATATTATGAAAAAATAACCAATATTCCAAATGTTTCTGGTCTCCTAATCTGTTTAAAACTTTCTTAAATCAAAATCCTTTTTTATTTTTCCCAATTGCATATTATTTTAAATTGTTAAGGCTCTATTTAAAATTTCTTAAATTTGAAAATGGTAAAACTCACCAGGTGTGAATTAAGCTCACAGTTTTGAAGGTCTCTAATATCCATAAAGTTATTGAATTGAACTTTCTAACGGAATGTGATTAGAAGGTGAGTTTGGCTGGCTTTACTTATGAAAGGCTCTGTTACTGCTGAGCCTCCTTCAGCTCCTGGCACTCAAACCTTCAGGAGACCACTGTTTTATGGTCTCTTCATGAAAAACTCCCTTTCAGACTACTTGTATACAATATTCCTATCTCTCCTTCTCAGGAGAGAATTAAAGGATCAGTCTACATACTTGTGTTTCATTCTTCACAATGGTCATCATCTGTCTCATTCTCAGGAACATCTTCAGTCAGTTGTGACTCATTCCAGAAGCTCCAAAGCTTATGCCTTTTAACAAAATTCATTAGTTGAAAAAGAAAAAGGTGGACTTTGAGCCACCAGTGACTATGGTAATACAGCTCTGCTGTTTTTTGTTCCCTAATTATCACCAATTCTGTACATTCCAAAATTTATAATGCCTATTTCCTTTGGGAGATTCAGTTTTATACCTATGTTTATTTTTGGCCCAGGCTAAATTTTCATTTTTGAAATGATATGAAAGCCCCCAAAATATCAATTCTGACAGCTGCCTGAGGCTATTTATTCTATTATGCCTTTCCTCATTTACGTAGCTTTTTCCTTCTGAGAGTTCACTCTTCCAGACCCAGACAATAGCTGTCAGGGCCAAAGTGAATCATATATATATGTTTCTTTCATTTCATTTTACTGCCTTCAGAAAAAAAAATCCTTAGAGAATATTCATGTGATAAATTATGCTGCTTAGTTCTTTTAGAGTTCTGCCTCCTGCTCTACAACATCATGTATTGTATAGACATATTTGTAAATATCATATGCACATGTGTCCCAACAATCAGCACATCTGCAAGTTTCACCAGGGACCAGCCTATTTATTCAGATTTCTCTTTCCCTGTAATTGTATTTATTTTAATATAAATGCCAAATTCAGGACACACTTTGCTATACACTTGCCTATGTCATAGGAAGGCTAAGGCAGAGGTGTCAAACTCAAGGTCTGTGGGGTGCTTAGATCTGACCTGTGGAGCTGACTGGAAACAGCAAAGGACTACCCCACAGGGCCTCTGTCAGTGAAAATGGAGCTTGTGAGGCCCATGCACAGCCCTCCCAAGTTCCGTTTTCACTGGCAGAGGGTTGCAGGAGGCCGTCACAGCCGAAAACAGAGCTCCGGAGTCCATTATTGCTCAGGCCACCACAGGCACCCCGAATACAAGTGACATTGAGTTGGCCATGCCCACCACGGCCCCACGAGGTCAAACACAACCCTGATGCGACCCTCAATGAAATCGAGTTTCATATCTGTGGCCTAAGGAAAAGAGACTTCAGTCTAAGTTTAGTACTGCAGTATCTGTTGGATTCACACATTGCTCCAAGTATTAAACATAATATTCAGATTTATCTATAACACTAGATCTCAAAACACATTACAGTTTAGTACCGCACCAAAATCTAACTTGTGTCAGATTCTTGTTGTGAAAGGATGATGCAGTGAGTATCAGTTCTTGCTCCTCTTAGGATAAAGAATTGAGGTCACTGGATCAGTATTTGAATGCTGAATTTGGTAGCAATGCTAATATAAAAATTTATGGAAAAGCACAAATTTTAAGTCACAATTCTCACATTAGTTATGGGCAAACACACACACGTGCACACATTTTATACTATATTTTATAATATTTGTAATCATTTTATTTATTTATTTTATTTACATGGCTGCATGTCTCTGAGTGGCTAACAATATTAAAAATAATGAAAACATTTACACACAAAAACAGCTGAAAACAATTACAAAACATCAGTGAACACAACCAGGAAACAGGTTCCATCTCACAACCAGGCCCTCAGACTTGAGTACAGAACCAAATCTTTGAGGCTTTATGAAAGGTGAGCAGGGTTGGGGCCAATCTGATCTCTGGAAAGATGATATTTCAGATGGCAGGCACATGTCTCTTCTCCTGCGCCCCACCACTGACACTCTCTAACAGTCAGGCCCTGGAACATGCCCTTCCTACTGGACGAGATGGGGCAGATAGAAATAATTGGGGAGAGATGGTGCCGTCAGTAACCCAGCCCCAAACCATAATAGACTTCACAGACAGAGATAGAAGTAGCACTTAGACTTATATATCAGTTTATAGTGCTTTACAGCCCTCTCTAAGTAGTTTAATGAGTCAGCATATTGCCCCCAACAATCTGGGTCCTCATTTTACTGACCTTGGAAGGATGGGCAACTGAGTCAACAAACCAGTCAGAACTGAACTCTTAGCAATCAGAAAAATTAGCCTGAAATGCTGCATTCTAATCACTGCGCCATCAGGGCTCTAGATGACTGTAAGCACCTTGAGCTATTTAAGGCAACCAATAGATACTGTAACAATGTGGTCCATCGTAGATTATACCTGTCTTGAAGCTTCCAAATCAGGTACCTGCATGGAAAATGATGACCAGATTTTATAGTACCAGTCAGAAACATAAAATGTACTAGAGCCAAGGTGGCGCAGTGGTTAGAGTGCAGTACTGCAGCCACTTCAGCTGACTGTTACCAGCAGTTCAGCGGTTCAAATCTCACCGGCTCAAGGCTGACTCAGCCTTCCATCCTTCCGAGGTGGGTAAAATGAGGACCCAGACTGTGGGGGCAATATGCTGACTCTGTAAACTGCTTAGAGACGGCTGAAAGCCCTATGAAGCGGTATACAAGTCTAACTGCTATTGCTATTGCTACTTTGATTTGAGTCTGGGTACTACAAGGATATGCCAAGGTTGCCCTCTTGGCAGTAATATGGCAGTCTTCTTTCAAGAATTTTCTCATTTACTTTTCAAGCTTGTCCAAAGCCCTATGATTTCCTGGTTGTGGTGCCAAATAATTACTAGCATTTCCTGTTGACATTATGTAGTCATCATGGCTCATGAAATGCACGAGTTTCATCTCCTTCCTCCTAACTGATGAGAGAGTCTATTTTTGTTGGTCTGGTCCATGAACTTTTTTCTTTTCATCCGAGAGACTTCAAAGGTCTTAATTAACTTGGAAACTTTGTAAAGGGAAGTAGCTTTCTTAGATTTCACCCTGGTTATTTTATTTGTTAAGAGGGCTTGTAGTCTAAAAATTGTAATAAATATTTCTGGGTTGCAGGTTGGGCAAGATTCTCCCAGTGGGTTATTTAGCAATAGCACCCTGGAAACAATACCAGAAGGAAAAAGAGAATAAGGCTTAGAGCTATGATGGTGAACCTATGGCATGCGTGCCAGAGGTGTCATGCAGAGGCCTCTCTGCTGGCATGCGCGCCATTGCCCCAGGTCAGATCTCCGTGGCATTTCTTTTGTAAGCTTCTGTTTCCCTGCAAATGACAAAACAGAAGCTCACAAAAGAAAAAGATCTTAGCCCTTGCCACGCTGTTGGGATGCCCCACCTCCCACCCACAAGCTGGTCTTAGGGTCTCTGCTGTGGATGTGTGCATGTCCAGGCATGCGTACATTCATGCATGTCCACGTGCACCTTTCAATTTGGGCATGCGTGCACGCACAGTTTGGGCACTCAGTATCTAAAAGGTTTGCCATCATTGGCTTAGAGGCTCTATGAATCTTTTGCGAAGGTGATCTGATAGGTATCCAAACTGAAAGACTCTTATTATTGGAAATGTGTTTTTTTTTAGTTCAATACATGGAGATCAGGCTGTGTCATTTCTGATGTTTAGATATAAGTGACCTCTGCCTTATTTAAGCTGTGTGGCAAAAGAAAACGAGCACAGCAAAAGGTAGGGAAGGACCCTTTGTCCTTCAAATCTCAATTTCCTATTTTCAGGGACATTTATGACCAGATTGACATATTGTGCTGAACTACAAACTATGATTTACAGGTTATATTGGCTCAGTTCACAGAACATACTCAGCCAAAACCTTTTGAAAAGAAAGATGGCACATAAATCAAACCAACAAATATAATAAATAAAATGAAGCTGAACAGGCCACATTATGGTTTTAAACCCATCCTCTGTTTAAGTCATCCAGAAATGGCACTTTCTACAGGCAGCATAAAGTAATACAACCCATTCAACTATTTATTTTATTCTTCCTGCTGTTTCTAGAGACTGAGCCTATGGAAGAACAACAGAATTTTGCAGAACTGTGCCCTTCATAGCCAAATCTCTATTATGCATAAAATAATTCTCCCAACAAATCCCACAGTTGTCTTAGAGACTTTTTTTAGTTCAGACTCAATGCACTATCCACTGAAAGCTTTAAGACTGCCATATCTAATGTACCTAACAACCTAATACATTATTTTCCCCCTATCACTTTCCCTAACAAAGAGAATCTCCCCCACCCCCAACCCTTTACATCTGAAAATTAACATCCCTATTTTAACACCAGGAACCCCACTCACACGTTTGCAGCCCAAGAGGGCAATTTGTTTCATGGGAGGGCCTTTTCATCAAACACTCTCCCACTTTGAGGAGGTGGCGCAGTGGTTAAATGCAGCACTGCAGGCTACTGCTAGATCAGCAGTTCAGCGGTTCAAATCTCACCGGCTCAGGGTTGACTCAGCCTTCCATCCTTCCGAGGTGGGTAAAATGAGGACCCAGATTGTTGGGGGCAATATGCTGACTCTCTGTAAACCGCTTAGAGAGGCCTGAAGGCCTATGAAGCGGTATATGTCTACTGCTATTGCTATTGCTGCTATTGCTATTGTTTTCTACGTACAGGCAAGGGGTGGTGAAATAGACAGCTGGGTACAAAGAACACTCAGCTGTTGAATGGACTGGATGCAGCAAAAGCAAATTCTGGCTAATTTGCATCCCCTAATATTAGATGCACAAAATTATGGGCATGACGATAATAATAGGACAGATGTCAGCACAGATCTGAAAAAGATGAAGACAACTTGGAAATGTTCTGATTTCATTTAAACATGTGTGGTAACGACTTGTGACAAGCTCTTTACTAAGAGACATTGATGTGCCTTGGGATGTATGTACAACTCTAACTACACAGATACCACAAGATTACTGAATTCGCTGGAATAGAAACCAGTCTGATGTTTCAGCTTATCATGTGGTATCTGACTATGTGTGAACATATTTGAAGCAGCATATCAAGCCTCCTACTTTAGAAGAAAAAATATAAATACATTTATTTTCTAGTAATTGGGTAGGTTACACCTTTGAGGACGTTCTTCTCTGCATTGCAAAAATGAAGTCTCTCATAAGAGCAAATGGATATTGGTATTAACATCTTACACAAGGTCTTTAAAATTCTATTTCTCTTGGCTTTATGTCCTATCAAGCAAATGAATTACTTTCATCAAGTCTCACATTTTCACCCCTTAGAAATCAATTCTTTGCCTTATGAAACCCTTAGGTGCTTTCCACAATTACAACAATATGGCCAGCTGATGCCCTTATTCCTGAACTCCCTGGTTGCTATGGGAATAGCAGCAGCGCATATACTAAACAGAGATCATAAAAGTTTCAGAGAGTTGTCACTGTACATCATAAAAATATATCTGAACATTGAGCAAAGAAGGAGCCCCCTAACCAGTATATAAGCTAAACTGGGACCAGTTGTCTGCAAAGGGATGAAAGAGAGATGGATTCTGCTTCCCACCAGCAGGCTCACATCAAAGGAAGGGAACTGCCAAGCAGCATCAATAGGCCAGAATGGAATTTGATACACAAATGTTTATTAAAGGCATTTGGGTTGCTTTTATTTAATTGTCTGTACAGGGTTTTCTCTCTTGCGACAGTATATTATCAGACCAGATGGCTGAATTGGCCAACCAGTTTATTCAGTTATTTTATTTTCATTTTTGCATGAGTAAGCAAACTGGACAAAAAAAACCCATATAAAATTCATATGAAAACAGTTTTCCTCTAATACAAAGTGTTTTATGGTTTTCCCTTAATTTAAAATAGCTTTACTAGTACAATATGTGTTGTTTTGTCTATATATCCTTAATGTATAGATTTTTTTGCATGCGTTTTTGGAATTGCAAAATGCATTTCCTAATTCTGAAAAGCTCACATTTCAGCACTTAACATGTACATGTGTTCTGATTTGCATATATATTTCAGGGGCGCCTGCTGGTTTATAAAACTAATTCCAAACGTATTTCTTTTCCATCCTTATTGTTAGGTATAAATATCAAGATGATCATTAGATGGCAGGAAGGTGTTGGTGATCATTCATATCTGTCTGGCTAGATTTTGTAGACATTCCAGATTCCTGGTTACTTAGTCTTTTTAGAGATGTAAGTAACTTCTAGTATTGCTACTAGAAGCAAATAGTTCTAATATGATAGTCCTATAAACAGCTAAAGAGATACTGTGATAAAATGATGACATTTATACTAAATCCCTATAACACAACAAAGCCCTTGATTTTAAGATGTGTTGAGAGTTACATTTATTCAAAGGAGGTTTGATAATTCAAGAAATAAATCTGAGTGCTGTACTTCAGCGCTGTTTATATACTATGGCTGCAGATGCTAAATCAATCTCATATTTCCCAATTCCTTCAAAAAGTTCAAAAACTAGGATTTGGATAGAATTTCATTTAGAAACCTCTTCTTCCTATAGCAGAATACCCTTTCTTTGTATCCTCTGAAATGTGTGGACCACAACTTCCACAATTCCCGAATAATCTAGCTGATTGGGAGTTATGGCAGTTCTGATCCAACATATCAGAAAGTCACTAAGTTATGGAAGCTTGTTTTACAGAATCCTGATTTTGGTAGCTGATTGTAGATCATAAGCTCTGTAATTCTAAACTGTGTCTCAAAGAAGTTATGTAGTCACCAGGAGCCAAAAACAACTTGATTGCACATAATCAATCAATCCAACTTGAAGGACACTAAACTGATTAAATGCCTGCCTACAAAGACAATGCCTTGTCAACTGAATATGTTAATATTATTTGGTACACAGCAGCAGAAAGGAGATTTGCCAAATGCTATAATAATGGATATAAAAATTATGTTAGTTGGCTATTAGACTTGAAAGGAAGGGGAAGAGTTATCATGTCCTACTTTAATGTTGAAAGTATAAAATTCTTGAATCTACTACTACAATGTAAGCGACAGAGAGGAAATAAAAAGCTTTCATGGTTTTCTAAATTTATACATTGTCATCCTCTATATACCGATTAGTAGTGATTTAACTTTTGCAGTGCCTTCACAAACTCATCTAAATGGTTCGGAATCAATAACACAAACTCTGTATCTGAACTATTTTTCTGCACGACTGGTCCTAGAGGCAAAAGGCAACTTGCTGATATCTCCTGTTAAATTAATTCACTTCTACACTCCAACCTCGACAGTTATTACTGTTATTACAAAGGAATAAATTATCAACTAAGAATGACGATTGAGCTATTTTTGGTTCATCAATTACTGAAAAAATTAATAAAACTTCTAGCCACATTTTAATGCAGTGAACTCATGCATAATTTATGCAATTTATGCAGAGATGTAACTCTCAGGGTTTATGATATAAAGAGTTAATCCCTCCATTCCTCAGTGGATAGAATGCAGCAATGCCCAGGAAACTCTACACTTGGGAGATAATTGAAAGTGCTTCTATCTGCCTAACCTTCCAAGTCATTTTCAGAACTACTAAGAAAGCTGTCCTTCAGATAGAAATATTAATAGGAATCTATCTAAGAAACAGGATAGTTACTAAAACTTTGAGTCACAAAAGATCCATAGGGAAAAAAAAAATCATTGGGGGCAAGAAAAGGAATGTACCCTAAGGAATACTCTGAAAGCAGTGATCCTTGCTTATCTAGCAGAAATGGGTCTAAAGGCTGCCTATGTATGCAGTATGTTCAGTGTTGCTACCACTGCAGCCTTATTTTCAGGAAGTCCAGTAATTACTATGCCAAAAGTCTTTTTTGCCACTCTTTAAACTATCTCAAGTACCGTACATTGATGAATCTGTTTCCCCAGAGCTCAAAGTTCTGGCCAGCTGAGTTCACCCTTTTTTAAAGCCATTTTTCGCCCTCCCCAGGCTCCAAAGGCTTTATAGGAGCCTGGGGAGGGCGAAAAAAGCCTTCTCCACCCCCCCCACCCCCCCAGGCCCTCCGGAGGCTTCATGAGCTTCCCTGAAGCCTCCGGAGCAGAAAAAACCAGCCCTACGGACACACCGGAAGTTCGGGAACGGACTTCTGGTTTCCTCGGAGGGCCGTTTTGACTGCTCTGGAGGCTTCAGGGAAGCCTCTTGAAGATCCCTGAAGCCTCCGGAGTGCTCAAAACGACCCTCCGAGCAAACCGGAAGTGACTTCCAGTTTTCTCAAAGGGTCGTTTTGACTGTTCTGAAGGCTTCAGGGAAGCCTCCTGAAGGTCCCTGAAGCCTCCGGAGGGCTTCCGGGTGGGAGACTGTTTTTACCCTCCCCAGGGTCCTATAAAGCCTCTGGAGCCTGGGGAGGGCGAAAAAGCATGCAAAAAATGGGGGGGGCTGTAGTGCGTGCATGTGCACTGGGGGGGGTGTCACACATTGCAATATGGGTGCGGCATGCCTGCACAGGACTCCCCTGTGCTCCCCCCAAAAAAGGTTCGCCATCACTGACCTAGGTACTGCCACTTGATGGATGAGCTCCTGTCACTCGCTCCAGTTCCTGCCGACCCCAGCAGTTCAAAAGTAGGTGGCTGAGTGTCGGTATATGGGTACCACTTCAGTAGGCAACTTAATGGGAACATGAAAGTAGCCCCCATCTGAGCATGCCCTGGGCATCAGTGATGTCACTGGCTAATCCTTTCAAGTTGGAAGCACTTCGGTATTCCTGACAAGATTGTAATAGTAATAACCAAGGTCCAAATTGGCTATCAATCTTGTTCTATTATCAGAAGCACTTTAACTAATAACTTTTGTTTACTTTTGTAAAGAGGCTGACAGCGATGCATCCATGACATTGAAATCTTTGGATATAGTTCCTTAAGTAGCTTGCCATAGAAGTCAGCAGTCACCTCTGTGTTTTCGATTAATAGAAGTTTCTCCAACCGTATCACTGAACCTGTGAATTTTCTTTAAAAGCCCTTTGACCTGTGTCCACCTCAGTTTTTTCATTAGGTTTCTATTAGAATCTTGTCTGCTCATACCAGTCTATGGAATCTACTCATCTAGTTGAGAATGTTTTCAAGTCAGTCATACTGTTCTCTACTTCCACTGTTGATCAACAATTACAACTTATAATGGAACCATGTAGCTGCCAATGCAGGGATGGAATTTTCTTGTATGGTACCATTATACATAAAGAAAGTTGCTGATCTGATCCATACATTTGAGAGAAAGACACTATAGTAACTTTCAGGAGAAATAAATCCATGGAACCAACTTCAGGAGTCCTACAATAATGCTCTTAATTTTTTCAACTTGATAAGGATCAGCCTTCTGAGTACTACAATTTATTTCAAAGCTTGGGAGTTTTTAAACAGGAATAGCATTCCTTATCCTTGTTTGGTTATTGACCCAGATGTACTGTAGCTCCTTCTTGGATGGTACCAACTTACCAGGTTCGCCACAAGGCTATGTCAACTGAAATGTTAGGTAGATATTCCTGCATTTACTGCTGGCACCTAGATAAGTGGTATATCTATATTCCCACAGAACTCCACCTCTCCCTGGGATGTTGACATTAAACTGAAAATGAGTGCATTCAGATGAAAGCACCAGTTTTGGCTTCAGATCCAAAGATCTGTTTGTCCTTAATACATCTCTACCTTCTTTTCGTGATGGAAAACAACTTTAGCTGTTCTCAAAGTAATCTGATTTTCTCAAAAGATGAATTTCTTATGCCTGTATAGCTCCTGCTTTATCCAAACCTATCAGGTTTTCCTATCAAGACTGCTATGATTTGCAGCACCATCTTTCCTTACTTCAGTCAATGTTCTTCCCCACGCTCTTTACCACGCTGTCTGTGGTAAAAGGCTATTTTTTTTCTCTCCAGATGGATGAAGATCAGGAAAAGAAAGATGTTAGGCCCAATGGGAATCTTAAAAATGATAATTGGGTTGGCTGTGCACAAAAGACACCATCTGTTTTAGATAAATAATTAAGCCAGGTACCATATTGACAGACAGGCACCTCAAGAATTATTATTCAAAAATAAAACTCAAAATCATTTGTATATACCTGATAAAGCTGGGAATAGAGGGCATGCAAATTAAAAGCAAATCAACAACAGATTCCATTTTTTTAACTAGAATATAAAACCTAACACTAAATTGTTGCACTTGTGGGATGTGCAGATTATGGGTTAAGCCTCAGCAGTCGGTTTATATTTCAGATTATCATGCAATTGAATGAGTGGCTTGATAACTATGAATTAATTAGGCCCATTACAGCAAAACTTTCTCTTGTGGTATTTTCTCTAAATCTGGCTGGAGAAAATCAAAGGTTCCATAATAAATGTACATTAAGAAAAGGCCAAAAAGTTGTACTGAAGAGAGTAAAGATTTAATTATGGATTCTTAAGTCTAAATGTTTGTTTAGGTTGAAACTTATGCAGCCCCCCAAAAGCAAACGGCTATGACTGAGCTCAATTTACCTTGTTTTATTTTAAATGTATGCAGAAAAAAACACAGTATAGAGCAACTGCTTCCTATTTGAATTTTTCATAATTAAGTATAATTTTTATTGTCATTGTACTTAAATACAACGAAATTGGTTTATCTTACATAATTAATGTAAGATATAGTATATTTTGCTCATTTGGAACAATTTAGTAGTACAACCTTAATAATGTGTTTAAAATATAACACTATTAGATGTTCACAGAGTTTTTTCAGAGTTTTTTGCACTGACGCGGTTCCTATGCTGTATAATTTTCTTGAAGCTGGTAACTTGAGAAGGATCTAACAGCCTTTCCAGTTAAAAGAGGGCACACAATTGGAACTGTTAAATGCGGGAGATAGCATTTCCCATGGGTATATACTTAAAAGAGAGATCAGGCCTCATTTCTGAGAAATTAAGATAATGGAGAACTAAAGCCATTCTGGAAACAAATCCATCCATTAATAATCCACAATGCTTTTTAATATCTTCTCTGCCACTTACCACCTAAAATGGTAAATTCAGCAGTTTCCCAATTACAATTCAATTGCCTTTTCTTGGTCACTCAGACATGTTACTTGCTCATCATATATGGATGATTCTTTGCAAATCAATTCTGAAAGTATTTTATATTTCCTTTCAATCCCTCTAAAAACTAGAAGTTAAATAAAAGACTTGGCCCTTTAAAAGTTCCATTGGCTTTCTTTTAAATATCTAACCCTGGCTTCAGTTCATATTGTTGAAATGCATGATTTTTCCTTGGCTTAAAAAATAAAAAAAAAGAAAATATATAAGCTATAAACATAGGGCTTGTGAAGATGAAATCACCATTCCCACTTAAAAATTCTAAACATAATCCAATGGCTACCGAGTGGTTCCCAGTTCGCATTACTTTTTCATACTTATTCAGAACATTGTGCTGACATGGAAGGTTTAACCTATCATTCAAGTGACTGCAAGACAGCACAGAAGGGAATCTTCACCAATTACCAGTGGACAGAAGAGTTTTCATTTCAGCCAGATCAGCATTTCCAGGCTAGCTTCTGCTAATCCATGTGAATCTCTCTTAATAAATGGAAAGGAGTTAAGAAACCTGAAACGTGAACACCACCAGGCTTAAGCAAGCCAGACTTTTTAAAGGGATTCAAAGTTTCTCAGGGAAGAAAGTCTATAAATCTAATTAATTAGGTTTTCACACATCTGCAGAATCTAAAGTAAGTTCTCCATTTACCAGACTGTACTGGGATACAGCCTGTCAGCTCTTCTGTCTGCAACCAGAACCTCCTTAAGTCTATCAGCTCTTGTGTGGACTACAAATGTAAAAACAGTCCTCCCCCAAAGCCATTTAGTAGATAAATGGGACATTTACTGCATGTTCCCAGCAACCAGTAGATTCAATCTGTATTGTAAAAAAAATCAGAACTTAAAAAAAAAAAGAGGGGAAGAACCAGCCTACAATGAAAAGAGGAGGAAATGGGCTGAGTAAGACCCAAAAGTCTCAATGCAGTAAAACAGGGATGTCAAACTTGTGTCATCATGGCGGCATCGCATGACATATTGCAACTTTTCTCACTTCACTAAACTGGGTGTAGGCATGGCCAGTGTGTGACATATCGTCCCTCAGGCCACAAGTTTGATAGCCCTGCAGTAGAGCAAAAGCACATTGGAGATGTTGGGAACAGCTCTAATTCTCAACTGGCATAAAATGCTCTATTATCATACACAATCACAAATACATGATTTAACCTGTGCAGTAGACCTCTAATGTAAGTACCAGTATTCTGTTCTTAATAATTGTGGACTGCAGCTGTGGACTACAGGGATTCTAGCCTCACTTTTCAATGTTGGTTTCTCATCTTCTTTATCACTATGCTAAGTCACTTTGCCCAGATAATTGCTACCAAGATTCCCCTTGGAACCAACTGCAAAATAACACATAATACTGTAGCTAAGTCACATGCTAAGCCAAGTAGAACCCAATAAAACAGCACAGATAAAAATATGTAAGAAGACCAAATGATTAAAACAAATTATCTAGTATTTACAAATACAAGATAGAAATCTAAATCCACACAGGCCTCCACACATATCTAACTTTTATTAAAAAAAATACTGTTTTTATTTTTAAAAAAGGAACAAAGCAAAGAGAAGAAGTTGAACACTCAGCTTTACTAAAATGTCACTAACAATTTCTTAACACAGATGGGGCCACATTAAACAACAAGTACGTATCACCTGTCTCTCTTGTAAAAATAAAATAAAGTAGTTTAAACATGCATATGGAAATATAAAATTACAGATGGGCCTTTTCTTGGACTTTTGTCCTTGTTTCCAAGGCAACAAGACTCAATGTCATCTGCTAGTTGCCATAGCAATTTCACCTGATTCTGGTTGAGCAGCATATTGGGAGATAAAGCAAGGCAACTCCCTTCGCTGCCATAGAGTTCCTCGCTTTATAGATTAAAATCCTGGGGGAACATGAGAAATGCAATTGATTAAGATCCAAAAGAAAGGACTCAGCTAACAATTTGATTTCTCAATCAATTATTTTAATTTCACTCAGATTAAGTAATATGAGAGGCACCAAAGCAGAAGAGGGCAAGCTTTGGGTAGTGCTGCATTTAATGTTTTATTCAAAGGACAAATGTTGCAATGAATGGGAGACTAACAATAGTAGAATGATGATGATGTTTGGCAGGTAACATTGCATATGATTTCCTATGTGTCCTTTCTCTTTTACTTTCTTTTGGGCTCTCATTTTTAAATGATTTAAATATATGCCACCTAAAAACAGTAGGAAATAGTGTTGCTAATTGACACCACAAAGGTAAAACTAAAGACTCTGTGTAGCAGGTTTCGTTGGCTCTTTTGTTCTTCTCAAAGGTGCCTTCAACTGAGCAGTCTAGTGTCTTTCCTGGAAGTTTGTCATCCATGTTGAAAACCTACTGACCTTGTCAGAAATTAGCCAAGGATGGCTAGTTGTTTCTATATGGATGAATCGATAAAGTCATGAGAGTTAAAGCTCAACTTGAATGAGATTTAACAGCAGTAGAATCAACAAAATTTGGCAGTGCAGTCCAACCCACTGGCAATCACTAAAACAAGTTTTGTGGCCATGATAACAGGGATTACAAGGTTGTAACCTCTCTACCTTTGCCCTAAAATTAGTGCTCATTACTAGTTATCTGAAAATAAAGTATATTGGAACGGACCTTTCCTGCAAGTAGCTTGTTTTTCTCCCTCTTCCATTCTTAAGTAATTTGTTATGGGCAGTTTTTTTTAACCATATGTGGTGTGTGTGTCTGTGCATGTATCAGTGGCACCGTGGTACAGTGATTAAATAGTGCAGGATTACTCTGCCCATAGACTGGAGTTCGATCCTGTCTGGCTTAAGGTTGACTCAGCCTTCCATCCATTCAAGGTTGGTAAAATGAGGAACGTTTGTTGGGAGCAATATGCTGACATTTATAAACTGCTCAGAGCTTGCTGTAAAGCATTGGGAGTGGTATGTAAGTCTAGATGCTATTGCCATAATTTTATATAACCATAATATGGTTATTTAGTTATATAATTGATATCACTTTTTAAAATAAATATGAAATTAGAATATTTTTAAAACTTTGTCATTCAGGTTTAAAGAGGAAAAAGGAATATATAGTCAATCCTTGTGACATAGGTCCCCAAATTTCCAAAAAGGAAAATTATAATAATAACAGCTAACAAAGTAAACTTAGAAAGGAAAAAGAAAAATAAGAAAGAACAAGTGCAAGCAAAAAGAAAAAGAATAGAAATATATAAAGAAGTTACTTCCAATCTTCATTACAACAAGCATAGACAAATTTAGTAACCCTTCACCCACTATAAAGTTTCAAGCAGATCTCTCTCATGAAAAATCCTATTCCTTATCTATATGCAAATCCATATAACAAGACTGAGTGCCCTTTATAAGGCTTCCTCCATAGTTACGAACAACATGGCTAATCCCTTTGCCTCCTAACACTCAAATTCCTGGAAGATCACTGTTCTGTGGTCTCTTCTTGAGGAACAACCATCTGGAGCATATGTAAGTGATCTCCCATCCTCTCCTTATCCAGAAGATCCAAAGAACTAGTCCACTCACCAGTTCCCTCAATCTTTGCCATGGTCTTTGGCTTTACTTTTGTAGAATGTCTTCAGTTTGCCATAGCAAACTTTTTAGTCCAGTGAAAAGTTAATTTAATGGCCCCAAGTTTCTTGTAACAAATATTGCAGGTCTTCCTTTTGGAAGGAAATGAAAGGAATGCAGATGAAAAGAAAGCAATTCTTAAATCCTAAACTAAAGTGCATTGTTTAAAGTATCCTTCCAAGGTACAATAAAACTAAGAAGCAGATAGGAGCTAGATAGATAGTGGAGGTTAGGTTAAGAATGAATGTCTGTTTGTCATCTCACCTAAAAAACACCATTTTGGGCAAATTGGATGGAATTGTATAGTTAGTGCAGAAAAAATCAAAACAAAAGTATAGTCAAAACCATGTCTCTATTGATGCAGAAAATTACTTCATACAATCACACTTAATTTGTGCAGATTTTTTGAGGAGATATAAGGTCCCAAACAATTCAATTCAGGAAATCAAAGGTCCAAAGATCCAACTACATGCCATACATGTATGAGTAATTGACTGTAAATAGAACAGATTGGCAGCTACTTTACTGCGAGAATTTTCCTCTTTTATCAATAATCTTTAGGTTTTATAAGTATTTGGGATGACTTTGTTACATGTAATAAATAAATAAGTTCTCTTCAAAATAGTTTCCTATCATTTTTAATGCGTGGGGAGGGGGGAGAACCCTTCAAATGTGTTAACTAGTCCCTGCATTTTCCTGACAAGAATTTCAGAAGTGATTTGCAATTGCCTTCTTCCTAGGACTGAGAATAAATGACTGGCCCAACATCACCCAGCTGGCTTCATGCCTAAAATAGGACTAGAACTCATGATCTCTGAGTTCACTTCTATCCGTTCAATGTCTTAACTATTACATCAGTCTGGCTCTCTTTATTTACTGTACAATAATGCATTTAAAATTGCAATTCCTCCTTTTGTATATCTGCAGCTTCATGTCATGGTATTGAAAAACCAAATAAAATAAACCAAATATGGAAATGCATTGATGAATTTAGATCTTACATAAATCCATTAGCTAATTACAAAGCCATTTATCCAAGCTACTACTTTTCAGTTTGCCAAGCTCCTTGAATGAGCAATTTACAAGGTAAGCATATCTTAATTTACTTTTGTCTTATTTATATGCATAATCAGGCTTAAGCAGAACACTTTGAGATATGCAGCCTGATTGAAGAGTTTCTCCACAGCAGGAAACAAAATTAGAAATCAATGCAAAATATATTCAAAGGTCCATTTGAGCTTAGTTTCACTAACTGTGGTCTAAGCTATAATATGTACATATGCCAAGTGTGTGTGTGTGTGTGTGAGAGAGAGAGAGAGAGAGGGGGGGGAGGGAGGGAGGGAGGGAGAGAGAGAGAGAGAGAGAGAGAGAGAGAGAGAGAGAGGGAGGGAGGGAGGACAGACAGATTCATGTGGGTTTAAATTAGCCAAGCTCTCCTGACGGGCCCCTGTTCTTACATGGTGCTCTGTGGTCCTAAAACAAAGCACAACTGAGTAAAGAAACATAAAAATTGAGTATCCCATTGTGAAAAGGGAAATAGGTGAAGCACATTGATTAGCAGCTGCCAAGCTGGAAGTGAATAATTCACAAGGAGCCAGTGAGACTCTCCAGGGCCTTCATTCTCTGGCTTACTCAATCGGATGCTTTCTATGAATGCTAAAAGACCAGTTTGGTTACCTTGCTGCAGTCAAAATCATGAGTTTAGTTAGCAAAAGATGAAGTATTCCCCAACCTGCCATCTAACCTAATTACAGCTTCCAAAAGACAAATATTTATCCAGTTCATTTGCTTTTGTTTTAAGTGGCGTATACGGTAATAGTGTCAGATTTGTTTTAATCCCAGGGGATCCTGTTTCTAAAATATGTAATACTGAACCTTTAAAACAAAAAGTTCCTAATGCCCCCTAAGAGAAGAAGAGCAGAAGTGAAATTATATATGTAAACTGATTGCTAAACATCTTATTATATTGTTTAAAAACAACAACTTTGGAAAACGTAATATTTACTAGATTTTATATGAATTATTTTACTCCTAGTTTTCCCATTTAAATACAATGATGACATAATGGGGTTCAATTAATAGACCAAGAGATAATCATGAGAGACAGAAATAGCTCACAATTATGGAACAGGCGGAACAAATCCAAATAGGAAATCTTTGCAACAGTTTACACGTACCAATACAATTGCAGATAATGTACTGGATTTTTCTACGAGGAACAAATTGCTGATGCCAAGACTTCCAGAGTTGTCAGAATCTACAAATGTTTCCTTCAGTCAGCTGCCCAAGTACGCACAAGTAATAATGATTAACACGCTACAAGGAATCATTATGAACTAAAATGAATGCTTTCATTTGCACTAATCAAGGGTTGTTGAGGTTTTTTGTGTCTACAATGCCAATCGTTAACAATGCTGACTCTAGTTTTCTGTTGCCTTCCACTTGGTATACTTGTACCTCTGGCTCCTTTCGCCCGCTGAGGTTAATGAATTCCTTGTCACTGGCTATTTCTTGCCACACAGGCTGTTTATGGCTGATCTTCAACAGGAATTTTATTCCCAGGGAGGGTGGAATCTCTTTTTACTGAAATCCTGATTGCATGCCATGTGAGAAGGAAACAAAACTGTACATACAATAGCAGCTCTGTGTGAGATTGATCAAGTCAGAGCAATGAAGATTCCAAAGAAATGACTTGCCCCAAATGGCTTTCTCGTTTCTCTACACATTATCTGGCACAGGCATGTACTATTCAGTCCCTAAGGCTAATCCAGGGATGGACAGTGATGTAGAGAACAAATGTTTGCAAACTAAAAAACAAAAAGGCACAAAAGAGCATTGCAAGTGGATGATCCTATTTAGACTCTGCTACAAGTATGCTGCTGTGACAACAATTTGTTGTGTTACACTTGTAAAGAAGTGGATGGAGAGAGTTCTTATTTCATGATAGGCAGAGGTGGGATTCAGCAGGTTCTGACCAGTTCTAGAGAATCGGTAGCGGAAATTTTGAGTAGTTCAGAGAACTGGTAAATACCACCTCTGACTGGCCCGGCCCCCATCTGTTCTCTGCCTCTTGAGTCCCAACTCCCAGTATCCTTGCCCTGGAATGGGAGGGATTGGAAATTTCACAGTATCCTTCCCCTGCCACCCCCACCAAGCCACACCACGCCCACCAAGCCACGCCCACAGAACCGATAGTAAAAAAAAATGAGTCCTACCACTGATGATAGGGTATAGGTTTATGTCTAGAAAAGGAATTAAATTGATTCTCAGCTGCACCATCTTGCATGTTCCTTATAACAAGTATCAGCACATGATATCCAATCGCCTTGCTTAGGAATGGATATCTTTTGAGACCCATTTCTGGCATATCTGTTTTCATATCTAACTAACAATTTATTGTTTCTTCAGATAAAGCTTTTATTTTAACCTATATTGTTGCATTTTTCCCAACAAGATTGCAATATATTGTGTTGCAAGATAAAGAGCTATTTTTAATGCTAAACTCTACAGAATGAAAAGAGCTGCAATGTGGGAGTTTTGCCTATACTGCAGTATTTTACCGTTGTACAATAAGATTTCTAAAGACATCACCAATGTGGCTCCTGCTTATCACAATCCAGCATCAATTCACTTAGAAGACAAAGCAGCATCTGGCTGGACTGTAAGTGTTATAGCAGATCTCCCGTCCGGCCTCTGATTCCACAACCACATTCAAAGAATGTTTCCAAATGGTTTTGCATTAACTTAGAAAGAAATATTGGATAGAGTCCCACATGCTTTCTTACTCTGTCCGGTGTTATTCGGTATCTTTATTATCTAGAGGCTAATTTACTTATCAAATTTACAGATGAAACCAACCAAAAGAGAATTGGCTAATAGGAAAAATGTTCAAGAGAAAGAAGGGTTAAGTCATGTGAGTTGAGAAAGGGACAGGATTAGAGAAACTCTTCTGGCCACAGTGTATGTGAGAAGGATATGTGCCCAGAAGAGTCTCTCTAATCCTGTCCTTTTTGCAACTCACATGATTTAACCCTTCTTACTGTTGAACATTACCCCATTGGATTTGTCCTGGTGCTTAAATGTATTAAGATGTTTTGAATCATGATTTCTCCTATTAGATCATAGTGTACTAACATTTCAACATGAATATGTGGTGTGATGCCATAGCTAAAATGTCTTAGGAGTCTGGAGGTACATTGTATCTAAATCATAGAAAGGAAGTTTAATTTTGTTAATGTTGATAGTTATTAAACATCAAACAGTGTGCCTAGAACAATGATGACCTTTAATGGCGGCCCTCAACTTACAATGGCCCTCAACTTACAATGGTTTAGCAACTGTTCGAAGTTACAATGGCACTGAAAAAAGTGACTTACAGCTGGTTGTCACATTTATGAGTTTTGCAGCATCCCCATGTGACCAAAATTCAGGTACTGTGCAATTGACATGTATGTATGATGGTTGCAGAGTCCCAGGGTGATGTGACCCTCATTTATGACTTTCCCATCTGCTTTCTAACAAGCAAGATCAATGGGGAACTTCTCTTAACGACTGATAATTCACTAAACAACTGTAAGGGGGAGAAATCATAAAATCAGGCATGATTCACTTAACAGCCTTGCTTAGAAATGGAAGGGAAGTGGTAATTATGGCCATGTTCATATTAAGGGTTTTCTATATATATTCACTAACCAGCAGAAAACTCCTTTTGCTTTAAATTTCCAAAGATTGCTTGGAGGTGGAGAAGGAATCAAATGTAGCAGTAGTTGGAAATCTACCCTGACAGCTTCAATTTTGCCTACAACCCTTCCTCCAAAATAGTGCTTCAGATACACAATCAGAAGTTAACAGATTAGCTGGATTCAGTGCCCTCCCACACTTCTTAACTAAATTTGACATTCTTTACAAAGACTAAAGTTGCTATAACACAAAAGGCTATAATGTCCATATATTTCCCACCTTGAGATGCACATGATTATTGGACCTTTGGAAGTAGCTACATCCCACAAACCACCGTGTATAATTTACACTGTTAAAAAGTTTTGGAACGGGCTCAGTGAACATCAATGAGAATCACAGAATTACAGAAGTAGAACGGCACATTTGAGTTAACTCCATCTTTATGCAGTCAAATTAAAATAGTCTAGCCTCTGCCTAACCTTATTGCGTGAATGAGACTCCACTACAATTCTACATAATTGGTTTCATTGTCAAACTGCTCTAACATACACCTGGTATTGGTCTTTCTATAGCTTAAATATATTAAACCCTGATCTGCCCTCTGTGATGATAGAGACTAGATCTTATTTTGTTTTGTTTTCTATGTGACAAGATACTTAAATAGCACTATCTTTATCCCCTTCAGTTTGTTTGTTTTTTCAAGGCTATATGTAATCAGTTCCTTAGTATCATCTTTATGGGATTTAGGTTTGAGTGCCCTGAGCAAAAGAAGGAGAAACAATACATAAGCATTACCTCCATCTTCTTACTCACATTTTTAATGGGAAGTTGAAGAGTTTTTAAAACGGATTATGGCATTGCTAGCCATTACAGCTGATTACTGATTATGGCATTGCTGGCCTTTATTGAGGAACAATTAATAAGTTTTTAAATACAGTTTTCTAGACAGGTATAATAGTTAACTCTCAGATTCATAAACCTACAAGAGACATATGTAAGCAGCCAGTTGCAAGCTTCTCGGTATCAATGAAAAGATTTGCCAGAAAGGCCATAAGAAAATCTTGCCTTATATGGATAGGGATGTACTGATTCTAAACAGGAACTAATTCAGTTGTTAGAATTTTTTCAACTTCATCCTTTGCTGAAAAAAATTGTTCCAGAAAACAAACTTTCCTTTTAGGAATCTTCTCTGAAGCTATATAATAATCATAACATTTAGTTCACATTTACTAATTAACTAGAATGTAATAGGGTACTTTGTCAAATGTTTTGCTAAAATCAAGATCTATTATTTTGGTAACAAACTTTATCCACTGAACCCACTCAGGACCATACCTGCAAGGAAGAAGAGACATTACAGGAGATTTGGGAACTCAAATGCAAAAATAAATGTCAAGTAAATTTGTCTCAAAGGAGTATTCACAGCGTACTGACACAGTAGTTGCCTCAGTCTACCACATTTTTTAAATATCCTACTGATCTTCAGTAAGAAAAAAAGAAAGATATCAATCTGCATAATCATCAAAATGTATTATGCTCATGGGAAGCAAAACTATTGGAAAAGATTGGAGAAATATTTTAAAAAGCTGCTCTAAGTACGTGCAAGCAAATATGTTCTAGATATTCACAATCTCTCTTTGAGCACCAGAGAACACAGACACAGCTATCCAGCCGCTTTGGCATTCATGTTTTGATTTTTACAGGAAGGTTTTAGCAGCTCAAGCTATGGATGTTCTGCATTACTAGAGCCAAACTCTGTTCTGCAGAATAGAATAACGACAACCAGGAGTGCATTTTATTCAATGTGACAAGCAAGCGAGATGTCCTTTCTGACTGTTGGAATTAAATATATGTGGAACTAAATAAATAAAAGACTCACTGTGCATTTTTCTGAAAAATGTGCATTTTTCTGAAAAATGCACTTGGTTCCATCACAGGAACCAAGAAGCAATATTTCCCCATAACCAGCAAATAGTGCCAGTCATCATTCTTTCCTGTTCATAGAAAACCTTTCATCAAATAATAACATTGGAACATGGTGTGAAGAGAATCCTGAATATAAAACTACTTCTTGACTAAATACATCACTTAGCAATTTAAACATTATTTAATTGTGGATAAAGAAGCCATTTCCTCCAAGTCCTGTTGTGCCACCTCATCATGGCACAGTGTGCTCAACCTGGCAGGGATGAGGAAGAATGTCAGGAGTGTATTCCAAGTATACATATTCCTAGCAGGATCATCCAAGATGTGACAGCCATCCTAGCTATTTAGCTAAAGGCATACTGCGCAGGAGAAGGCAGTGATAAACCATTGCTATATTTTACCAAGAAAACCATATTGTTAGAAATTATAAAATGATGGACAATATAGTGTCGTAACATCTCATTGTCTTTATTAGAAGCTTATATACAGGTTAGGAAGCTACAGTATGGGCAGAACATGAGGAAACTCACTGTTTACAGCGTTGTGTACTCTTCCCATATTTATTCAATATACATGCTGAACATACTGTATATTAAAGGAAGCTGGATAGGATAAAATAAGTGCAGTTTTAAAATTAGAAGAAGAAATAACCTGTCTTATGCTAATAGCACTACTCCAATAGCCAAAATGCAAAACAGTCACTTGGCTATAGAAATTGAATGAATGAATAAATGAATGAATGAATGAATGAATTCTAATGATAAAAGTCAAGGAACACAGAGAAAAAATGGAACTAAAATAAAATATAAAGAAAACCAAACAAATGACAACAACTAGAATAAACCAGCCTCAGAATTGACAATGAGGATATTAAAGTGGTGGGTAGCTTCTTCCCTTTAGCATCAATTGTCAAGAGTAAAGGTTGAAATACACTACAGACCAGTACTTGGTAGAGCAGAAATACTTAGATAATATTTTCAAATGCTGTAACATGTTTATGCTGTAACATGTTTATATTTGCAAAGATCAGGTGCTCCCATGTTACATCCCTTTTAGGCAGCCTGCACTGGTTGCCGGTTGTCTTCCGGGTGCGATTCAAGGTACTAATTATCACCTTTAAAGCACTCCATGGCTTAGGCCCAGGGTACCTGCGAGACCACCTACTGCCACCGGTAGCCTCCCATCATCCAGTGCGATTCCACAGAGTTGGCTTCCTCAGGGTGCCGTTGGCCAGACAGTGTCGGCTAGTGACCTCCAGGGGGAGAGCCTTCTCTGTGGGAGCGCCTTCCCTCTGGAATGAGCTGCCCCCGGAGCTTCGTATAATCCCCGACCTCCGGTCCTTCCGACGTGCCCTAAAAAGTTGGCTTTTCCAGCAAGCCAGCCTGGCCTGAACAAAACAAAACAAATTATTGATCACTGTTAATTTTAATTCGAATTTTTTTAAAAAAATGTCATTGTCAATTTTAATTGGGTTCGGGATATTATATTTAATTTTTTTTAACTTTTGTATTATGTGTTTCTTTTAATGTTGTACGCTGCCCTGAGTCCTTGGGAGAAGGGCGGCATATAAATCTAATAAACCTAAACCTAAAATTGTGCAAATCATGGTATTCTCCATGACATTCTATGGAAGTGAAACTTGGACTTTGAAGAAGCAGAATAGGAAGAGTTTTTAACCTTTTTGAACTTCTGTGTTGAAGAGAATATGATGGACAGCGAACAAAATAAACTGATGGATCATTGAACAAATTAACCCAAAGTTCTCACTTGATGCATGAATGACTACTTCAATCGCATTATGTGAAGACTTCGCTCTGAAGTAAAGGCTATAATGCTGGGAAAGATAGAAGGAAAAAGAAGAAGAGAATGACCACCAGCAGGGTGTGTAGACTAAGTTACTGTAGCAATGTTTAGAAAATCTATCCAGGTTAGAGGTAGATCATCATGGAGAAAATCTTTCTATATAGTTGTAAAAGTTAAGAATGACTTAATGGTACATGATCAATCAAAACAGTGCAAAGTTGGAAATAAATGAATGTTGGATTTTATTTAGAAAATGAGCACTATTCTTTCACTTTGTGGGCAACTTTGGATATAGCATTGAGTTCTAGGCTAACATTGTAACAAAAGAAGACAAGAGTCCAAAATGAGCTGTCCCCTGAATCACAAGGAAGCTAATTTGGAGAGGCAAAAATCTACAGTGTCATTAGTTGTCATTGTTCACTAGAACTGTTCCTGAAAATTTTGCATTCAGCTTTGCTACTCTTGTGCTGCCAGGCTAAGGACAGACCCCGCAAAATTATATTAAAAAGATTAGTTTATTTGTGTGGTTTACTTTAGAATTGCAATTAAGAGCTGGCTTCGGAGCTCACACATTACTTTTAGCCCAATATTTGTGTCCCTGCTGGGATGAAAGGCAAACAGGTCATTTCTTTCAGTATTGGTGAGCAATACCTGACACCAGATTACTTCTTCACATCAAAATTGTAAATTTATTCTCATCAGACATATTTCTTAAATAGAAATAACAATCTGTTTCCAACTGGAACACATCGTAGCCTTTAATGCCGTCAATCCTCCAAAGAGTGATATCTGAATATAATAATGTTTTCCTCCCACACCCCTTTTCATTTCCCTCCTCCTTCTCCCTCTCCTCCTTCTTCTCATTCTCCTTAATAAGGAATTATGTATCAGAGTTTCAATTACTCACACAGGACTAATACTTCAGAATTGTGTACTGGATAGTTTTCCAGAATTGTGCATTGTCATTCTAAAATAGTAATTTTCAAATTCTGTGTAAAGCAGAATATTGGCACCAAGATAACTTTTTCACGCTAAAATAAATAACACTGATTTATGAGTTCTTATGAGCCCTCATTTACAGAAGTGTTCTTATTCAGTGGCCTTATTCCTGTGCTTTCAATTATAGTACTTTGGTGATGGAAATTCTGCTACTTTTCAAAATTACACCAAATAATCTGTCCTCAAAGTAGGCTATTCATTTGTGTTTTTGCAAAGTTTGTCCCTTTTCAGTCAAGAAGCACTCTCTGTCTAGAGATTAATGTCTAAATACTAAGAAAATAATTAAATACATTCTAGTTATACATTCTTATTATTATTGGATTTATGAATACAGCAGACGTGTAATTCAGAAGGGTGTTCCTTGTAGGTCAAACATGGGGAAATTACCATCCAAAAATAAATATTTTGAATTTAGTGGGCAGTTATAATATCTATTAGGAACATCAATGTAATATATTTACATTTGTTTATATTTAATGGCATTGCCATTGTTCTCATTAAAACAAAGTAATATAGCATTTTTCATATTTGGAAATTTCCTTTATCCAAGGCAGCATGAACATTGCTACTTCTTGGTGCAGCAAAGTTAGGTGATGACAGGTTGTTATTGCATTGATGATTCTGTCTAATTCAGGGAATTGAGAATTGAGGGAAGGTGTTTTGACACATATAGCAAAATCTGCATGTGGCTCACATTGTAAGAGTCTCAGGTTAATGGAAATTATTACTATTCAGGTTTTGTTAGCAGCTGGTAAAATAACAAAAGAATTGGCCTCCATAGAACAAGTGCTCTTCATTAACAATTCATTTTATACATCTCTTTATCAATACATATTCTTAAAGTAGATAAAAAGAATAAAATAAATTCTTGTTTCAGGATGTTGAAATGACTACAAATGAAACTGTAGTAGGCATTTGACTTTGTCTTATATAAATATAACAATTTCTTTTAAAGGTTGAGAAAAAACTGAAGCCTTCACCTCCAACTAAAAGTGACTTTCTATAGCCTAAATAACTATGATATATAGAAACATCAGATTGCTGTTTTTCTATTGTTTTCTATTGATTACAATAAATATAATCATTGCCAAGAATATTTTATTTAGATGGCCCACTAATCATTAATTAATCCTTACATAAAGTCTCAGTTATATGGAAAATAGTATTTTACTTATTCTAGATGTATGTATGTGTATGTATGTATGTATGTATGTATGTATGTATGTATGTGTGTGTGTGTGTAGTTAATGCAACTTGATATCATATGTGCATATTTTGTGTTTCTCTAAAATTGACTCTGAAATACAGTATTAATCAAATAACGTAGAGCTGGTTGCTGCTTTCCTCTCAAGTTTTTTAAACAATTCCATAATCTCTTTTTCCTACAGTGTTTACTTAAAGAAGTGAAAGGAACTGATATATTGACATGATTTTATTCATTTGCAAGAATCCTGTAGTACAGTACTGAAATCCACTATTGTTTAATTAACAACTTCTTCATTTCTTCTCTATTTTATGCCACATGGAAAGGACACAAGGAAGAAATGTTTCAAGCAATAAAATCGCTCTTAAAAACAAATTGTTATACTTTTTTCTACATATACTATACATCTAAACAGGTGCATTCAGGAGCAGTCTATAAAGAAACTCAAAAATATGGCCTCAGATTCAGAACTATAATTAACACACAAGCACAATGCCATACAAAGTTATGTACTGACAGTCAGGTCACAATGAGCCATTTCAGGAATCGATGCAATTTAATGTGTATTCTGATCTGTTAAACAGAAGGTGAGAAATCGGTAAAGGGTAGAAGATCAGATTCTGAACAGTTTCCATTCTTATCCTTTCCATCTCTGAGGGTATCATTGTAATGTCAAAGAAACATAATCCTTCAAAATCATTAAGCAATGAATCTCTCTTTCCCTCAATTTCCATTTTCAGAATTAACAGTGTAGTTATCAAAATAAGGCAAAATATCCCACTTTTGCAAAAACTATAAATGTCTTTTAATCCCCAGATGTGAGGGTGGTATTTTGGTCTGGATTCTAATCCTAACTTATAAATAGTCTGATTTTCTAAATTTATGTTGGGGGAAAAAAGCTATCTGATGCCATCATCATAGAGGACCACTGATTTAGCCAAATATTCCACATATTTATCTAATTCCTTTGATACCAGTCCCTGTGAGAACTGTTTGTCCCAACGGCCACAAACCTGTTGCAGGAACAGCAGCATATAAATGTCATAGAACTCCACACTTTTACCCAGTAAGTCACAAAACATGACTTATATTCATGTGAACACTTTGTTTTATCATAGGAAAAACATTCTTCCATCCAACACATCCTGTGCTCCCATCATAACCATCTGCAGTACTGTTATATACTTCCAAAGCCAACTCCAACTCCTCAGCTGTGTAGTTTTAAGATTTAATTTCTGAAGGAAATTTTTTTTTCCGTTTACAATGATTTTTATCTTGTTTAATTAGGAAGAAAATAATGATGATATTCATTCAGTCATGTCTGACTCTTAGTGATTCGAAGGGCCAGGTAGGTCTTTCCACATTTTCTGACCTTGCACTATTTCTTTAAGTTGTGCTATGGTGTGTCTGGTGTCAGCTTTGATGGCGAGGAAAACAATACTAAGAGATAAATCAGGACAGAATAGTCTCAATTTAAAATGAATGTAGTTCTACAATGTATAGCAGCCCACTTCCAAAAAGGATTCAAGATGGTTTACAATTAATAAAAAATCAATCAGATCATCTAATCCAGTGGTCCCCAACCCCCGGTCCGCGGACCGGTGCCGGGCCGTGGAGTACCTGGCACCGGGCCAGGGGACATGATCGCTGCAGCGCAAAGGCTCCTGGGCCGTGCGCAAAAGCTCCAGGGAAGAGAGCCCCGTGCAGGTACGCAATGTGTCGTCGCGAACAACGCCCCCCACCCCTGCGCGCGCTCAGCGGGCCACGGTAAAATTATCAAAGGCTGACTGGTCCGCGGCGATAAAAAGGTTGGGGACCACTGATCTAATCTAATTAAGGAAATTTAATATCACCATCTGTATTGTTGATGGAATAAAATAGTGTTAAGAATACCTTGAAATCCAAGAGTTTGGAGGCATTCCTCATTTTAAAGTATTCATCAGTAGCTCAGGACCGCCTACTGCCAATTACCTCCAATAGACCGATTAGATCCCACAGATTAGGCCTCCTCTGAATTCCATCCACTGGCCAATGCCGACTGGCGACCACCTGGAGGAGGGCCTTCTCTGTGGCTGCTCTGGCCCTTTGGAACGAGCTCCCCGTGGAGATTTGGACCCTCACCACCCTCCAGGTCTTCCGCAAAGCCCTTAAAACCTGGCTGTTCCGACAGACCTGGGGCTAATGAGTTTTTGTCCCCCCTCGAATGGTATGGTTGTTGAGTGTTTTAAATTGTGGTATTGTTTTGTTCGTGTTCTTTTTTCTTATTTGTAAACCCTCCCCCCCGACTTGGTTGTGAGCCGCCCTGAGTCCCTCTGGGGAATAGGGCGGCATAGAAATATAATAAACTCAACTCAACTATTGAGAAAACATTAAGTTATCCAATTCATCAGCTTAGCATTCCTTCTCCCAGAGATCACACATGGAACCAAACCTGGATGGGGAAGAGGTATAGGTATCTTTAGGTAGCTGGATGCCAAGCCATTCATGCCCTTAAAAGTGATAACCAGCATTTTGAGATGGAACCAGTGGTGGGATTCAAATAATTTAACAACCAGTTCTCTGCCCTAATGATTTCTTCCAACAACCAGTTCACCAAACTGCTCAGAAAACTTAACAACCAGTTCTCCCGAAGTGGTGCAAATTGGCTAAATCCCACCACTGGTTGGAACCTAGGAACCAATGCCATGTCCTGCTGAACCAGGTAGCTCTGCTAAATCTGTTACTCTTTGTTAATAGACCAGTCATGGAAACTTCTGAATCATCTTAAAGTAAAGCCCCACTTAAAGCATAATATAGCAGTCCAATTATATCTAGTGTCCCTAGTAAATATATGCTGCTAAAGTGTATGACTGGATTTCCAAGCAAGGAAAAAAATTATATATTTTTCTTTATTTCTTCATAAAAATAATGTGGAAAAATATGCACACAAGAAAATGTGAAAATTACACATTTTATCACAATTGAAAGCAGGACCATAATATAGGGATTTGCTGATTGTATGACTGAGGCTATTGGACTATCTAGATTATATGAACAAGCAGCAGTTGTCCAGGTTTTCAGAAAAGATCATTTTTCCAGTTAAGCATGGAGATAATATATGATATACATCTTCTGTCATTATGATATTACTCCTAAATATTTCCTAATTGAAAATTGTGGAATATTTACATAAGAGGATATATACAAATGCACAGAGTTTGGCCTGTACTTTGCTATAGTATTATTGAACTGATCCTCACTGAATAATCTGCATTTATTTTGTGAAAGAGACAAACACTAAAATCCCTAGAATCTGCAAGATTATCACACTCCAGAAATCCTCTGCAAGAGTAATGGCTTATAGACCATTTTTAAACAAATCATTAAAATTCCTCAATTAAGCTGGTGAATGGTTTGCACTTCCAAAGTCTAGTGCTATGAACAATTACTCCCAGGATACAATATTGCAATTTATTTTTCTAAATGATAATTTTAAAAATGATGAGGCAAATGTGAACTGCTGTTTCAATCAACCTTATTTCATCTAACAGGATATTCCATGGAAAAGATATATACGTTCACATTTTCTTTTACACATGCATCTCAGGTAAGGTGACCAGATTTTCAGATTGGTAAAGAGGGACACCCTTGACCGGGGGGGAGGGAGCTAGGCCGTGGCGGTTACTGCCAGCCCGCGGCCTCGCTAGGGACGTCTGGTCACCTTAATTATACATATCCTCTCTCTCTCTCTATCCATCCATCCATCTGTCTGTCTATCTGCCTGCCTATCTGTCTATCTAGTTATGGTAACCCTCTCCGTCTTTCCCCCCCTCTCTCCATCCGTCTATCTGCCTGCCTATCTGTCTATCTAGTTATGGTCTCTCTCTCTCTCTCTCTCTCTCTCTCTCCCTCCCTCCCTCCCTCCCTCCCTCCCTCATCTCATTATCATCTATCTCAGTGTTTCTCCACCTTGAAGACTTGAAAGTATGTGGACTTCAACTCCCAGAATTCTGGGAGTTGAAGTCCACACACTTTCAAGTTTCCAAGGTGGAGAAACACTGACCTATCCAATTAATATAATTATTTCTCCCTCTCTTTTTCACTTTCTCTCCAGCACACACACACAAATGTATAGGGCAGCCCATCTCACACACAGGTAACTCCGGGCGGCTTACAACATTATGATGCACACCCAAAGCGAATAGAGTCAGGTGCCTGTGATCCCAACCCTCCTTTCCCGAGGGGGGAAGGCCGTGGAACACTGCAAAACTCTTCTTGGTTGCGTCACTCTCTGGGGCTTTCACTTTCGTTTGTCCCCCCCAAAACTTTCCAAACCCAAGCTTCATCCGATTCTAACCAATCCCAGAGCCTCTCGCATCTCTCCTTTGCAAGCGTCACCCTGGCCTCTGAGCATGTGCAGAGGGCTGGGATGGGAGCTGGAATCTGATGCCACTGCCGATCAGGGGCTGCTGTAAGTAGGCGCTGGGCTTCTGGGGGAGGGGGGATGTGCAAAGCCCCCTCCCCTAATGCTTCTGGCTCTTCTAAAGAAGGGGGTCGGGGGCTTGTGCAGACCCCTCCCCCCTATTCCCGCATCTCCTTGCAGGAACCCCCAATGGCCAGGGGCATCGGACTCCAAATCCCATTGCAGCCCCCAATGGCCAGTGTCTTAGGACTCCAAATCCCATCACAGGAATCCCCACTCTCCAAGATTGTAGGACTCCAAGTCCCATCCCCCATGCCCGTCCCCGCCAGCGCAGCCCCTGGCGCAATCGGGCTGCAATCGGCGGCCCTCCCTGCTGCAATCCGCGCCGCCCGCCGCATCAGCCAGAATCTAATTCAAGAGATCTTAATCTTGACAGCGTTGTTGGGGCCTGCGGGTGAAAGAAATTACTTTAATCAGTGGGGCGAAGCTCTTTCTTTCGCCCGAGCTCTGATGCAGGCGAAAGAAAGCACTTTTCTTTCACCCGCATCAGAACTGGGGAGGGGGAGAAAGCACTTTTATTTTCCCCGCATCAGAGCTCGGGCAGGAGAAAGAAATTACTTTAATCAGTGGGGTGAAGCTTAAGGTGTCCAGATTATAACACGGGGCAACTGACGATAGTTTGAGCGGGCGCAGCAGGCGCAAACTACCGTCAGTCGCCCCGCACTCATCAAAACAAGTCTGGGGAGAGTAGGTGTTGGGCAGGAAGGCTTCTGGCAGCTCCCGTGCGGCAATCCCATCGCCATCCGCTCGCAGCTCTTCCCGCCCGGATGCCCAAAGCCTTCCAGCCCGCCTGGGGCGAGTCAGCTACGGTGCAGCTGGTTGTGGGCAGGAAGGCTTCTGGCGGCTCCCGGGCGGTGATCCCACCGCCATCCGCTCACCGGCTCTTCCCGCCTGGACACCCAAAGCCTTCCAGCCCACCCGGGGCGAGTCAGCTGCGGTGCAGCTGGTGGTGGGTAGGACGGCTTCTGGCAGCTCCCGGGCAGCGATTCCACTGCCATCTGCTCGCGGCTCTTCCCGGCCAGACAAGGCTCCCCTCGTCCGGGACCTAATATTAGACGAGGGGGCAGACCTGGCATGTATTACTGAAACCTGGCTGGGCCCGGAGGGAGGAGTCCCCCTCATTGAAATGTGCCCAGAAGGGTTTCAGGTGCTTCATCAGCCGCGACCCCAGGGAAGGGGTGGGGGAGTGGCTGTCATCATCCGAGGGTCATTAGTTCCTCATAGGATCCCTGGTCCGGAGCTTGTCAGGTGTGAGTCCTTGTTGGTGAAGTTAGACCTTGAGGGTCAAGTGGGCTTGTTGTTAACGTACCTTCCTCCCAACAGCGTTGCAACAGCCCTCCCCTCGCTCGAGTCAGTAGCCGAGCTGGCGGTAGAGTTCCCCAGGCTTATGGTGCTGGGGGATTTCAACCTGCCTTCGCTCGGTGAACGCTCTGATGGGGCGCAGGAGTTCATGGCTTCCACCCCAGATGCCTGATGGGCCCTATAGGATTTCAGACGGCGCGGGAGGTGGGAGTGGGAAGCACCGTTTTTTGGTGGTTCTCCTCCTACTTCTCGGACAGGTCGCAGTCGGTGTTGGTCGGAGGGCAGAGATCGACCCCTAGGCCCCTCAATTATGGGGTGCCGCATGCTTCGGTCCTGTCCCTCCTCCTATTTAACATCTACATGAAGCCGCTGGGTGAGATCATACGCCGGCACGGGATTAAATATCATCAATATGCGGACAATACACAGCTGTATCTGTCCGCCCCGTACCAACTTAGTGAAGTGGTAGAAGTGATGTGCCAGTGCCTGGAGGCTGTCAGGATCTGGATGGAAATGAACAAGCTTGCGCTCAATCCCGACAAGACCGAGTGGCTATTGATGCTGCCTCCCAAGGATGGTCCAGCTATTCCATCTCTCAGGTTTGCCTGGTGCACCAATTGTAACCCTATCTGGGCCGGAAGGCCCTTCGGATAGTCACTCACACCCTTGTCACCTCAAGACTGGATTACTGTAACGCGCTCTACATGGGGCTGCCCTTGAAGAGTGTTCGAAGACTTCTGCTAGTCCAGAATGCAGCCGCGTGAGCGATTGTGGGTACACCTCGGTACACCCACGTTACACCTATCCTCCGCGAGCTGCACTGGCTTCCCACTGGTCTCCGGACACGCTTCAAGGTGCTAGTCGTTACTTTTAAAGCCCTACATGGTATCGGGCCTGGTTACCTGAGAGACCACCTCTTGCCAGTCACCTCCCAAAGACCTATTAGATCCCACAGACTAGGCCTCCTCCGGATTCTATCTGCCGGCCAATGTCGGCTGGCGACTCCCTGGGGGAGGGCCTTCTCTGTGGCTGCTCCGGCCCTATGGAACAATCTCCCCATTGAGATCCGGACCCTTACTACCCTTCTGGCCTTCCACAAAGCAACTAAGACCTGGCTGTTCCGGCAGGCCTGGGGCTGTTGAATTATCCAGCCCCATTCGATGTTATGACTGTTGCTGAATTTTTAATTGTTGATTTTATTTTTGTACCCCCTTCCCTTTCTTATTGTTAGTCGCCCTGAGTCTCTCGGGAGTAGGGCGGCATACAAGCTAAATAAACCAAACCAAACCAAACCAAAGCCTTCCAGCCCGCCTGGGGCGAATCGGCTGCGGTGCAGCTGGTGGTGGGCAGGAAGGTTTCGGGCAGTTCCTGGGCGGTGAGTGTCCAGGCAGGAAGAGCCGGTGGGGGTGGGGGTGGCATCTTTGCTGCGGAGCAGAGGCGCAGCAACACCAGCAGCAGGGCAGCCTCCATCAGGCAGCGAGGTGAGCTGCGTACGTGAGGCTGCTCGGCCAGCCTGCCCCGCGACTCCTGTTAGTGCTCGGCAGCGCCATGCAGCCTCCAGCCCCGCAGGCCATCCTCCCGGCGCACAGCCACTATCATCCTGCAATTCCTTGGCGGCGGCGGTGGCGGCGGCGGTGGCAGCTGCAAGACCTCCTCCCTCTCAGCCACCGCCACCTTGGCTCCCCCCTCCCTCTGAGACCCCTCCCTCCGGCTTCCCTCAGGCCCCGCCCTGCTCTTCCCTCGCCCTCGCACAGCGGGTCCTGGCTGCACTGCCCTTTCATCCACTCACCCATGAAAATCGGGACTTTTTAAAAACATCGCGGGACAAATTGTGAAAAAGTGTGACTGTACCGCCAAAAGCGGGACGTCTGGTCACCTTAATCTCAGGGTACAGAATTGTATTACCTATCAGGATTCTCTCAGGTGTTATGAAAAGACCTTGAAAAAGACTTTTTTTTTCACAGTATGGCATCTACTATATATTGCTGTTCTTCAATGAATTGCTTTATGGCATTAATTGTATTTTCTAGTTGCCGTTTGGTTTTGCTAATATTATATAACCATAAGAATTTAGTAGGAAAGCAAAAAATAGAATAGCAGTGTCTGGATTCACACAGAGAACATTTGCCCAGGTTCGCCTGGTGCACCAGTTGCGTCCCTACCTGAACCGGGAGGCTCTCACAACAGTCACTCGTGTCCTTGTGACCTCTAGGCTGGAGTACTGCAATGTGCTCTACATGGGGCTGCCCTTGAAGAGCATTCGGCGACTTCAGCTTGTCCAGAATGCAGCCGCGCGAGCGATCATGGGTGCGCCTCGATTCACCCACGTAACACCTATCCTCCGCGAGCTGCACTGGCTGCCTGTTGATTTCCGGGTGCGCTTCAAAGTGCTAGTTGTCACCTACAAAGCCCTTCATGGTATTGGATCTGGGTACTTGAGAGACCGCCTACTGCCAATTACCTCCACTAGACCAATAAGATCCCATAGACTAGGCCTCCTCCGAATTCCATCAGCCGGCCAGTGTCGACTGGCGACTACCCGGAGGAGGGCCTTCTCTGTGGCTGCTCCGACCCTCTGGAATGAACTCCCCGTGGAGATTCGTACCCTCACCACCCTCCAGGCCTTCCACATAGCCCTTAAAACCTGGCTGTTCCAACAGGCCTGGGGCTAAAGACTTGTAGCCCCACTCGAATGGTATGATTGTTGTGCTTTTTTAATTGTGTATGGTCTTCATGTTTTGTAACTTGTCTGTTTTTCCCCTCCCTTGAATTGTGAGCCGCCCTGAGTCCCTTTCAGGGAAAAGGGCGGCATACAAATAAAGTAAATTAAAAAAAATTAACTAAATTAAGCATAGATAATATTTTTTTGTCTTTTAATGATCTCATAATCTGTTACATCGGAGTGGAGTTGGGGCAACTGAATGGAGCTCAGTATTTACTGGCTGGATGCTCTTCCTGTCGCCAATGCAGAGTTTGCAGCAGATATCTTCACATTGTGCCCAGAGAGAGAAATATCTGCTGCTACTTAGGATTGAACTCACAGCCTCCTGATTGTGAGGCAAGTACTCTACCTCTAGGCACTGCATCACTCTAAATCAAGCATAGATGCCATAGGTTATTTTGGATGCTTTTCTGCTAATATTATTCCTACCAATTAGAAGGGAGAAAGAAAATGTAAATCATATTTCACTCATATACTGTACCTGTGGTCCCCCATTCTTGGAGAAAAGTAGGAGTAGATTGCTTACAGTCTCCAGTCCCTGCGTTTGTATCACAGAATATCATAGAAAAACACTAAACTTTGGTGGCACTTTTTTCATTGATTAGCCAATGTAAAGGACAAAATAGGCTGAATATTCCAAATATTAAATATTTTAAAGAAAAATATTCTCAACCTTTTTCAATTTCCAGCGTCATAACATTGCCATTATTTTATACTTGTACCATTAAAAATGCTCACCCAAGCAAAAAGCAAAATCAACTAAGATGTATATAAGTAATACAGAATACAAAAATAAATAGCATTACTGAAAGGTACCAGGTTGAACAAGATAAAGTTAGAACTAGCAAGTAATTAGATACAAAAGCTAAATAAAACTTCGGTATCAAGAGATAGAGGGCAAGTACACATATTTTTCAGAGTATAAGATGCACCTTAGTATTTGGAGAGGAAAATGAGAAAAAAACATTCTGCCTCTGCCTACCAGCATCCACGGTATTCAGCTGGCTAGCTTCCTATCAGTGTGTGAGAGGTCATGACTTGGAACACATGGTAACAAGGTAAGCCAATTAATAGGCATAGCAACTAAGTCAGCCAATGTGGGCTATTTGGACTCTGAAATTTGCTATGTGAGCAACAAGGAGACAGCTTGTGTTTTGGTTGTATTTACTGCTACCTTGGAAAATCTGCTTTTGGTATTGTATTGTATATTATTATTATTATTTTGAATCCTGCTGAATCAGTAACTAATTGCGTGCTTTCTGAATGTGATTGCTGCTGCAAACTCTGACCAGTCAGGTCAGCTTCAGCACTTATTGCAATCTAATTCAGCACAGCTGATTGGCGGGTGGATCGGATGCTGGAATACCCCCAATCAGCTGTTCCAGGCTGCAGGATTTGCCACAGACTATTGCTGCCTTTGGTGGAACTTGCCTCACATTCTGGCCTCTGGTGGAGGGTGGGGGGCTACATTCAGTGCATAAGATGCGCCCAAATTTTCACCCTCTTTCGGGGGGGAGTGCATCTTATACTCAGAAAAATATGGTATATTCTAATAACCTGGATGTTGCAGTACAGAAATTCTACCACATCAATGTTTTAACTGCTGATTACTTTAAAGAGTCAAGGTGATTATTATAGGAAACTGAAATACACAGAACCTTGACTTAATCCAACACAATATTTTAAAAATGTAAACTTAATGCAATAAGCAGTTCCGTGCGTCTCTTATTTATATTCTAGATTATCTTGATTTCATCATATATTTTGCTTAATGAAAATATTAAAGAAAATGGGATGCTGGTCAACCTACTTAAGACTGGCCTGGGGTTTCTATTGTGAAATCTCTACAGCTAAGCAGAGTCATTATCTCCTTCGCAATACAGAAATGGAAAGGCAAATACAAAGAGGGGAAGTGACTCAGAAAACAGAGCAGATCTGGAAATGTGAACCAGCTTCTGAGACTGGTTTCTGAATATGGAATTGAGCCAATCATAAATAGGAAACTCTCTGTGAATATTTTGTAGTTTTCAATTGAAACTGAATTAGAAAGTATGTAAAAATGAATTAAAAATTGAACCGAAACCCACGAAGTCTTGAATCTTCCATATTTACAATACTTATTTCAGCTGCAAGGAAATTGCTAGCTGGAACTATGCATATACATTAAATGTCCTTTGTTGGACACACGAATGAAGACTGCCATTAAGTTGGTGAATTCTGTTCTTAATTCAAACAGCATACAGTGAATAGATAGTAGCCATTCTTGCTGTTATTTATAGCTAGAGAACTTTTTCAGCCATGGAGCAGCTCACAAACATTCCAACTAGGCCACACAAATCTTATTAGAATAGAGCTTTGTAGAAAATTAGCAAACTATTTTCAACCACATGATCGCCTAATGGATAATCATACATGTATTCACAGTGTTTTCAAAGAGCTGCTGTATTGCATTGAGTGGACCAGTGGTTGCATAGCCCCAGGGCTCATTAACTGGGGGAGCAGAACATCAGATGACTCCTAAATTACTCTAAAGTTAAATGGTATGACTATCTGCCATGTGCCAAAGATTCTATAACAAACTATTGTCCCTCCCTTCATTCCTAAAGGGAGGCAACATCTTATAAGAGCATTGCGTCTCCAAGACTCAGGGAATCTTAAGAGCATTAAAATATAATTAAGTTCACTTAAATGGAATGAATTTAAGCACCAATACTTGAGAAAACTCTTCTTGGAATCCTCATTGCTTCAGTCGTTATTTCCACATTCACAAAACCTTTTGAAGCCTTTCAGAGCACGTGTCCAAGATTTTTCCTACTTTGCTCCTACTGGAAGATTTATCTTCCAGTATTTACAATGTATCACATAATTATAACCTGATAAAAATGGCAAAAAGCTCTGCCAGCAATATTGCATTTTGCTTGTTAAAACTTTATTTTTCATTTAGTCTTGTTCTTACGTCATTAGACTCACCTCACTTGCCTAATGAAAAAGGGAATCAGCCATTGTGTGCCTGTTGGATTGTCATTTGCCAGACCCAGAAAAAAAAAAACCACCTGAAATTTTATGAAATAGTGAATTAAATTACAAAACACTGATTATGAAATAATGAATAGTGGAAGCTAATATCACTGTAACTTTGTTGCTTGTATCCTTACGATTTATATTGATATTGATTGTTTCCAGATTGCTTATTTGTACCCTATGACTATCATTAAGTGTTGTGCCTTACGATTCTTTATGAATGTATCTTGTCTTTTTATGTACACTGAGAGCATATGCATGAAAGACAAATTCCTTGGCCATAAAGAATTAATTCATTCTTACTTTCTTTTTTATTTATCTATCTATCATCTATATATCTATGAGATCTTAATGATATTTATTTAATTGAATAAAGTTATATGACTTCCCATCTTAACAAATTATTCTGGACAACTCAGAATTCAGAATGTCTTCCATAATATCTCATGTAAAAACACAGATGTCTCACAAGATCTTGTGTAAGAAGATCCCATGGTATCCTGCCAAAATCTCACAAGATTCGAATTATCTCCCACAGGATTTTGCTGATATTTTGCACTGCAACATTTGGAGTTATTGCTGTTCTTCCTAAACCATCATGTGAAAATGTACAATCCAAGTTTACAGTGGTATAATCAATTTACCTTACTTCTTTTTACAGCTGAATTTACTTTGGAGACAAAATACTTTCTTGATTTTATTGCTTTGAAAATAATATATTTGTCTGCACTTATAATTCATAATAGCAAATCTGATTATGAAAATTATCACACAATCTATTTTCCAAAGATATATAATTGGATTGAATAAACATAGATGAAGTGTGTAACTATCATCCAATGGTTTCTGACTTCTTGGGTCACCACAGATGCATAACAAAACTATGTATTTTCTTAAAACATCACTTTACAGGCATTATCCAGCTACTAAACACAGGCACTTTCATCTCTTGAATCCCCAAATGAAGCTGCCAACAGTAATGATTCTCCCTGGAAAGAAATGAAAGGAGGAAAACCAAAAGCCACAAATATACACCAAGACAGCTTGATACAAACTTGGTGCCTTCTCAGGTTCCTTCCTACTAATTTCTTTTTCTTTTGTGGAGTCAATAACATTGTTAACCCTTCCTCTACATTTCAGCATTGCATTTTAAAATGAATTGTTTAAATAAAAGCCTAAGGGAAAGATGAGGAACTAATATCTTTCATATATTGCTGAACTGAAGGTGAAAAATGCTGTAGATATAGTTCAGCAATATAGAGTTGGCAGCATACAAATAATTGTAAGTAAATAAATAAATAAATAAATATGAAAGACACAACTTCTATACTTCATGCCTAAAGACTTATAACTTTTATATTCTGATACATGTACAGGAGTACAAACAGAGAACCTATTTGGTGTTCTGGTTAGAAACCCGAAAACTGTGAGTTCTAGTCCAATTTTAGGCATAAAAGCCTGCTGGGTAACTTTGCATCCTATCACAATTAATGGATCAAAAATCAGTTGACCTGGTTCTTTCTTTTTCTCTTTCAGTTTTCATCCTCATCTCTCTTCTTGTTTGAAAGAATCCTTCCTTCCTTCCTTTCTTTGCTGGCTTTCTCATTCTTTGCCCAGCAGGAGAGGACAGCAAAGCTCATCCCTTCTCCTTGACAAGTTCCACCTTCCTCCTTAACCATAATCTTAAACCATGCAGATTTTAATGGTGTATTATCATCACCCTGAATTGCATCTCAAAACAAATTGGTAACCAAAGCAGCTCCCACAGTAAGGCATTATGTGTTAGCACAAGGACTATCTGGACATTCATGTCAGCATACATGTGACCACATTCTATACCAGCTGCACTTTCTGGGTGGCCAAACCCCAGATGGACATATTTTAAATCACACCCCCAACTTGTCCACCCAAACGTATCCCAGCTTGCCAAGAAAACGATGCTTATATCCTGAGCTTTTGCCTGGAATATTTGATGATGCTTTTATTCTACAACTTGTACCAAGCAGAAATAGATAGTAACAGGACTGAAGCTGCATAGTACAAATCAGATACTGTCCTTTCCAAAGTTGTATTTTATTCTCACTTGCTCCTACAGTGTTAATTACCCTTTGGAGTTATTTACTAACTTTAACTTAATAGGTTTATATTGATTTATATATAAACAAAAATGCTATGATAAAATACAATACACACTATATTTACTTATCTCTTTTTTCATGATCATTTAACTCTGTATACATAATGCTCCGTCCGCCTCCTTTTTCCACTAACACCCCCATGAGATGGGATGCATACAATAAGTTTGTAACATGAAGAAATTGTTGTGTAGCCAATTCTTAATTCCACATGTATGTAGAGGCTCATGGTAGATGTATATGTAAATAAAGCTATCAGAGGAATTATACTATAAAATATACTTTGACTTTTTTTTAAAAAAGGGAAAGAAATACCCACATTTGGAAATATTATGGGGAATAAGAAGCTGGAAACATCACAAAAAAACGGGGAGACAAAACTGAAAATATTAGTGGCAAGTATAACAGGAGGTTAATCATCTTTAAGGGTGAAATGACATCTCCAATCAAACAACTGCATCTCAAAAGAGGAAGCTGCAGTGACCTGGAATAAATCTGCCAAAATAATAAGACTCTCAGCTCCACTCCGATGCTTCTATAGGTATCAATAATGAAATCTGAGATAAATATTCATTTCAAATCACTTCACATGAAAATAGCAGGGAAGGAAACGATTGAATAAAGTCCTTGTCCTAGACCTGATGGAGGGGGAGAGAATCAGGGTGGTGTAATGGTTGAAAACTGAGTTACACACAAAATAAATAGTTTAAAGACCCCACCTAAATCATTCAGTTGACTAGGTTCTCTTAGTCAATCCTGATCATTTCATGACTGTGGAGGTAAAAATGGAGGAAATTTTATTATGGGGAAAAAATGGGAAATGTTGCAATAAGAGAAATTCTATAAGAATGTAATATTCACTTGAAACATATGAGGAGTCCTTGGTGCTTTCAGAGCTTAGTTGTTTTCTTGCAGACATTTCATTACCCCAACTAGGTAATATCATCAATGCACACAATGCATAGTGCACAAAACAAAGATCAGACTAAGTAGCAATGTAAAACACAAACAAAAAATAAATACAATACTGTATTTATACACAAACTTAGCCTACATATTGTAACTTCCAAAGATCTAATACAGTATTATGATTATCAATAGTATCAATAATTCTCCATGAATTTATTAAGCCCCTTTTAAAGTTATACAGATTTGTACAAAAAAAATATTCCCTTTTGTTGGTTCTAAATCGCCAATCATTTTGTTTCACTTTGGTTTTTGCATTGTAAGAAATGAAGAAAGAATAATATTAACTGAATTTGTGAAACTTTAGAACTCCCTCCTCTAACTTGTGGTCCACCACATGTATTAAATATGGTCTCATTAGCATGGCCCATACCTGGTGGGAGTACTTAAAACCAACAAATCTGGCAAGAATAATTTTGGACAGGAAGGCTGTTCTGAAGTCTAGGTTTATGTGAATGCTGAGTATCCAGCCACATTGATTTAATTTATATACAGCAATTGTGCGACTGAAATTAACAAACCATTTAAACCATGACTTGAGTTTCTATCAAGGTCAATCCCCAATATTGAAATAACACAGAAATTATATCCAGACAAACAAACCATCAGGTATGAGAATAGCATCTATAATAAGCCATAATGACATTACACTAATGACTTGTTGGTTATGGCATACTTGTGTCATAATGTCTAACGCAAGTTTGTTCATGTTATTATTTGTTGCTTTGCTCCCCTCCCAAGCACCCTTAAGTCATTAATTTTTCTGCTAGTGATTTCATACTTCCAGAAGGCTACAAAGTTTAATGTATGGCCAATCTATAGACCTAAACAACTTTATATTCATTCAATCATACATACATATACACACACACACACACTCTAAACATAGAGACAAGATTTTGTTCTCATTGTGAAATACAGTTACATGGCCACCTTGGGATTTTCTGCTAATTGGTTATTGCAATTTTAGTAAAACTGTATTATTATTGTTCTCACGTTTTCAATCCATTTTGCCAATAAAAATGAACACATATTTGTGGACCTGCTGAAAGTTACATGAATAGGATTTTTGTTTTTATGTTTAGTTCCCTTGTATTATTGGCTTTTCTTAAATAGTCTGTTGTCCATATAACAACCAAAGCCACAACCCACAAGCTTTCATAACTAACCTTAGCCTTTAATTTACAAAAAATGTATAATTTGTACAATGAAAATAGCCATTATAAAAGTAGTTGTTTCTGCTGCAATATTCTGTTCAATTCCCTCCCAATGCATACTTTCCTGTTCCAAACTCTGTGCATATTATTTGCAAACTCTTTTATATGGTTTGGAAATATTAATAATCCTTTAACATAGATACTTTATTGGCTGAAATACCCCCTTCTTCCTGTCTCAAGATGATTAATATATTTGGAAGAGAAAATGCAGAACCTCTCCAACCAAACCTCAATAATATACACAGTTACAATTCCCAATTGTCTTTATTTGGTCTTTGCCTCTTGTTGAAATTTCTTTGCTCTTAAAGTAATAAGTTCACTTTATACAGTATTTCAACATTAAGCCCTGCCCCTTTAAACAGGGCCGTGGCATTGACATACATCCCAAAAGACCAAGGCATCTGTCATGTGATTCCAATTGCCATCTTGACTTTTTTGACACATACTTCCCTCCATGGATACTCTTGGTACCAGTGAAAAGTCTCGGTACCCAAGTAGCTATTAAGTACATTTCAGCATGGAAGGCTATCTTTTAACAAAACTGCAGCATTTTTATTACACAGCCATGGCTCCATTATATAGTATAAATTCTTTTCAAATAGCTAGGAAATACCTTTCAGGTTATATTAAGATAAATGTGCTAAACCTGTATCCTTTGTACAGCCACAAACAAGTTACTGTTGGTAAATATACCTTGCAAAGTTATAAACTCTATTAAAATGACTTCTGATTAAATAAACTGAGAATCTGGTTAGAAGAACATCAAAAAAGTGGTGTCATGTTATAAAAAAGACTGAAAAAATTAAAGGTACCACCACTGAGCCCCGGAAAAGAAAAGAAAAATAACAAAACAAAATACCTGGGATAATATGTCTCAAAAATTAATGTTAATGTTACTCATTTACTTCTATTATGCTTCTGAAATATGATAACAATATGCTAACAATACCAAGTTGCACATCACCTTCCCAGACCCAATGGGAGAATCAGAATTTCTAACTTGGAGCCTGAGACTGCCAGGTTCTGAACAGGGAAAATGGAAAACAGAATGATTATTTCATCAGTCTTCTGACTTCAAGATTGTATCACCTTTTATCCTTTTTAGAGTTGGGCCCCTCCGGAGAGAGGTTAGTATGCCATATGCGATCTTACCTGGAAGATTGGGTTGGTCACTCATGCCCATCTCCCAATTAGATTATTCTAATTTAGTCTATATGTAACATCAAGAAACTTCAATTAGTTCTGAATGTGTGGCCCATGGGCTTATGGCCAGTCACATTACTGTACTGCCATGTTACACTGCTACTGTGAGAGCTACAGTGGGTTTAAAATGCTAGTCACTACCTATAAAGTTTTATAAGGATCAGGGCCTCAGTGTCTAAGAGACTTCCTTTCCCAGATAGAATCTGCTTATGTGATCCAGGTACCCAGAGAACAGATACTAGGAATTACAAGAGGAGATGGTGGGTATTCCTCTCCTATTGAACAGGCTTCTCCCTATAGTAAGAATGGCCTCATCATTATAGCCAAAGCTTTTCCAGAAAGCCTTTGGGGTCCCGCTGTAAACCAGAAGAAACTGTACAGTTATTTATTTGTTACATATTAATATTGATCTTTACCTCTAATACCCTATTATAATGCACTTCTTATTCTTGTTCTTTTAAAATCCATAAACCACCTAGACTCCAAGGGGTTTTGGCTAGTGTCAATAAATAAAAAATGCAAATGTCATAAAGTGATGCAGATCATACAAATGGATTATGTTCAGATTTAACAGACATTCGGATTGAATAGAAATTCCCTATGCCCAGACATTGCTTATATTGAAGGTTTGTCTTACTTATTTTTCCCTTCTGCTTTGCAAAAGTGAGCATATAATGGTTAATTCAAAACCATTCCTCTCCAATAAATATGTTAATCTCTTTAAGAAACACTTTGTATGCACACTTAACCACAAACAAAGTTTATTGTATTAGTCCTTGACTGCAATCCATCTTCTTTGGCATTTTGCAAGAAATCCAACAATTTTCAGTTCCTATATGATCCACCATAAATTAATCAGTTGTTCCTCTATAACTAAGCTCTCTCCCTTGCTCACACCCACCTTTGCATGCTCATGCAATTTAATGCAGAATTTCTACACTGATATCTATTTTTTTTTACATTATCATACAAACCACAGAAATTGGCAGTCTTCCAGAATTTAGGGACTACTTCAGAACACTATTTGTGGCTAGATGAAGCAAGGCCAAAAAAACAAAGGAAGATATATAATCACCCTGAGACAATCAAGGCACAGACTAAAAATGCATTTTTAGATATAGGTCATGTTTAAAATAATACATGTTCCAATATATACAAATGCCAAGCCTAATGTTTATACACATAAATTTAAACAATTCCTCTGTCATATGACTCAGCCTGAGAAATGAACTAATGAACTTAGTTCAAAGCAGAAACAGAACCTGGAAAGGGGAACTGGAGTGTCAGCAATGTTCAGGCTGCTTTAACAAGGGATCTACCGTATGGGACATCAGCTACCAGAGTTAATTCAAACCATTAGTGGTGAATTCCATTCTTCTGACTTACTAACATGAATTTTTAGCTCGCTTCCCTCTTCACTTTTCCTCTTGGGGCATTTTGGTCGAGAGACATAACAAGTTTCAAAATAAGCTATTATGATATTGCTTTTGGTTCATGCTATACTCTCTTTAGATTGTGTATGCCATTCAACTCGCCATGTGTCAAGAGGATATTAATCATAGGTGACTGTAGGATTTTCCAAAACAGCAGAGTTCTACTGCTGTAGATTTCTCACTATGGAAAAGAGAAGTCTAAAAGTCAATATAGAAATATAACTCAAGCTACATCTATCACCTCTGGGTATATATGTGCTTCTTTAGCATAAAATCCACCCCTTCCTAGAACAAGATTAAGGATTATTTTATTTTTAATCTTCATCAGATTCATGGAGGATGAGATGTACAGTAATAGGTGAGGTCTCAAATCAAATTCATCTTGGCATCCACTGTATTTTCTAGTTCTCCCATTTAGACATCACCGTATTTAGGTGAGTTTTTCATTAGCTTTCTGCTCATTTTCCCAGCAATGTTTCCATACTCCATTCTTATTGCTGTGACACCGAAGATCCTGTATGAACTGAATAAAGTTTCTTATTACACCCAAACAGGAAAACTATGGTTTTCAACTCTTATTTCCAAAACATGCTCATTTTAACTCTTTCATTCAATTTTGTGTCATATACTAATTTAATGAGTTTTTCTTCCTTCTTCTTATCCAAGTCATTAATAAAAATGTTAAAGAATTCTGGGCCCAAGATCAAACTGCATGGTGTATTTTATCAAATGTTTTGCTGAGAATGAGATACATTATATCCACTTTCTCACCAAAATCAAAATAACAAAGTTAACCTTTGACAACTCTTAAGTGCTGGCTTAAAGTAATCACTGTACTGATTTCAAGTTTACTACAGACAAGAGTTTTATGTTCTGCTTTAGAATCTTCCCACATAGTTTTTTGCAGTCCCTGTGAATTAAGAGAGGTATTTTAGTTCTGGCAGTTTCTTGTTAACAGATTTGAAACCTACTGAGATGGTAAGCTTAGCATGTACCCTAATTATGTAATTTAGATGCTGAGGAACCAGTAAAAAAGTCAGATCAAGAATTGAGGCAATCCACTGATATAATTAAACAGTTCCTGGTACTATTCATATTGCCATATAACCAATCACATATTCTGACACTTTCCAAGACAAACGTACAGCAACTTCATTCTTGATCTATGCTACATAACACACTGGCTCATTAATGCCAAGGATACATCTGCACAATCTATATTTAGTCCAGGATGTGCCTCCATTCAGATGATGCAATTTGTACTTTGTCTCTCACTGATTTGTTAGCCATTTCTAGGTTTCTTAGCAAAGATATAACTTTACTGAATAGATATTTACTTTATACATCACTCCAGGTTTAGTTTAAGTAAATATCACAGGACATCTGTACTCCAACTTCTTCTACTAGCTTGACATTGTATATCGTTTATGGAATAATTTACAAGATAACTCCTTGATCCACATATTAAACTTATGGCCCAGTGGGAGGCCCATATTAAAACATGAATGACCAGAATCTGAAAACGACGTTTAATACAGCACAATTTCTGACTAAAATGGCCCAACTAAGATCGGCATATATGGGCCTGATTGGGGAAGATTGAAGAGGTGATGCAGAAATATATTTGTATGTTATTTTATTCTATTTTACATAGTTATGTATTAAATTATTGTATTTTATCCTATAACTATTGTATTTTATCCCTCTCTCATTTAAAATTGTTTGTTTAGAATTTTATTGGTAATGTGTGTTTGAACCTGTACGTTGATATGGCCTATAGGCAGGCAGGCAGACAGACAGATAAATGAATGAATGAATCAATCAATCAATCAATCAATCAATCAATCAATCAATCCTGAAATTCCCTTTCTTTTACAAAAAAAGGGTATTGGATATTTCCATAGTTTGAGCTTTGATACATCCCAAAGGAGTATATCTATGTTCAGTCAAAACCTAAATCACGGTTTAATGTTACAATAATATGTTCCTAGGTTCTACATTCCCTCTTTTCTCTTCTCTCTGGTATGATTGTAAGGATATCAAAATTTTCCACTTTAATTTTACAGTAACCATATTTAGGGTGTTGTCCAAAATTAAATTAAAGATTTACTATACAATTAAATAATCAGCTTCATACCCTTGCTCACTTCTACCAAAAATAAACCTATCCACAACCTATCCAAATTAGGATGCTATGGCTAGCATATTTTATCGAAAAGGGAACTACTGGTTATAATATGTAAGCACCACACAATACTGAAACAAAGTAGTATAACAATGTGAGGTGTATTAAAAGATTTAATATTATACTTTCATATCTATTTTTACTTCTGTAAATTGAAATGTCCATATCATGTATTGGATGGCTTATTTTCATATGCATATTTATAGCTTCTGGCATAAACAACTACAAATTGAGGCCATATTTTAAAATATATTAGTTTACTCCATGTTGGTTTATTATATTTCAAGAAAGTGATAGTGACATCCCCATAGAAATAAATAGTAACAGACTAGAATAAATTACAATTATATTAATCATACAAGAATGAGAGAAAGGAAATTTATGTACTGTTGTATCAGTACAGTAAAATATGTGCACAGTAAGTTGCCTCCTATGATGTGTATAGAAATTGTTCTTGTTAATAGAATAATTAACAACCTGAGAAAAGGTGTGGACAAATTTGCAGATGATGTCAAATAATGTAAAGTATTTGAATAAGAAGCATATTGTAAAGTCTTCAAAAACTCTTGTGGCTTTACAGGAATGAACAATAAAATGATAAAAAGAATACTTAGCTAGATGTGCCAAGTGACATAAATTAAGATAAATACCTCAGCATAGCGTTTAATTGCTCACCAAACCACCAAGGATGGCTACCAGATTCTAGGTAATAGATAGATACAAAGCAGAATAGAATGACTGTTTTTAAAGGAGTACAATATTATCTAGTGGGTGTCATAAATACATGTAAACATTGGGGAAAACAATAAGAGAAACAAAAGTGCACAGAAATGTAATGCTTTTTAAAAAAAGAAAAAGAAAAATTCATATCAGACCTCCAACCCAGAGAAAAGATTCCTGAGAAGGAATCAATAAATATGCAAGGCAATTGAAATAGAAATTAAGAGATTTTCTATTGTTCTAATAAGCAGATCAGGTACAGATTTACTTCTCAATAAAAACAGTGATAGAGAAGAAATTTGTTTGGGTTACAAATATTTACCATACACATATTCTATCTTATAGACAAACTGATATGCAATTTATATATCTAAAATTACATTTTATCACACTTTGCTATGCAATTTACAAAGCATGTACATAAAAGCATGTATAACAGGTGACATTGCATTCAGAATCATGTATATTTGGGAAACATTAATAAAAGCATCCAAGCTGTAATATGCACAAAGTATACACTAGAGAAAACATATGCATATATATTTCTGTATGTTTTTTTTTAAAAAATGAAATATATCTTCTGTGGAAATAATATAGATTGATAATATTAAAAACATGAGAAGCTAGGCAAAAATCAAGCTTGAGACACTTGTCTAACTTCTCCAGTGAAGCATAACTAAATTCAACATTGCAAAAAAAAAATTGAAGAAAGACTGGATGATTCAAATTAAGTGTGTCTCTTGAGTCAAGGTCTGAAGGCTGCAAACCAAAGTCAACTGGAAGAAACTGATTATTCTCTTATAATTGCTCCTCATTACTCCATGTACTACGTTAATTAAGCCATTCCAGATAATGTCCTGTGACAAACATGCACAATATCCTGTTGGTTCAAATGTATACACAAAATAACAGAAAATATCATATATGTGTGGGTATGCATGCACACATACATGTACAAAGACTACTTGGGAAACATATAAAAAGTGAGCAGAATAAACAAAATCACGTTCACAAGAAATTCAATTTAGTTTGATAAATTGTAGAGACAGACTCAAAGTGGCAGAATGAAGTCCGACAGAAACAAATGCAAAGTTCTCCATCTAAAGAAAAGAATGTAAATATGCATTTACAAAATGTACAGTTCTACAACTATACACTTATAGATACATGGCCTGGCAATAACAAGTATGAAAGAAAACCTGGACTTATATTTAATCACAAGTTGTGATGAGCTTGCCAAAAAGACAAACACAATTTCAGGGTGCATCAGTAGAAGTATAATTTTCAAATCATAGAAAGTAATGCTTCCACTTTTCTGCACTGGTCACACCCCAGCTCAAGATACCACATGTTAAATTGGAGAACTCAGAACTGATATAAAGAGGAGTTACAAAGATGAAAGGGGATTAGAAATGTGTCTACAAAAAGAGCTTGTGTAAATAGCACATATATCCTTGAGAAGAAAAGACAATTGTTAATGCAACAAGAATCTCTCCATATACCTGAAATGGAATCACCCTGAAGAAAAACGTGACCTGTTGTATATTATCCTAGAATAAAGGCGTGGAATAATGATCTGTTTAAACTGTCATTCCTAACAAGTCATTTTGGAACATAGTGAATTCTCCTATCCTAGACATATAAATAGAAGCTGATCTATTTCTGATCCTTTCTTTTGGATTCCTGCATAAAACATAGTATTGACCTTGATGAGTTAAATGTCATCTCCAGCACTGTGATTCTATGATAAGTATCTATCTATCTTCTAGGTTAGGATATTTGGAAAATCACAAAGAATTAGGAGACTACAGTTCAGGAAAAGCAGCAATCAGGTTTTCTGCTTTGTTTTTCCTTCCTTGTGGTTCATTCTACATGTTGACAAATGATATATATTTATTACCACAGAATGTACTTATTCCTTGGCATGGAAGAAGGAATACCAAAGATGCAAAGGGAAATGTCCTATCAGGAAAGTGCTTGAGGAAAGCGGAAAACAAGAATTTAATTTCAAAATACAAAATAAACTCATGGGCAATTTGCTTTATCCAGACTCTAATAGAGGCTAATAGATATTATAACAAATTGTCCACTTTTTTCACATTTTGGAAGGATTCCCCCCCCCCCCCCCATATAACAATCTGCAAGCTAGAGAACTTAGGCATTCCTACAGGCAACAGAAAAGAGGCACTATGCAAAAGTTTAATCTATCTCTATCGTCCAGATTCTGTAGACTTATAATTTTCAAATAAGTTATTTCTCTTATTTGTTCATTGGCTCTGTCAATGAGTTCATCTTCTGACATGAATCTTATTTTCATCTCACAGTCAGATATGCTATATTTTGTCTCAGTTCTGCCAGTGCCCAATAATTGTGGTCAGAATCCTTCGGCCTTGAATATTCAAAGTTATTTTATACACTGTTTTTTCAACATAAATACAATGATTCAGAAGCACTTGAATTGCCATTATTGAGTTCATATCATCTTCAAACATAAGAGAATATATTCAATGTACTCATTGTTTTTCTACATAAAGATCTTTGTTTAGAACAACATAAGCTGTGCTCTGCTAGATCAAACTCCTGGTCCATCTAATCCTGCAGTCTATTCTCACAGTAGCCAACAAGCTGTACAAGGAAATCCAACAGTTTCTCAACAGATGGCCTTCAGAGGCAATCATAGGGCTAATAGCCACAGATTCCCATGACTTCCATGAATTGGTCAACCCTTTTTTTTAAGCCAACCAAACTGATAGCCACATCACATAGCAGCAAATTGAAAAATCAGCCATCCCTTCCATACCCAGAGAAATGCAAGACTAGAAGGTGCCACTTAGGCCTTCTCAATATAATAATTCATCTTAAAGCATACCTGATAGAACACTGTGATCATCTGCTTAACACATCCAGTAAAGACAAATATATCTCTATCACTCTACATAATTGACTCCTTCATTAAAGTAGCCAAACTGGTAGGCATTTTTTCGAACATTCAGTTAGAAGTGGCCTTCCAGTATCTTAAATCCATTATTCCATTTTTTTATTTTTTTACTTTTATCCCACCTTTATTTCTTATAAGTAATCCAAGATAGCAAACATATGTAATAATCCTCCCTTTTTTTCCCACAACAGTATGAGGTGGGTTAGGCTGAGAGGGAACGACTCACAGTTTCCTTGAGCACTATACCTTACATTCCTCACTCAGTCTCCCCTTACTCTGGAATGAGGGAGAATGGATCTTGACTACCAAGATCTGAACTACCTATACTGAGCAGGGATGGGTTCTGACAGCCTGTGCTGCCAGTTTGCTCGTGGGAGTGCAGCGCACGCTCATGCACAGTGCAATAAAAATTGTTCTCCGCATGCGCAGAAGCGAAAAACAAGATGGTGCTGCCTATGGCGCTGCCAGGAGAACCAGTTTGGGGGCATGGCAGGCCCGGGTTGCTGCTGGTTCTAGCAATGCAGGCCACCAAACCACTACCGCTTCAGCCAAACCAGTTCAAACCGGTAGGAACCCACCACTGATACTGAGGCAGCAGCACTCCAGAGTTTCCAGTAGATTTGTCCTAATCTTAATGGATTTGAAAGACTTACCTCAGGACTTTTTCCATGCAACATATGTGCTAGGCCCCCAAATTAGGACTCTTTCTATGCAGTGCTTACCTAATAACACTTATTTTATTTCATCTTTTATTATTCTGTTTTCAGAAACAGTCTCTGCCAAAATGCTAATGTCCCAGACATATCCTTTTCACATTTTAACATACCGTAACATAAGAATCCTAAATCTGTGTTTTTCAGTTATTCCAGCAATAGACTTCTCAACTTTCATAGCTTGCTTATAATTCCAGACTCCTTTCTCATATAGATATTTCAAGTTGGACTACTGCAGTCTTTTTGCCTCATACTCCTGGTCCTGGTCTATTACCCAAAATTCTGATGCTATTGATACCACAAATCGTGTTCTTTGAATAGTTCAAATAGTAGCAACAGTTGCTACATCCAAAGGGTGTGGTAGTTTTTAAAGATACAGACAGCACATGACCCAGGAGAATGCAGACAGATAATCCTAAATTTCTTACAGCAGGATTCCATATGCTTATAGGAAACTAAGTATGCAGGATTGCAGTTTAAGAGCACCAATCCCAGTATTTTAGACATCCACCCAAACCTCCTGCTCCTAAATGTAGATGTCCCTGTTTGTATTCTCTCCCTTCTGCATACAGATCAGTTAGACAACAGTATTTATGGGGTGGGGAGAAGAGAATTTTGTATTCCTTAGTGATGGATCATTATGAGCCAAGCCGTTGCATAGAAACCAAACTGTTGGTACTTAGGCAGTACTGCTATTTATTCTCTCTATGCTAAGCGTACAGCATTTGCAAAGCAGCCATTCTTGGGCGGATGTCTCAGAGAAATTCCAGGTGGAGAAAGTAGCAATGGCAGCAGTACTGTTCCTTTGCAGATCACCTTAGTAACCAAACAAGAGTCCATTCTTCTCAGTCTGTTCAAGGATGCATCAGCCCATCCCTCCCTCCCTCCAGCCGTGTGCCCCCACTTTCAACTGCAGCTGGTGAAGAGATGCTAGTGACCACTCCCCTCTGCCACCAGCCTCAATCAGAGAGCAGTAATGACTTACAGAATGTCCAAGCACATCTGCTAAACCGTGGGGGCACATTTGTCTATAGGAAATTACAAAAAAAAGCCTGCTGCATCTCACCATTTGTGCTTTTCCAGCGTTGTGAATGGCTGCTCATACAGCAGTCACAGTAGCTGTACCTCTCTCTCTCCTTCCCATAGACCATACCCATAAACTGCCTGCAGAGCGATTAGAATGCTACCATGACATAATTGCAAACACAGAGAAGGGCCCTTTCTACTATCATTCCCCAGCTGAACAAATGGGGAGCCATCCATTTTAGCATGGGCTCTGCCATGCCCCTTCAGACTAATCCCTCTCTAGACAAGTACACCCCATTCTGCTAAACTCTGGGTCTAGATTTGCTCCATTTTTTACCATTTTTCTTTGCTCTGCTTAATTGCCTGAAAGAGGAAACACAGTTTCTGTCCCTTATCCTTCCCTTGACTTGTCTAAGGGAGGGGGGGGTGTCAAAATAATTCTTATTCTTTACAGCCATTTCAGTTACCTGTTTTACATTTTTTGCCTGAAAATCAAAAACATTTTAGCCCAAACATGCTAATGAGGTCAGGTTAGAAATGATTCTACTTTCCCCTGGAAAAAAGAGGAAGCATCCACTCTCGAGGAACAAAACAAGAATGAATGCATAATGAAGATGGCAGGAAACCCGGCAAGAGTGCTGACAGCTGGAAAATGACCAAACTGAAATGGCATACTCAGGATATACCTTTCTTTGGAGTGTTACTTGCTCTTTCTAAGCTTCAACCTCCCCTGCTCCCTGAAAGGCTCAATGCCCCCAGGCACTAAATAGCTTCGGGTGTGTACCAATGGGACGAAATCAATGGGGAGTTCACATCCGAAGCCTCGCAGGCTCCCCCATACAGCCTGCCTTCCAAAGGAGCGATGACTCCCTTGCTCAAAAAACCCCATAACCTTCACCAGCAAGGCAGATTCCCACAGGAAGGAAGGGGACGGGCTGACTCACCGAGCATCTGGCTGAAGAGCAGCTGCTCCAGGTCGCCCAGCACGGTGACTACCAGTTCGGGATCCACCTTCAGGAAAGCCTTCTCCTCCGGTGCCCCTTTTCCGGCCGGCTGAGTGGCCGTCTGTGGCGGCTGCTGGGGCTGCTTCTGCTGCGCCGTCTTGCCCTTATTGGAGAGGATCTCGTCGTCCGACTTGGGGTCGTCGACACTGCCAGCCTCGGGGGCTTTGCTGAGCGGTTTGACTTCGGCATAAGGTCCCCGCGGGATGCGGCTGGGCTTGCCCAGGTTGGAGGGCAGCGGCGCCAGCGGCGGTTTGTTGCTGGTGGCAGGGGCCAACTTCGCCTGAAAGAGCGAGTGCTCGGACCGGGAGAGGTTCTTGGACATGAGCGAGGGCGCGGGCTTGCTGCCTTTGAGGCTGCGGCCCCCGAACCCTTTGGCCGCCTTGGCCATGTCGTCGCTCCACTTGGGCTCGTAGAGCTGCATCTTCTTCTCGCTGTCGGTCAGGAAGGACAAGTTGGTGAGGGACTTCTGCTTGCGCAGGTTCGAGGCCACCGGCAGGCGAGCCTCCAAGCTGTCCGACTTGAAGACCTTCAGCTCAGCCGTCTTGGGCGCCATCCCGGCCGGGCCTTTGGGGTTGGCGCGCTTCTGCATCATGGCCTTGCTCCCCTCGGACGCCGCCTTCTTGAAGCCCTTCAGTTCCTCTGGCCCTTCCTCGCCGTTCAGCTCCGCGTCCTGCTGCAGACTCCTGACGTGGTGGTTGCCTCCTCCGCCGCTGCTACCGAGCATCTTCTTCCCGCCTGCCGCGAGGAAACCATTTAAAAGCCCAGCTTCTGAAGCACGGAGGGAGAAGAAAGAATGAAAGAAGGGGAGGAACGGGAAGGAGGAAGAAAACGGGTGGGGAGGAAGGCGAAAGAGAGGAAAGACGGGAGGAGGAAGAGGTGGTGGTAGGATAAAACAGAAAAAGAGACACGCTATCAAAGCAGCCGGTGCCACCTTCCCCGCCCCAGCGCGCTCACAGAGGCGCAAGAGCGCACGGCTCCTCCTTTCTCTCCCTCTCCTCTCTCTCTTCCAGCGCCGCCGGAGAGAAGGAAGGGGACTAAGGCACACACGCGCGCGCGCACACACACACACACACAGACACACACACAGACACACACACAAAAGGCCTTTCCTGCCCGCCCGCAAGATGCTCCTGACTGGCTCGCAAGAGAAAGAGAATGGAGTGGGGTGGGGGGCGCAATACGCGCGCGAGGCTATTTTTGGTTCTGCGAAAAGGAGGCGTGGGTAATTGTGCGTGAGGGGGTGTGCGCGTGTGTGTCCACATAGGAATAAGTACGCGTGCGCGCGCACTAACCAGAGCTAGCTGCCTGCGGTAGAAAGGCTTAGCTGCAAGAGGAGGGGGCTCGGCGAATGTTCATCGGGCGTACGCGGTGAACGGGATGTCGTCGGAGAAGCAAGCCCTGCAAAACAGGCTTGTGCCCTGAGGGCATTTAGGGCCTCCTCTGTGTTATCTTCCACCCCTTCCAGTAGCAAAGGGCCCTTTCCAATAAAGAATCTTGGAAACAAGTAAGCTCTGTTTAATGTAACTTAGGCCACCTTCAGAATATCCATTCGCTTTACTGGAAACCAATACCTTTCCATATATAGTGTGTTATGGTTCCTTCTTATATTTCTTAGATCGGATGGATCTGATCTAATCTTGATGCATTTATCTTGATGCAAATTCGAATAATGTTTTACATGCCTACCAATGCCTTACAGCTATGTATGAAAGGCTCAATGATGGAGTCGGTTTGGTTTAGTGCAGGGGTCAGGTCTGGAGCCATGTGTGGCTTTTTCATCACTCTGCTGCAACTGGGCTCCACAATTGATAGGGCTTTCAGTTAGGACAGGTAGAGGAAAAAGGATGACATGCTTGGAAGAGACTCTATGGTGGGGGAACCGGACTTCCGGTTGGCTCCAGAATTAAATGAGGGGAGTGGGGTGGGGGTTTCCGGTTAGGACCTTTGTGGCTCTTTGAGTGGTTAAGGTTGCTGACATCTGGTTTAGTGATTAAGGCACCAGGCTAGAAAGCAGGAGATGGTGAATTCAAGTTCCGTCTTATAGCCACCAAAGCCAACTAGGTAACTTTGGGCCTGTCACTCTCTGTCACCCCAACCCACCTCACAGGGTTGTTGTTATGGGGAAAGTAGGAGGAGCAAGGAGCAATGTACAGTCTGCACTAATCCACAGTTCCCCTTCTCGTCAGCTATATGGAAATTATCAGTAAGCCTATGAACAGTGGTTTGCAGATATTGTGTGTGCTGAATCAGGTGGCTCATTCATTCATTCATTTAATAATTTATATGTTGCTTTATACTGTCTCGAAGCAGCTACTGTTAAACATTTTATTTAAAAAGGCGATTTAAATGCAGTGATGCTTAAATAAATTCAGAATCAACAAAGAAAATGATTCAAAAGATAAGTAAATGCCAAGCAGAACAAAACCAATCACAGAAAATCAATTAAATCGTTTAAGAAAGGGCCAGAAGATACTTCTCAGTGGTCATAAAGTCCATATTCCACTCAGAACAACAATATTCAGAAAAGACTCTCCTGTTGAGCTCAGTGGTTGGCAGATTCCTGCAGAAGGAGAAGATTCATGAAACAACTTGGTTCCATACTGCTAGATGTTAACCGGTAATAAGCAGGACTTTCAGTTGAAAATAGGCCATTGGTTACTGATAATAAAAATAGAAGTCACTACCAGTAATTGTCCAACAAATATTCCACATATAGTAAGAACTGCAGGTGTCCTAGTGACAAAGAAACTGAAATATGAAGTCTACAGTTCAAATCTTGCTCTGTCAGAGAACACAAAAAGTCACTTGGGCAAAGAACCTTCTCCAAAGATAGATAAAGATATTGGTCTCCCTTCTAGATTTTTTGTGAGATAATCCATGTGAAATATTTTGACTGCTCCAAAGGCCTAAATAACTGCCAAGTATTATAAGTAGTTAATGTGAGATCACTTTAAAAGTGATCATAGCAGTATTATTTTAACAATAAAAATGAAGAAATATGATAAAATTTTATCTCTCAGTGTTTATGGTAGAATACTGCTTTAAAAATATTTCTTTGGTAAAGTCATTGATTTCAATGAAGCACCTTTGTAAATCAATATATTCACAAGTTTGCAATTTTAGTACACACAACTCTTCCAGCAGTACTGACCTAAGGAAAGAACAATTGCAAAAGCTGCAAAATTACAAAAAACACATACAGTAGTTCTATTGGTTTTCAAGATAATTCCTGTATTTTCAACCATTAACTCTCTTGGATTGGCAGAAAAAGAAATACTCAAAGATAGCTATCCATTTTAAGAAAGGAATTCCCTCAGGAATTCTGCTATTAAGTAAACAGCTCAATCTGATGACATAAACCCAGGCAAGACTCAACAGATCAACTTAGATATCTATCAAACAAACAAAAACTAGGAAAGGAAGTGATTGCTCAGCCCTGAGTCACTGCTGCGGTATTGGTCAACCAAAGCCTGCCCAAAACAACTAACGTAACATGAGGTAGGCTTCTTATCTCTGCATGGATAGACAGTGACTTGGGGCTTTTAATGTCTCATCCATGTTACTCATAGGCTCTTCTGGGTTTCATTTCTGCTCTCACTGTTCAGAATATTTTGCATTTGGGACATGCGTTCCTTATCAGTCTGAGTAGGAATCCTGAACAGCCACTTTGTACAATCTGTGTAAACTGTTAGGGAGCTATAGTATGAAGTTAATTTTACAGATACACCTTATCTCCTAATATTCCCGTTTTCATTAATTTATCCCAACTCACTAATTGGTGGTTTAACCAGTGTCTCCTTATCCGATGAAATAATCTGCAAGACAAAACTGATATTGGTCTGCTGTACATGGGGGAAAGTGCAGAATCATTACAGATGGGCTTCTGAATATGGTTCTGTAGAGAGCTGATCTGAACTAACTAGAGAGATAAACAAAAATTCACATTTCAAAGAGATGTGTCTAGAGAATACCATAGCAGGAGGAACAAATACAACAGATCAGAAGCAATAAGTACGGGAATAAAAACAAGACTTAGATTACACTAGATAACTTTGTATTTTACATTTGGATATATTGTATGTTAACAGTATATGTGTTAACATGAGTTCTGTTATATATGAGAAAATGGGGTTAAAAAATCAAATGTAAGTAAATATTGGCTATATGTACATTTCTATAGATTGAATGTGCTCCTAGGACTAAGACTACAAGTGAAGGTTTAACAGAATATTTCTGTTGTTTCCTTACTGATTCTATAGCACAACTATTATTAAGTGTTGGGAAGAGCTCCAGGATTCATATCACCATCAGAGCAATAGCAATAGCACTTAGATTTATACACCATTTCATAGTGCTTTTACAGCCCTCTCTAAACAGTTTACAGAGTCAGCACATCACCCCCACAATATCTATCCCCATTTTACTGACCTCAGAAGGATGGAAGGCTGTGTCAACCTTGAGTCTGGTGGGATTTGAACTGCTGAACTGCAGCTAGCAGTCAGCTGAAGTAGCCTGCAGTACTGCAGTCTAATCACTGCACCACCTAAGCTCACCATAACCCTAGCACATATAATATATCATAAGCAAAAAGAAAGTTGGACAGAAAATATGTAATAAATAAATCAGAACTCTATCCAAAACATAACTTTCCAAAACCCAAACAGAATGAGGGGGCATAAAAGCTGAGAAGAGAGAGTTTGAATACAAAAAATGTGTCATATCTAATCAAAGAAAAAAAATCCAGGCTAAAGCTTCCCTATGAAAGATTGGATAAAAATCTTACTAAGTCCTCTACTGTAAACCCACTTTCTCTTCCACCAGGGGTCAATTGAATCACAGCACAGCTATTATTAAGTGTTGGGAAGAGCTCCAGGATTCATGTTCTGCATAACTTCCCTACCTTTTAGGGATATCAAGGATATAGCTATAATATGAGGGCAATTGGTTAGTTTACAGCCTTTCCCACTAAATGTCCTCTAGAAAAATTAGACTGCAATTCCATTTTCCCCAATGACCACACAGGAAGATGATAGAGACACCTGGCAGGAGAAGGCTGTTACAGTGGTACTAGTCCTATAGAAAAAAAGAAAATATTTCAAAATTATTCTTATAGCTGCCATTGTTCAGGCACTGTATAAGAACATTATCTAAAAGAATCATAGTTTCACTATGAATAAATGAAGATTTATTCACTTTAGCTTTGGAAACAGTGGATTCCACAATAACTTGGACTAAAAGAAATGTTCTAAAATAATGTGTTTTATGGACTTGAAAGACCAATGAGCTATTAAAGCATCTTTGATAGACTGTTTTAAAATCGTTTAGGCTGTCTGTTCCTGTATCATGATACAAATGTTTACTGTTTTGTTTATTAATTCAACTTCTAAAATATGTGCCCCATCCACACTTACAGTGCAAGTTACCACAGCCACACTGTGAATCTACCAATCTTCTCCCTTAGATCTACCATGCTGTCCACACTTGTGCCCATCCTATGAGCGGATAATGTAGTGCAGCAAAGTTATTTTCCCTGATAGATTACAGTAACACAACCTCAGTGAATGTTCATTCATACATTTTCATTTCAGATATCGTAAGTGTCAATATGAGTAATCTTGAGTTCTCATAGATTTTAAAAACAGTGTAAAATCTCTGGTTCTTGTTTCCCCTGATCTTGGAGATAAGGATCAGAGGTGTATTTTGGCAATATTTAGAAGCATTTTCTGTCCCCAGGATAATCTCCACCTGAAATGTTTGGATGACCTTGGGGAACAAGAGAAAGAGATGCTTCCTAAAAAACAATCAGACAAGAGATAGAGGAGCCCCCAAGAATTTAATGGTCAGAGAAAGTTGATCAGATGATTAAAAATAGCAGTGGGAAGCTTATACCTTCAGACTTGCAAGATTGATATCAACTTTTCCAAGTAAACTAGATGGGAAGCATGACTAAATGAGCTAAACCTACGTTATTATGAGGCTGCATTAATAGAACCTTGCAAGTCTGAAGTAGGGAAGCATGGTGAGAGGAAATCTCTACCGTTTTATGTGGGATGGAGTAAGATGGTGAATTAGTCAATTTTCCCTCAAAAGTATTCTGAAATGATTAGAATTCCATCATTTTATTTAGGAAAAAAATATTCATTTTGAGCAGATTCTGAGAATAGTTGCAAGGCTGTATGTTATCTTAATAGCAAATTTAGGATGGTAAGTAGTTTTAGGATGTTATAATTGCAGATGTTGCAGGATCCAATCTGAGGCGGTCACTAGAACCAGAAGTTTTATTTTTAAAAGCTTTCGGACTTGTGCTGGATCCATTCTCAGGATGGCCCTGCACGAGTCTGAAAGCTTCGAAGAGTAAATTTCTAATCCAGGTGACTGACTCAGATTGGATCTTGCAATATTATCCTGGGACACGTACATTTGCCTTTCCTTCACAGTTATAGGTAAGGTGACCAGACGTCCTGATTCTCGCGGGACAATCACGCTTTCGCACAATTTGTCCCTTGTCCTGGGGCGTTCTTAAAAAGTCCTGATTTTTGTGACCGGACCCGGAAGTAAGCCTGCCCCGCCCCCAGCCCTGTATACCCGTCCCAGCCGGCCGGTATTTTGTCCCTTCTGTCTCCCCGTTGCTCAGAAAAGCAACTCTGGGAAGGTCCTTTGCTAGCAGGCAGGTTCTAGGACGCCTGCCGCCACCAAAGGACCTTCCCGGAGTTGCTTTTCTGAGCAACCGGAAGACAGAAGGGACGCAATCTCCTTTCATTCTCCCTCTGCCTCATTCACTCTTTCGGGCAGCAGAGAACGAAAGAAAATTGCATAGCCAAGGACAAAGGAGCCTGCAGCCTCCTTCATTCAAACGTTCAGGCAGCGGGGATGGGGGGCTTTCTCGCACGCCTTCTTTCTCTGAAGCCACGCCAGATTCAGCAAACCGGGCAGTGCGTGCCCTTGGGATTGTGCAACATCCAAAGATCGCCTGGTTAAAAAGGAGGAAGAGGAGGCTCCGCTAGTCCGGAGCCCATCTGTGGGGGCAGGGATCCACGCGTGCACACACACACACACACACACAGAGGGAGGGAGGAGAGACAGAGAGAGAGACAGAGAGAGACAGACACACACAGAGAATGACAGAGAGAGAGGCAGAGGGAGGGAGGGAGATAGAGGCAAAGAGTCACACAGAGAGTGAGAGACAAACAGATACACAGAGAGAGAGAGAGAGAGAGAGAGGGAGGGAGGGAGGGAGAGGGAGGGAGTGTTTATGCACAGAAGGGAGATTTAAAACTTCGGAGTGAATCCAGGAAGAGGGAAGAGATGGAGGACTGGCTTTTCGCTCCAATTTCTGAGCCCCCAGCTGTTAGTGATGGAGGAGGAGGACAGCTCATTCTATGGCATTTTAAAAAAGTCCCATTCTTTTTTTTTAAGCACGAAAGGAAAAATCTGCAAAATGTTCCTTGCAAATGTTCCTTGCAAAGCATCATGGTCGCAGAGAATGCAAATGAAGGTGTTTATCTCCCCGCCCGGCTCCTTGTATTCAAATCGGAGTCACGCTGAGTCCCATTCAGAGGGCGGAGGGACGCTGTGCTTTTTTTTTTGTGGCTGCTTGCAAAGGTGGGTTTTGTGCTACAAGGATCTTTCTTTCTTTCTTTCCCTGTCTGCAGTTCCGATTGCAGTTTCAAGGAATGGGAAGGAGAGGAAGGAAGGAGGGAGGGGGGAAGGAAAAGAAGAAGGGAAGGGGGGGGGGAAAGGTGGAAGGAGAAAAGATGGAAGGAAGAAGAAAGAATAGAAGGAGGAAGGAGAAGGAGGAAGATGGAAGAAAGGAAGAAAAAGAAGAAGGGAGGGAGAAAAGAGGGAAGAAGGTAGGAAGAAAAGGGGAAGAGAGGGAAAGAGCAGAAAGACAAAGAGGATGAAGTTGATGAAGTTGATAGGCAAGAGGAAGGAGGAAGGAAGAAAGAAAGAAAAAGGGAGGGAGAGAGGAAAGAAGAAAAGATGGAACTAGAAAGGAAAGAAGGGAGGGAGGGAGGAAAGGGGAAGACAGGGAAAGAGCAGAAAGACAGAGAAGGTGAAGGTAGATAGGTGGAAGGAAGAAGGAAGAAATAGGAAGGAGGGAAGGTGAAAAGGATGGAAGGAGGAAGGAACAGAAGCGAAGAGGAAGAGAGGAATGGAAAGAGCAGAAAGACAGAGAAGGTAGATAGGCAAAAGAAATGAAGCTGAAAGAATGGAAGGAGGAAGGAAGAGAAAAGGAGGAAGAGAGTGAGTGAGGAAAGAAGAGAAGATGGAAGGAGAAAGGAAGGAAGAGAGGGAAAGAGTAGAAAACGGATAAGGTGAAGGTAGATAAGCAAGAGGAATGAAGGAAGAAGTGAGGTGTGTTGAGGAGGGGGAAAACATTTAGTGACCAAAGTTACAATGGCATTGAAAAAAGTGACTGATGACCATTTTTCACACTGAGCGACCCTTGCGACCATTTTTCACACTTAGTGACCATTGCAGCATCCTCATGGTCACGTGATCAAAATTTTGTTTGGCAACAGATTTGTATTTATGATGATTTCAGTGTCCTGGGGTGACCTTTTGACAAAATATACTCCAGAAGAGGGAACATTACAAATAAAAATAAAAAACATAATGTTTCAGATTATGTTTTAAAAGTATTTTGAAATTATATCAGTCGCTAAAATAACTTTGTTTTTAAATACAGTAAACTCCAGTAAAATCCCAGTAAACTCATGAGAGAAATGTTGAACTGACCTTCTGTTGTGTATTTACTACATTTTTCTGCATTTGTCCCTTTCAATCACTTCCTTTCCCTTATAGTAAAAGAATGGCTATGCAGCAGCTAATCAGTTTCGCTTCTCTTTTTCTACAGGACCAAGCTAGTTGCACAATAAAGACAGTGTCAGCTTCTCTGTTCTCTGAGGCATTTGTATCTAAGAGTATTTCCCTATCCCTCTTTATTTTTGTATTATTTTACCTTGGAATGGAGTTGGAGGATTGGTAGAGAGAAGTAACTAGCTGAGAAATATGACTCTCCTCATATTAGTTAGATAGTGATTCAGGTTCTTTCTCCATTATGGAGTTTCACCACTGTCTTTGAATCAGCAAAAAAAAAAACTACATCAGCATGAAATTTGTCATTCCTGCCTTTGTTTCCAGTCACTGCCACCTACCTGAATTGCCTGCAAGGTTGTTTTTTTTTGCACACCTTGCTGGTGACCTTGGGTGATTTTTAAACAAGAGAGGAAATAATACTTTAACATTAAGTACAGTGGTGGGATTCAGCCAGTTCGCACCTATTCGGGAGAACCGGTTGTTAACTTTCTAAGCAGTTCGGAGAACCGGTTGATGGAAGACATCTCCTTTTGTTTTTTTCCATTTTACAGGGCTGATCCCTGTAAAGGAAGGCAGGAAAGAAACATTCTGGTGTTGTTTCTAGCCTAATCTTTATTGCCCTGCTTACAGAAACTGCCTCCGGTTAACCCTTATTACATTGTAACAGTTGATGCGAAGCACCCATTGACGTGAATGACGTTGAGTTGGTCACACCCACCCAGTCACATGACCACCGAGCCACGCCTGCCCAGCTGGTCATTAGGGCAGAAAACCGGTTGTTAAATTATTTGAATCCCACCACTGACTAGGTACAACTTGTTAACACCAACCAGTTTCACTCATGGCCTGGGAACGAGATGAAAATATCATAAGTGCCATCACAGAAAAAAAATGTTGCCAGGGCATGCTTGTGACACAATTAGTTGCGAGACCTTCAGAAGAGGGACAAAGGATACAAAGTAAGACCTGCACAAAGGATAGCAATATTTTTGGCAATGTTGCTTTGTGCCAACTGTAGGATATATATAGGTAGCACTTTAATTCAATAAGGAAGAATGAGCAACATTCCTGCCTAGAGAAATTCTAGAAATAATTTAGGAAGCCTGTAAAGGTGTCCTCATGTCTACTTTTCTTTTACCCCAAGTCCTAAAAAAGAATCTTTTATTGGATTTTTTTCATGCCTGAAGCAATTTAATTTAATTTATTAAATTTATATGCTGCCTGACACTCAGCAACTCTAAATGCAATGTCTCATCTTGATCTCAAATACTATCTCTAGGGCAGAGCAGGGCATAAAATGTCTGTTCTCGATTAATACTTGTCTGTGTGTGTGAAGGTATTTGATGCCAGCTTTTTCTGAACTGTGAAATATAGTAACAAGATACGTGCAATTTAGCTTTTCTTTTTAAGAGTCCTTCAGAAGCACTTAACACCGAACTTTTTTACTTGGCAAATCAGAACAGAATGCTCTGCTTGTCCTATAGATTAGAAGGTTTTCAGTTTCCTTTTTGAAGTCACTCCAATAAAGTGACAATAAAGGCCAGGGACAAAATTTTAAGTGTTCAGAAAAAGAATACAGGCTGGGGGAGAGAGAGAAAAAGAGATGATTTTGCTTTTAAATCCCCCAAAGTGTGTTTCACTTCTTCCCACACCTGTTTAAATCCAGTAGATTTCATGCAAGCTATAATGTAAGAAACAGATAGTGGATTATTCCTTTCTCCAAAAGTTCACACAGCAAAGTGTAAGGCTTTGGCTCCATTAACACACAAATACACAACCCAACAATGGAAGTGGAGAACATCCTTTATCCAGGAGTGAAAATAATTTTAGGTCAATAAATCCATAAAGGCACTCTTACATACACAATGCAAAACAAAAATGCTTCATAAATTTGCATGATCACTGAAGACTACAATTGTTGGACATTTTAGAATATTGGGGGCAACATAATATAAAAGAAGCTGTATTGGTTATCTTATAGAGAAGGCCTCTGGCAACTTGAACTGGGCTTTCTTATTCAAGCTTTTGGTAAATGTGAATTTTGGAAAGAAATTACACAGTTCACAGAAAGCACAAATAATTGTTAATAGAGATCTAACAAAACCCCATGAGATACGAAAAGAAAAAGACAGATGTGCCCACTCTCCCCTCTCTTGTTTATTTTAGCCTTTGAAATATTGCAATGAGGTAAGAGATAAGATGAAACAATTGTGGGAATAAAGATTTAAAAGATAACTGGTAGTCCTCATGACTATAATTGAGCCCACAATTTCAATTGTAAGCCATGACAGTCATTAAACACGTCACCACTTGACTACATCCAATTTTATGATCTTTTTTACCAAGGTAGTTAAGAGTGGTCATTAAGTGAACACTGCAGTCATTAAGGAAACAATGAGGTCATTAAGTGAACCTATTGTTCGCCATGGGGTGGTTGTTGTTTTTTTGTTTTTTTTTGCTGGAAACTAGTTTCTGGCAAAATGTCCTAAATGCCCTAATTTGCAGTCTGCAAGATGTAACAAATGTGCACAAATGCTGAGCACCCAAAATGCAGCCACATGGCCATAGGTGACAAGGAAGCAGAGGCCGAGTGGTCTTTTTCAGGACCTTTTGTAACTGAAGATACGCTCAGTGACTTGTTGTAAGTCAAGGACAACTGTATCAAAGTAAGGGCTCTTGAGATGATCTGGTATTAGCTTTGAAAGATCCTTTAAAGAGAATTGAAACTATAGGCAACTGAAAGAATTTGATAGTATTCGCAGCTTTCAAGTTTAATAAACAGAAGGTGAAGATTTTAACCAAAAAAAATGAAAATGTTATATCAAATAGAGTTGATGAATAAAACAGATTTTAAGATAGAGAATATGGTATAATCATGAACTGTATGTCATTTCAAAATAAGTATGCTAAGACATGGAATGTGTTTTAAAAGACATGTTAAGATGAAGGAAACTACAACTGCCATTGCTGGGGAGAATTCCTGTGCTAAATATGGACATCTTGCCTTGGACTTCTGTTCGATTCTGTTCTGTTCTATTCTAGCCATGGTGGCTCAGTGGTTAGAATGCAGTACTGCAGGCTACTTCTGCTGTCTGCCAGTTGACTCAGCCTTCCAGCCTTCTGAGGTTGGTAAAATGAGGACCCAGATTGTTCGGGGAAATGTGCTGACTCTGTAAATCACTTAGAGAGGGTTGTAAAAAGCACTGTGAAGAGGTATATAAATCTAAGTGTTATTCCTATTGCTATTGCTATCACTATTCTATTCTATTTCTATTGTATTCTACTTTATTCTTATTTTATTTTATATTTATATTTTTATATTTATTTTTATACCACCCATGCAGTGGTGGGTTCTGGGTCCCATCACAACCGGTACGGGACAGGGCTGGGCATCCACCTTGGGCACATAATTGCACACGCATGCGCATCCACCACCCTGACATGCTCCAGCTGCTCAGCGGAAGTTGTGCAGACGCCGTACGCTGCATGCATGTGCGCAAATGGCCCAGTTGACTTAAATAAGGTAAGGAATGTGGGCAGGTGGGTGGGCCCTCCAAAACACCATTCCAGTATGGTAGCCACTACTCCCAGCTGCCACCGGTACCCACCACTGCACCCATATCCTATACAACAGTGGTTCTCATCCTTCCGAATGCCGCGACCCTGTGATACAGTTCCTCATGTTGTGGTGACCCCCCCAACCATCAAATTGGTGTCTCAGTTCCTAAGATCATCAAAAATATGTGTTTTCCAATGGTCTTAGGCAATCCCTGTGAAAGGGTCATTCGACCCCCAAAGGGGTCCCAACCCACAGGTTGAGAACCGCCGCTATACAAGATGACTGGAATAGTTATGTTTTTTTATTTTAGACAACACCTGTTTTGATAACAGATGCACCATTTAAACAGTTGTAAAAGAATAGATCTAAAGTTGTGTGGCAGGGGAGAAAACATGAATTAAATATAATGTGTTAGAAAATGCAAAGTAAAGAGTACGGTGCGTCTATCTGATTTGAAATTCTATTTTGCAGCATGTTGTTTGGTTTGGACGTAGGAATGGTTGCTTCTAAGAAATAGAAGGCTCTTGGAGTTAGAAAGATACAACCTGAGATTTGGGTGACATGGATAATTGTGGTAAAATGCTAAAATCTTTGGTTATAATATACAGATCGAACAATGGAATAATCACTATTTGCAGATGCTACAATTTTCTTGGCAAACACTGAAGATTTCGAAGACAGAGTAAAGGACTATCATTCATTAGATGGCAGGGAATAGTATTTAGAACAGAGATATATACTGTAAAAATAAACTTTTCTACACTTTATTTTCTTGTCCAATAAGTATGACAGTACACAGCATGGAAATTGTTGGTAGTCCCACCTTGGGTTCCCCTACTCCCTCTGAAATGTGGATTCAATCTTTATTTTATTGAGATGTCTGTATATTAAACACTTCCATACGTCCACTATTAGCATCCAATTATACAATGTTGGAGGCAGGGATACATGTAATGCAATGTCATGGAAGGATAAACCATATGTAATACTTAGAGAAATGTGAAATAGGAAAGCTGCTTTAATGCTGTTTTGAAACAAGATTGACTTTGCAAGCAAGGAAACAGATAGGCAGGCTGGCAGGTAAGGATTGAAGGAAGAAGCTGTTTATGTGTTAATTAGTATGTCACAATTCCATGCAATATTTTGAACAGAAATTCTTTTGCACAAAAAGTATCTTAATGATTTTCTATTTTGTAACTTTTGCACTTAGGCTGCTTAAAACTTCACAAGCAATATCAGGTCTAATATTGATTAGTGACCTTGATCCAAATGGCAAGAAAATTGATTTAAATGACATGGCTGCAGAAAGTAAACTTATGCAGCTGTTTTAGCTGTTTTGGTTAACAGACCTGGTCTAACGTAGTATGAGGCAGACACAGATTCAGATTCAATGAGTCACAAAACAAACAAGAAAACTCAGCTAAATATGTTTTTCTCAAGCAGCCTCAAAATTCCTGCTCAACTTTTTGTCTAGGCACCTGAGAATGATGAATGCATTTATGAGTCACTGGGGTGACACAGAGGTCTAATGGTCAGTAATCTGCAGGAACTGAAAGTTCACTGTAGATCACCCTGCTGACAGACATTCCCTGACACTTGGTCACTGAGAATTTCCTACAATATAAGACGGTGCTTTTGGTTTTGTTTCTAATTGACCCGATAGTGTTGCTATCACCTTCTTCCAACCTTATACCCTCTAAAAGTTTTAGACTATACATGCCATCATTCTCAGGCAGCAAAGTTTGTGTTAGTTGGAGGTGATCAATGAGGGCAGTTGCTGCAGATAAAGGGATCGGTGGAATCCTTAATGCTATTCAAAGTCAGGGAGCAACCCTGATCTATTCTCTTCTATTATTATAATGGGATCTGTAGATTAATCCATATGGAGAAACCAGGTTGTCAATGGAAGATCTAGGATAGGACTGTTACACTCCTGGCCCATGGGCCGGATGCATCACATGCTGGCCATGCCCATGCCCAGTTTACTGAAGGGGAGGGAAAGTCTCGATAAGTCACGTGATGCTGCCGTGATGACCTGAGTTTGATACTCCTGATCTAGGAAGTGTCAGGGTCTGTTGCAGCTGCTGCTGCTCTTAGGAGAGCGCATCTAATCCCTGGTGACATAATATAGGGACCCAGCTATGGATGGAAGTTAAGGGGTTTCCTAAAGCAGGGACTGCAGGAGAAAGGATGGTCACAAAATAACACCACTAGATGGTGCACTGATAGAATGTTTAGGGTAGATACATTTTACTGATATATAAATGTTGTTAATAAATATATATTTTATGATTTTCAGTGATAAAGTACAGCATGACCTTGGGATCTCTTCCAGCTGCCTAAAAAGTGGATGGGGCCACTTGCTGTCCAGCTTCAAAACAATTACTTATAGCTATAGCCCATGGATAGTATATGAGCCCCTCTCCTTTTTAAGCAGCTGCAGGAGCCTCCCTGTCATCTTCCACTTTTCCAAAAGCATTGTTCTTTACGTGAAGATTCTCAAAACATTTATTTGAGTGTAATCAGGACTGAATTCAGTAAACATTCTGCTCAGTTACGAGATAATTTTAAGAAATCTGTCCATTGCTACTCCTGGATTGAAGCCAATAAGCGATGGATAAATGGCACACCACCCACCTGAGGCTAACTGCCTGAACCAGCCTTCTCTGCCCCTTTCCCAGTTAAAGGACAGGAACCTATCTGTATGCTTTTCCTTTATCTAAATCAAACTAAGGGAAGTGGGCTTTGATTACAGTCCCCCCCTCTCTCTCTTCACTAATTATTCTTCCTGTGGGAGGGGGCAATTAGCTTTATCTGGTGACCTCACAAAGGATGCCATGGCAACGGACAGGATATATCACATTAGAGAGCATTACCATGTAGAATGGAGAAGAAAAAGAGGGGTGATGGAAAAGAACAGGCAGAAAATTGCTTTAGGCAGAGAATTCAAGCATCCGCTTTTTCCAATCACAGCAGAGCCAACAGGACAGTATTCCATAACTAAATGTACCCCAGATGTTTTAGACAACCACTATCATAATTCCCAGCTGGACACTTCATTGGGGGGTAACAAGAATCACAGTCCAACACATCTGGAGAATATGATAAGATTCTCATATAACACTACAAAGAATTTGGGAAAGAATAAATAAGTAGGCTGCCAATGTTTTATAACGTATTACATATAACTTCCAAATACATATATTGTGAATTGTCCTTGCAGCTGGAGACTATGAGAATTTCCACTTTAGCTGATCTAAAGAGCATGTGCCTGGTAAGGTTGGCTTAAACACTGTTCTTGGTCAGTCTAAAACACCAACCTACCAACCAGGAGTGAGAATAAAGACAATCAATTTAGATGAGGCATTTTAATTATATATAATTGAATCACTGACATATATCTTAATTTTTAAATGACTTAAATCTGCAAGTGGAAGTTCTTCATTAGCTGTTGACCTCATCAGAGAGACCCCAGGTTTTGCAAGGGTATGTTATGCAATTAAATTGCCAAATTAAGCAACAAGCCACGAGAAACATTTCACATTATTATCCATGGCAAATGCAAACAGCTCTAGCAGTATATTGGGAAAAAAATAGCTTCTTGGGGAATTGGGGCATTGATGAAAATGTATTGCAATATTATTGTGCAAATATCCCTCCTTGCATATGTATGTGCGATATTGCAAAAAGTATGGAAGTAGGTCAAAAAAGGTGATCACATGACCCTGGGACACTGCAACTGTCATAAATACATGCCAGTTGCCAAGCATCTGAATTTTATTGACATTACCATGGGAATGCATCAACAGTGGTAAGTGTGAAAACGGTTATAAGTCAATTTTTTTTCAGTGCCATTCTAACTTTGAATGGTCACTAAAGAAATGGTTGTAAGTCAAGGACTACCTATATATCATTAATTTTGCATATATTGCAAAATTAATTTTGCAAAATAATGATTAGGATCATCCAAGCAAAGATTAGACATCCAGATAGAAAGGTAGACACCAGATGGTTTTAGTAAAGATCAAGGAACAAGAATCATTACTGCTATTATGGATAATTGAGAAAACCAAAGAATGCGTAAAAAGCCAATATGCATCATGCATTGTGTAAAGAGCTTTGATTGTATCACTCATGTCAAAGTGTGAATGTCCTTAGGAAAATGTGAATCCCTGAGCATTTCATTGCACTCTTGAGAAATCCATACAGAACCTATCGTCTGGATGGAACATGGTGAAATAGACTGGCTCCAGTTTAGCAAAGGAATGAAAACAATTCCTAGAGAATTTAACCCATTTGCTGAATATGAAGTATATTGAGGGGAGGTAGATTGAAAGGCGATGAGAGTAGTTTTAAATTGGAAGAAGAAACATCAATATTCTTCATTATATTAATGAACCTATTATAATAGTGGAAAATAGAAAGGGTCAGGAAAATCCAGCTATGAAAATCAAAAACCACAGTGAAAAATTTTAAATGCAGAGAAAACCAAAACAATGATAACAGGTAAAGCAATTAATCTCCGAATTGACAATGAATATACTTTTAGGATCAATCACCAGCATTAAAGAAACCAGCAGCCAAGAAATATAACTATGGATTTGTAAGACAATAATGATGGCTCTGGAAAAGATATTTGAATGCTGTTACCTGTCTATACCCATGATGGCGAACCTGTGGCATGTGTGCCAGAGGTGGCATGCAGCGTCCTCTCTGAAGGCACACAAGCTGTCACCCCAGTTCAGCTCCGCCGCACATGTGCATGTGCATGCACCTCCCACCAGCCAGTTGGTTCTCGGGTCTCTGCCATGGATGCATGGGGGATGGGGCACATGTGAGGGGTTGAATGTAAATGCACAGGGGCGTGCAGGGGGTCATTCTTGCATGCATGTGTCAGGGCATGTGCAGGGAGGGTCGCGTGCACATGCACCGGGGATATGGCTAGGGAACTATGTGGGGGTTCACGCGTGCATGCATGGGGGCAGGGGGCATGCACTTTGGGGGTTGGGGCATGTGCACATGCTTTAGGCACTCGGACCGGAAAAAGTTAGCCATCACCCGTCTATACTGCCAAAAAACCAGAAATGTGGAAGTAGTGATTTTCCTGTGACATTATAGGGAAGTGAAAATTAGACTCTGAAGAAACAGGATCAAAAGAGTATTGATGGTTTTGAGCTTTGAGTTGGATAAAACACCTAACAATACTATGAGTAGCCAAGAAAACAAACAAATGAATCATAAACAAATCAATACAGAGTTTTCATTCAAAATACAATTGGCCAGGTTGAAATTACCACATTTTGCATACATTATGCAAAGATAAGCTCCCTTGAAAAATCTGTAATACTGGGAAAGGTAGAATGAAAGAGAAAAGGATCAAAGGAGCAGCAAGATGGATGCATCTGATTACTATACCATTCTCCAATGGTATACCATTGGAGAATCTGAAGAACTATACTGCAGAGAGATCACACTGGCCTAGCCACGTGGCTGATAAAACAAGCACTGATTTGACAGTACACAATTAATCATTCAGTTGTTTACCATTAAACATATGATGTCTCTTTCCCCCATTCAAATTCCTGGAGGTTATGACCAGGTCACAGAGTTTATGGGGTTTATATTGGGGAAATTTATGATAGCCTAGACAATTTTGAACATCCAAAGCCTCACCTTTGATTTTAAGTAAAAAAGATTTTAAAAAATAAAAATAAAAACTCTTATACGTAACACAATAGGCATGAATCGCCAATACAACCAAAAAGATCTAATTTGCTTCAAGTCTTGATTGAATGAAAAGATATAGCTATAGCTTCACTGAACACTCTACATATCGATTGAAGTTTAAAGATGGAGGAAAGCGAAATTCTTAAAAGAGAATGCAGAATAGTTTTCATATTTTTTTGTTGCTATAACCCATAATCAAGGAATTCTTGCAGGGCTTTTAAACCAGAGTGAACATATTTGCCAGCCATGAAAATGGAATTAGTTTAGAGCAACAATCTTTCTTGCAGATTGTTGTGGGATTTGTCATTCATTTCCAACCTATAAGGAAGCAGAACTAAAATCAGAACTCCCTATCATATTTGTAATGAATATGCCCTTCCTCATATAACCATCACAAATTAAGAAACTTCTGTAAAAAGGTACAGTAATTGCGCACACAAAAATTATGTACCATGTTTTCCCGAAAATAAGAGGGAAATTAACCCTCCAAATAAGCACTTGGCCTTATTTCCTGGGAGGTCTTATTATTTTTGAGGTGCAGGAGGCGGCAAGGGTGGTCACCTCATGGCTGCTTCTGTGTTGCAATATTTTCAGGAAGTGCTTATTTTCGGGGGACGGCTTATTTTAGCACATGCACTCAAAAGCCCAATTGGGCTTATTATCCAGGGAGGTCTTATTTTCAGGGAAATGGGGTAGATATATAAGTATTCCACTTGCAAGCATGCAGTTAAATAGCAAAAACAGCAACACACTTATCTTTTTATTTAGAAATTTCCTTTCTCATCATTGTACATATACTATAGAATACATGACAATATATAATAGAATAAAATGCTGCCCCAAATCATACCAGCTGAAAGTAAATTTAGGACTTCCTATAAACATTTATATGTTTATACATGCTAACCTAAGTCATAAAATTAAAATAGCACTCAAAAACAGCTAATGGATGCTATAAAGTGAAAATTATCCATAATCATCTCTTTTTATTCTCTGTCATACATGCTCACTGATTTTATATTCTTTTCACATCCCTCTATCTTTTCTTCAGAGCCAGCTCCTTTGCTACCTTGGCAACAGCCATCCCAACAGCCAGCCATCAATTTGAAACAGAAACAAAGAATAAGAAAAACAGAAGTTGGATGAATTTACAAAACAAAATTACACAAGGGGATTTATTTCTGTTACTTAATTATTGTGATAAAGAATAAGGCAACTCAATTTTCTCCTTTCCTACTTTTGTCCCTTAACACTCATCCCTATATCAATGGTTGAGATAAGTGACATGTAGCCTACAAACACATCTGAGATGGATGAAATGCTTGTGAATTTCTTCTGTTTATTTAAAAAATGTCTTTAAGAGTATAAATATGGATTCAGCCATTAGCCTGATAGGGGCAGAGTAAAATATCTGTGTAGATGGGGAACATCAGACATCAGCTTCTAGGAAGAACAGGGTTTTATTTTTCGATTATCTTTGTGTCATGGTGCATCTGCCACTGAGCTCAACTAATATGTTTCACTTTTATTACAAATCCCAGGCTCATTCGCATTTTTTTTAAAAAAAACATTCCTTAAAATGGACTTCAAAGGGATGGTGGCAAAAGAAAGCAGAGTTATGCAGTCTATGAGTAAAGATAATTGAAAGTTAAACAATTAGAGGACAAACCACACTGCTATATTCTTGCCATTTGGAGTTGAGGCTTACTTTCAGTCCCAATTTCCTGATGAGACACAACTTGAGGAGAGGACCTGGCCTTCTCTCAAGAAATCAGTGAAATCTGTTTCCCCTATTTCATTTGGGCAACATTTCATGGGAAATATTCCTACAAAATGAGCATGTATGTTTACAGAAAGAAAATAGTTATAGTGTAAGCAAAAATCTCACTCTGAACTCCAGTCAAATATTGTAGCAATGGGACTTGGTGAATGGCTTAAATGGGATGGTCTCAAGGCCCCTTTAAAACCAATGACTGTATTTGTGCAATATGCTTAACTTGGTTACTGAGTAAACATAAATTGCCTTAAATATAAAACTTGGACTGATGTTCATACAAACTTTTTTGCCACTAAAACAATAACAACAGCCATAATAACAGAATCACCAATTTGGAAGGAACCTTGAGTGTCTTCTAGTCCAACCCCTTGCTCAATCATTTCTGACAAATGGTTGTCTATTCTCTTCTTAAAAACCTCCACTGTTGGAGCACCCACAACCTCTAGAGGCAAGTTCTTCCACTGATTAATTATTCTGTCTGGAAATTTCTCCTTAGTTCTAGGTTGGTTCTCTGCTTGGTTAATTTCCATCCAATTTTCCAGATTTTACATGTTGTATGTAGCCATTGGTTGGTTTTTTTTTTAAATTCACCTGATTAAGCATCTCATCCAAGCACAGCTATGCCACACAATTGTAAGACTGCTGTAACCAGCAGGAGGACTGCTTGACCAATTGAACCAGCAAACATGCCTGGCCTTGTAGGTAAAACAATAGTCGCAACCCTTTCCTTTACCACAAGGATGGGCAATGGATAACCTGATCTTATTGATTCTTGTTTGCTGCCTACCTTTGGTGAGAGTGGCAGCTATATAAACATGATTGATAAATAAATAAATCTTTATATGCTAAAAATACTTCCAGGAAGAAACTCCACCCTTTTGCTTTGCCCTGACCTCAATAACTTCCCTTTTATTTACTTACCATTATTTCCTGCTTTTATTCTAAGGAGCAAAATAAACATGGATTTTCCTTTATTGCATCCCCCAGCAATCCTATGGCTTGGCTGATCCCATCCTCTTTACTTCCACCCACCGAGCCTTTCTTCCAAGTGTAACGCCTGGCAAACTATACTCTATCGTTGCTTGGATTCAAAACAGTTGCTCAGTCCTACCTTAGTATCAAGTCTTCCAACCGAAAAGAAGCCCAAAATACCTGCATAGTTCTGCATAATTATAAATGTAACTACACAAAAAAGTTTAAGACATCATATGCAAGGATCTTATATGTTCAGAGGTGTAAGTAGCCCACAGAATAGATTTTCCATTATGGTTTTTAGAGAGGAATAAATTATTTTCACACACACACACACACACACACAATTTTTTTAAAAAGAAAAATAGTTACTACACAACGTGGACTTATTTAAGATATTCTTTTTCATGTAAATTATATATTTCAATAAAATAAGAAACCCATACTAATATCTAGAACCTATTCAGAGAAACATTCAGAATTATTACATATAGGTATGTAATATCTATTACATATTGGGGCACACAGAGATACATGGTTATGCTGTGATGCTGATTTTAAACAGCAAAACATCTGCAACAGTTGCTGGTTCTTTCCATACATCACATTTTCCCAAAGAGATATCTACTAAGGGATTAAATATATGCTCATTGTATGTGTGTGTGTGTATAATATTTAATCATATGATTATATATAACATATATTCTCATATGATTTTATTTATGATTCATCATTCACAAAACTAAAGATAAACAGAAGACCACACTTGATACAACATGATACTTATATTTGATTCATATATTCTTAGAACCTTAAGCCTCTAAGAATTCTAGAGTTGAAGTCCACCTATTTTAAACTTGCCATTGATGAGAAACACTGCTTTAAGGTGCCAAAGTCTTTGATGCCCAAAGTAATTCAATTATAGGCAAAGTATTGGAGTTGTGTGAATCTTGTTTTCTTGTCAATTTCTGAGTCTCCCCTCCTCCTTGAAACCTTGTAATGTGAAGAAGTTAGCAATGTCTAAACACTTTTGAGAATCTAAAAGCTGTCTCTAAAAGTATCCCCCGTTATTATGTATGTTTGGGTTATAGAGTCTAGATGGAAAACAAAGAGCCATGCAGAAATCCATATTATTTGCAAACAACACAGTCAATTTTAAATGCTTGGGAATGGAACTACATTACCACCATTGGACAAGGAATCAGCTGCTCCAGTCCTTGCCAAGTTCCTAAATGGGAAGGGAGAGGCACATATTTCATACTTCTCCCTCCAGCAGCTGAAGCAATGAGGACTGGGAACTAGTTCCCATACCAAATCAGTATTCACCCATCCTTCCAGCTTGGTCATGCTAGATAATATTTCACTCACAGGGCCAAGCAGAGACTATTGCATAACCAAGTGCTACAATTTCCAGCCATAGTAAATTAAACAGCAGGAATCTATAATAAAGGCTGCAGTAGAGACGTGGCACTGAACCCCAGATTTCTATTCTCCCAGGAAGGTTACAGTCCAGAACAGCTGTTCCCAGCTGAGCCTAGGCTCATAGGGATCGTATGTCCTCATGAGAGTGGGGAAAAAACAAATTTGACACAATGCAATACTCCCACATTGATCAGATTGTCTTGCAATAGGGAAGATTTGGATTCTTTCCCTTCCAGGGCAGTCTCTTATTTTTAAGAACCGTAGGGAACTTATTGCTTGAAGGCCAAATGCAAGAAAATTATGATAGAATTGATGTCTGAATAGGTCAAATTTCTCAATATGTTAGGAATAGCCTATTTTGCATGGGGCAACAGGGAGAGCGGTGTTACTGGGATAACTCATTCTCTATTAAAGGGGAATTGATTTTCAATCCTCTTACCAGATAACTCTTGTCCAAAACATCATTACCTTTGCCTTAGGAAATCTCATCCTTCCCTCCCTTCCAAGACAAATTTATCTATTCAACTTCAACTACAGCCAATGATAGATTGCTTTGTTGCCAAAGCCTGGCAGGAATTCAGAAAGTAGATGGAAAGACAATCAACCATTTCCCCCCCAAAATTAATAACAAACAAAATATTGAAACTAAAACAAGTGAATGTCCTATTTCTGAATAGGTATATTCAGCAAAACCTTCTACCACAATTATAATCATGTTACTAGAAATACTTGGATCACGTGTGTTGGTCACATCTTCTTTGCATTTAAGTGGATAGACATGAAGTACAGCATTCTAAATCACATGGAGAGTCTATGCATAGGTTCTTCCCTCAAAAGGGTTCTTCCCTCCTCCACCTTATGGAAGCTAGTGGCAGAGACACAATGGGAACGGTATGGAAGATTCCCCTTTCTGCCTTTTTCAACTCTGCAAATACATGCTGGTTGCTAAGCACCCAATTTTTGATCATGTGACCATGGAGATGCTGCAACCATCATAAGTGCAAATGCCAGGCATAAGTCACTTTTTTCAGCCCCATACTATAACTTATTTATCAATGGGTATAAGTCAAGGACAACATGTAACTGCTAAGAATCTTCAATGCTTAGGATCTGCAAAATAGTGCATTAATCCAATCACCGGCCTCTGCATTTTACATGCTATTTGATCAGAAATTCATCCTCTCACACAACTGACAAAACTGTCTAGAATAAATTTATATTCTAGGACTTAATTTATGTGGAACAATAAAATGGCAGACTGTGGCCTAGAAAATACGTATCCAAAAAATGTGCCCGTTTTTCTTTATGATTATCCATAGCCTCTCTTGGCCCATTTGGTTCTGTAATCAACTTCATTGCTTCCCATTGTTTCACAATCTATTCTCTACTCAATTTCTATTTTTCTGATTCATTTTCATGTGTCATGTTTCTACACAGCTTTTCAACTGTGCATTGGCTGCTTGAGGGATGGAGCACAGGTTGTACCTTGTTCAGGCACACAATCCTTGAGAAGCTTTGGAAAAGGTAAACTTCTTTCTTTTTTTACCGGAATGATCAAACTAAAATTGCCCAAATAGTGTATATAAAGAATGTTTTTTGAAAAAATCCCCATGGGCACTAACTAAAAGTTTCCCCAAAAAAACCTTTTAATGGTGTTATATGAGGATACTTAGGTCTGATAGCAATGAGCAAAAAAGGAATAATCCTCAATGGAATAGATATGCATACTGGCCCAGGGACATCCATATGATGATCAGCAGTGAGTTTCACATTTTACCACTGGTTCGCCCTGCGCACATCCGTTCACTTCATGGGCCCACCTGCAATTTCCACTACTGGTTCTGGCAAACCGGTCTGAATTGGCTGAATAACACCTCTGAACATGATCCAATAGCTTACCTTCTATAACATGCTTCACCCTAAACCTGGTTTTCTGATACTAAGATAAAAGGTGAATATTGACCTTCAGTTTGGTGTAGTGGCTAAGGTTCAAGGTAAACACCAAGAGACGGTAGTCCTACCTTAGGCATGAAGCCAACAGAGTGACTTTGAGCCAGTCTCTCTCTCTCTCTCAGCCCAGAAAAGCGACGATGACCAACTGCTTCTGCAAGGAAAACCGAAGGGACTTGTCCAGGCAGTCCCCAGAATTCAACACTGACTTGAAGGCACAAAACCAACTAACTATTGAACCACAAACCCTCAGTTTAGCATAGTCTAAAAGGCTGTTTTACTCTCAGCCACATAGAAGCAGTGGGGTATGTAGTCATCAATGATAGTGATAACATCTAGCAATAATCGTCCAGGAAGATGAGTACAGGTGGCAGCATAAGTTAGCCAGGATTGAGGTTGGTTTAGACAGCAATGAAATGTATTTAGCAATGAGAAATATATCATGATAATCCCCAGCAGTTAATGTATTTGAAGCTGAAGTCCAATGACCCTCCTGTGCAAGTAGTAGGTGTCATGGCAACAGCCAGTCTCAGCCTGTCAAGGTCTGCTGGAACTGATATTGCTTATGCAGCATTCTTTCTTTCTGATTATTTTTAAAGCATGTTTTATTTTCAAGGAAGAGTTGCTGAGCCATATACACCTTCATAAATTCTCATTACATTGCATTTGTTCTTCTGTTACAAGGCATGATTCTCTGCTATCAGGAAGAAAGAGAAAATGGTATGCTTCTCTGCCATTTATCCCTGGTTTTGCTATAAAATATTAAAGGCACCTCGCAACCAGAAATCAATCCACAAACCAGGAAATCAAGAAAGACCCCCCCCCCTCAAATTGTGAAGATTGCTATCGCTTGTTTTTTTTCCCACCTGGAAGCCTATGTAGAAAAGCAGCAGAGAACAATAGACAAGAAATTATGAAATGTAACCAAACCACCTTCCCAAAAGGTCAGGAGATTTTGAGCAATTTTTTTCTCGTACAGTGCACATAAGTCATCACTCATGGAAGCCACTGCCTGCCCTTTTGTTCACCTCCATCCCATTTCATGCTATTAGGCATATTGCAGTCCCCACCTCCTCCTCAATAATGATTGTGCTCTCTCTGCCTCCTCCCCCATCTTCATGATATGAACCATCATCTCAGAATTGACTATGGACCTCCCATCTGTCAAAGCAGTCAGGTTACAAGTAACACTAGATAAACGGCTGATAATCCATCTGTCTCTGTGAATTTGAACATGCACCGTCCTTCTTCATGGAGCCAACAATGGCTGGAGAAAGACAGTTTGGTCCTGGAAATGTATTTTCTTTCTGTCCTATCACAGACTCTCACAACCTATGAACAACAACCTCTCCCACATCCTATTTTGGAGGCATTCAGCGCATTCCCAAGCCATGCCACTGAAATTACCAATTTTCGGCTCTGTGATTTGCTCACATTGCAAAATTCATGCATTAAGATTTAACACATTTATTTTGTGTTCTTCAACCCTAAATGAACAGCCAGGACTTTTTCAGAACAGTGACATCTCTGTTTCACTGACAATATTCCCAGGGGGACTTGTAGAGGTCAAATGCATGTTTAAAAAATTAAAAATGTGCTTCAGGACATAAAGCTTGCACACCACTGCTGTCAAGCCACAAAGGACTTATCTAGTAATGAATACTATTCCAATAAATCACTAAGTCCGTTGAAATAAAGGCAGTTGCATATGCTGATCCTGTTTCTTTCTTAACTTCTTGATGTATCCAGTCTGTTTCCTTTTCCACTTTGTCCTCCTCCATTTACATCATTGCAGCTATCACAAGTAAGGAAGAAACTTTGAAATACTGTTAATTATCAACAGATAAAGCATTTTCTGGGCAGAAAGTTTCTTCTACATTTTTAGTAGTTCTTAATCAATTTGATGGGATTAAAATGTTATCACAATACAAGGGAACTTTGATGAAACACTCATGGGTGAAACGTGGTGTTCTTGTATGTAACTAGTAAAGAATGACCAAGATGAAGGTCATCTTTGGTTATATAATTATCTCCCTGAAAATCATGTCCTGATTTTTACTCAACAGTCATCTCTCCATCAATCTATATAACCTCTAAGGACTTTCTCATTCTAGTTTACTCTAAGGCAGCAACTTATGACAGAAGTCCTCTTAGTGAGAATTTTCAGATTAAGAAATCTGCACAGCTATCAGGGAGATGGTATAACAGAAAACAACAGCACCAATCTGCCACCTTCAATTTAAAAACTAGAGGGGAAAAAATGAAAAAAATTCAGAAAAACAGAAATTTCTTTCACAGGTGATGAAAACTTGAGAAAATGCCAAGCAGATTTCAGAACAGCATTGGTTGTTTTCACACTACACACTAAGCCATCAACTAGACATAGAAAAAGTGGACTACTCCAGATGTTGCTGAAATACAACTCCTATAGAAGGGAAAACTTTGGAAAAGTTGAGGACTTTAAAAACACTTTAGAACTTTAGAAAACATGTTCAATAGTAAAGAATGCTATATCATAATACAGCAATAATTGGAGATCTGCACATTGCTTATTTCTCTAGTACATTGTAGCTTATAAATTCTACAGGCTGGGCTCATATAATACACTTATTCAAAATGAATACATTCTATTGATTCTTAGTCTGTTGTTTGAACTGTAGGGGGTTAATTGGCCCTCTTCACATAACACATTAATCATTGCGGAATTAACCCATTTTAAAGATTTGCTCAATAGAGTGAACTATATTACATCCAAATAGCCTGATTTCAAACTTTAGATTACACCACAAAAAATTAAACCTACAAAAGTATGCCAATTAAAAATAAGTAGAAGTGAAATGTTTATTTTAATTAAGTTTAATCAAACTACCTATATCCCTACCCCTTTATTTTAGCTATTTTCAGTTTGGTTGAGAGAGGCTGATTTGCAGTTAGAACAACCTCTTGCCAAGTTTAGATTTTTATAGATTTAGGGTGATCTGAATGACCTTCCCGCCCAATGACCTTTTCTGCAAAGCAATCCAAAATTTAATAGAAAACTGTTTCCTCTTTATTCCAAACAAAATGATTTGGTGAGATCTTACAAGAAAGTCCTATTCTTCAGAATTTTTGGTTCCCAGCATCTTCAATTTAGATCCAGTGGCTGCAGATTTGGGTTGGGAGGGGAGGAGGCAGAAATCAATTAGTGAAAACATAAACATAACTATGACACATTTTAATTTTTATCATAAGGTTTGGGGTGTTGAAGGATTATTCATTATTAAATTGTGTTAAACTTAATAATTAGAACCCTCTGGCAGTGGGAGTGATTACCCAAAGAGAGGTTTGGCTCTTTTTCATCAGATGTATTGAAGCAAATGAAGCAGATGTACTGAGCTTGTCGATCAGAAAGGTCGGCAGTTAGGCGGTTCAAATCCCTAGCACCGTGTAATGGAGTGAGCTCCTGTTACTTGTCCCAGCATCTGCCAACCTAGCAGTTCGAAAGCATGTAAAAATGCAAGTAGAAAAATATGACCCACCCTTGATGGGAAGGTAATAGTATGCTTTCGGCATTTAGTCATGCTAGCACATATATACGAGGGGAACCTTTACCTTATTGAAGATCTTTGTATTAATATAAACTAGACTGGATTTGGGGACTTCCCAACTGGAAATCCCAAACTAGAATATTTATTTCCAATTTTGTGATGCTCTTTTAAAGTATAAAATGTAAGCTCTCTTTTAAGGTGAACTTGACTTCTTTTTGGATGCATCCATGAAATTTACAGCAACAGAAATTCCCTTCTTCTGGAATATTCTTCAACTTCTCTACATTGTTTACAGTCCTGATATTCCCTGGAGATTTTAATACCACCTGATGCTTCCACCCTAAGGGAGAAATTTCATGTATTTCCTGCTTCAGAATGGCAGTAAAGTAAATATTGGAGTTATTTTTATTAATGGCAATATAAGAAGCCCTGAAGATTACAAGAAAGGTCACAAAGTGAATTAGATGCAGTTTGGTGATTATGTGAATACAAGAGTAACTTCCTTTCATGGCACAGGAGCCATGGTGGTGCAGTGGTTTGAATGCAGCATTGCAGACTAACTCACCCCCACAGTCTGAAGTTCGATTCTGACTGGCTCAAGATTGACTCAAGCGTCCATCTTTCCAAGGTAGGTAAAATGAGGATTCAGATTGTTGGGGGCAATATGTTGACTTTGTAAACTGCTTAGAAAAGCACTATGAAGAGGTATATAAATCAAAATGCTATTAATTGCTACTTTGGGGAATGTCCACAAAGAAGTTAGGATGGGTCCATACTACTTATCTCTTTTTATTTTAAGGAATGATCTATCTGAATCGGCTTCTCAGGAATTTCCAGAGAACTTTCATCAGGTATGAAAGATCTATTCATGATTAGCTCCACTAGCTAATTAGTTCAGATGATTTATTTATTTATTAAGACACTTGTATACATGGAATATTAAGCTATAATGTTAACCAAATGATTAGAACAAGTTTTCCTTTGGATAATCCATTCTATGGCTTAAAAGTCAATGAACTTAACCACTGATTGAGGCTAAGATGTCATGAAAATAAGAGCCTTCAGCTGTAATTGAACAGAATTGGAATTTGTATTATAAAACATAAAAGGGCGTGTACAAAGACTGAAACAAAAGTGAAACATGGATGGGCGAAAGAAACAAAAATCACATCGCTTACTAATCCTGCAGAACATTTGGAAAACAAATAAGAACATTTTATTTTTATGTATAAGGCCCGTGTACCACTCTAATCACACTCATTCTGAATGCCCTTTTTTCCCTTCTGCTCCATTGTGTTCAATTCTCAGAGACTGCCTGGAAAAGTCCAGACAGTTTTCTTAACAAGATTTTTCAGGAGTGATTTGCTATTACCTGCTTCCTAGGGTTGAGAGAGATGACTGGTCCGAAGTCACCCAGCTGATTTTGTGGTTAAGCCAGGACTAGAATGCACAGTCTCCCAGTTTCTAGCCTAATGCCTTAACTCAGGGATGTCAAATTCAAGGGCCAGGGGCCAAATCCGGCCCATGGGGTACTTAGAACTGGCCCATGAGGCCATCCTGGAAACAGCAAAGGACTGGCCCATGGTGCCATAGAGGGTTGCAGGAGGCCATCACAGCCAAAAACAGAACTCGGGAGCCTGTTTTCTCTGGCAGAGCACTTGGGCCACCACAGGTGCCTCCGACATAAGGGACGTTGAGCTGGCCATCCCCATCCTGGCTACGTCCACCAAACACAACCTTGATGTGGCCCTCAATGAAATCTAATTTGATACCTCTGGTTTAGCTAATATATCACATTGACTCTTTTTATTTGCAGTAGTACATTTAAAATACCCATTCTTCTACCTATATATCTGCACCTTAATATTTTGGTATAGAAACACCAGATGAAATAAGCCAAGTAGGGAAACACATTGATGAATATAGATCTTGCATAGCAGACAAAGACATTTATCTACTTTTCGGTTTACCAGGAGACTGACTAGCACAGTGGTTCTCAACCTTCCCAATGCCGCAACTCTTTAATACAGTTCCTCATACAGTTCCACCAACCATAAAAGTGATGTCTCAGTTCCTAAGACCATCGAAAATATGTGTTTTCTGATGGTCTTAGGCGACCCCTGTGAAAGGGTTGTCTGACCCCCAAAGGGGTCCCAACCCACAGGTTGAGAACCACTGGACTAGCACAAGGTCACCTTTGTGCCTAAGGTGGGACTACAGTGCAGTCTCACAGTTTCCAGCCCAATGCCTTAACTACTACACTGCCTCTAAGTGGCATATGGTTCCCCAAATCTATAATTTGAGTTAAAAAGCAAAATATTGATTAGCCTTATTCATTTAAATTCAAGTCTTATATAGAAAAGTTAAACATAACTCTCTTTTCCTCTATTCTACTAATAGACCCTGAAATTCAAAGCATTATTTGTTAACATAAAAAGGAATTTTGAAGCAACCTGCTATCTTATTCCATTTTAATGCACAGTATTGATGTCACTGATTGATTAAGATTATTTCTAGCACCCAGTGTGACTCAGAGCATCTTTAATTTAACAACCTCCATAGACCATAACATTTCTACCCACAGATCAGGTTTTTAACAGTTTAAACTGTATCATCATATCAACAAGATATATTTCTTGAAAAATATAGCTGTACGGCATGTAGAAGTTGACAGGAGATGCCAGGAAACTGGTGCATCAGTGACTACCCTATGCATTTTTTTCTGATATGATACAGTACTTTACATTATTATTAATCATTATTAGTGATTACATACATAGGGTATATTTCATACCCATAAATATAAGTGTTGTTCAAAACCAGGTTTCAATAGAAGAGAATATTTGTAGCCAGGATTGAATTATGAAGTCAGAGACCATTAAGGATTCCACACAACCAGGTTTGTTAGTCTGCTTCAAAGGCTTAGGTAACTATATTAGCACTCAAAAAATCCATTCCTGAATACACTTTATATTCCCCTATCATAGGTAATGTCTTCCTCCAACATACGTGACTTTTTAAAAGGCAGTCAACATGTGAATCTAATACAGGTACTCCTTGACTTACAACTTAAATCGAGACCAAAATTTATGTTGCTAAGCAAGACAGTTGTTAAGTGATCTTTGCCCTATTTTACAAACTCTCTTGCCACAGTTGTTAAGTGAATCATTGTAGTTGTTAACTAAGTAATACAGTTGTTAAATTTGGCCTCCCATTGATTTGCTTGTCAGAAGGTCGCCAAAGGTGATCACATGACCCCAGGTGCCAGTTGTCAAGCATCTGAATTTTGATCTCGTGATCATGGGGATTCTGCAACAGTCATAAGTGTGAAAAACGGTCATAAATCATTTTTTCAGTGCCTTTGTAACAGTCACTACCAAATGAACTGTTGTAAATTGAGGACTACCTATAATATAAAGTTACCTGAATAATCTTGGATTTAAGAATGACTCCTCCTCTAAGAAATATGCTCCTTGGTAGATGTTTAGAATCAATTCTTACAGGATTATTTCAACTACATTGCAACTACAATTACTATGAAAAGGAAAATATATTTCAGTTCCATATATTAAACAAGTCACACTTTTTTCTGCTGAATAGCCTAAATGGAACAGAATGCCATTCATTCCACATAATTTTAAAAAAATGGAAGTTAATTTGCAATGTGATCAGAACATTGTCTCTTTAAAATACATTTCTCAATTTACCAATAAAATTGGCAAGAGTTTGTGAGATGGGAAAGGAATATTTTGAGCCATCAGGTGTTAAAGAATCTTTCTTCCCACCAGTTCTCTGCAAGAATGCAAACTCATAGCTGCTTTCAGCTTTAAAAATAAAATTCTCTTCAGAAGAAGAGAATATATATTGCAGCATTTATGTGTAGTTAAGCCTTCATTTGATTATTAAAATGCTTTCTTAGAATTCTGATCATATTTTCAGAATCTGATCTTAAACACCAGAGATAATACTTTTCTGTAAGAGTGCCAAGCAGAGTCAAAAAAAGCGTATTTGTCAAATAAGTTATTACATTTCCAGCTATGCAGAAGTTAACCCCCCCCCCCCTCCCAGGGGCTGGATTTAACAGTTGTTTCTCACCCATCTCCCAAAAATGTAGATTTGCAATCTCAGATTCTTTTCTCTCATCTGATCTTCTGAAATCTAATTCCTAATTACACTTTAACTACTTCCAAAATGCATGACCTACTCTTTATATAGCAAACTACTTAAAACAAGAGGCAATAATCATAATCCTTTTACATTTTTATAAAGATTTCAAAGAGAAATTATAATACAGTAGTATCTGTAACAGTTGATACATTATGAGATAGATGTTTGATGTATTTGAATACTAGTCTTACTTAAAACTGAAAAATTGCAATGGGCAAAATATTTATAGGTAGTTTTTGCTTATCAACTCTGTTTAGTGACCATTCAAAATTACAATGGTGCAAAAGAAAAAAATAGCTTTATGACCAACCCTTGCATTTATGACTACTGCATTGTACCCATGGTGATGTGATTGCTATTTGTGTGCTTTGCAACTTGCTTGCAGCAAGCGGAGTTAAGTAGACAAGGTAGAAGTAAAATCACAAGTTGCAGTCATGTGATGTTTTCCTTAACAATTGCCATGACTTGCTTAATGACCAAATGGGAGTGAGGTCATAAGCCTCTTGCAGTCATGTGATTTCTGCTTAGTGACTGCTGTAGTTGATGATGGAGTTGCTGGTCCCCAGTTGTGATCACTAGGTGAGGACTGTCTGTATATGCATTCAGGCACTATGCAGAGAATCCCAAACTGTGAATTCTGTTTCTGAAAACACTGATCTCTCTTCTTTCACTCTGTGGAACCTATTCTGTAGGTAGACTAGCTTCCTCGTGATGCATCCCAGGCAACATGACTTTGTCACAACTAAATAATTTACACATTCTGGCTGCTGGACCTCACAAGGATCTTCCAGCAAGAAAAAGCAGCATGAATATGTCATACAAAATGAATAACCTATTCTGGTTAAATCAAGTATTTTAAGCTCAGTTCAGGAAGCTCCAGTGTCATTCTCCTAACCTGATCAAGACTAATCAATCAGCTACATTGATGGTTATAATAGACTACCATTATACTGGACTTCAGAATATACTGTGTAATCAATACTCGGCAGGTCTATGGTCTCTTGCTTTGCATTCAAAGCCCCAATTCAAAGCTGAAGGAACAACAGTATGGGACAATGGAAAATGAGCATTAGAAATTCTCCCCCACTAATCAGTCCACAGATGTCAATGTCCAAGAAGAATCATGCATTGGTTACTGCTTTAAGACAGGTAGCTGCATCCTACATGCAGCACTCCAAAGCAGATCCACTTTCTTTCACATCCATGTGTCAGGGGTTCTGAGCCCCTTGTCCCACTAAAGAGAATGATCCCATCTTTTTACTTACTCATGCCTCTCAGGTTGAGCTCAGGCCCTTCGGGAGAGCTGGTCTGCTGCACATCACATGACTCTTCCTTCTGAGGAAGGCTGCTCTTCTCTTTCTCACCCTGCCACCTGGTAGGCAGAAAAAGCACAACCAATCAATTTCTCTTCGTATTCATAATATATCAGGGCTGTGCACATATTTAATTTGTAAACAGTCTGGAGTCAATTCACTGAGTCATCAAATCAAATTCTTAAACTGAAGTAATGATTTATTTCAAATCAAAAGAGACACCTCTTAATCAATTCAATTCAGACCAATTCAAGCCCTTTTTATATATGCGCACATGGGTTCAAATCAAATTATTATGATTCTGATTATTTGATTTGGACATCCAAATTGAATTTTCCAAATCAAATTGTTAATTTCAGTCAGATCAACTTGCCAACCTAAATCAACAATTCAAAAGGGAGTGGACCCAATTTGCATAGGCCTATTATATATCTCCAACGATCTTAATATAATGCACAAAAAGGTTATAATTATTAAGCCATAATTCTGTCTCTTGCCTGACACCTTAATAAAGCAAAGACCAGGTTCTTCTAGGAGGAACCAATTTCTTTGACCTAAGGTGCCAAGTCACACGAACCAAACTCACATATCACATGTAATGAGTACAATAAATATTTTAGCTGAATGAACTAGCACTGGCATATGACAGCTGTTGGCATATGTCAGAGCAATTCTGAAATTGTTATGATACATATACATCTTCTCCATGAACATATAATCCGGATGCCACAGCAAGCTATCTACAGTGGTCAGGCAATAATGCTATCCGAGAACCTGGGGAAGCAATAAAACAATTTTGCTACAAGCATTTGTCTATGCAGATCTATTCAAATGAAATTCTTAACAAGTCTCACTGTGTTAATGAATTTGGCCCTAAGTGATAGCTTGTTTTTAGTGCTAGAGTCTAAAAATGGAGTTTGCTTCTCCCACCTTGGCTCATAAATTATTTGTAGCATGCAAATGCTAAACTTTCTCAAGAAAACTAGGGCTAAAAGGATGATATATTTCCTACAATACATCTTATTTAGTAATATTAGGATAATGGAAAGCAGAGCTAGAATTTTTTTTTTCTATTCACCTTTACTTTATTCAAATAATAAAGGCAGGATAGAAATCTAATAAATAAGTAAGAAGAAAGATATATTTAGGAATACATACTCTGTGACACTTACCGATAATGAAAAGGGGCAACCGTGGCCATAATGGGATGGTTATGCTGTGGCACAGAAGAGAAACTGATGGGTGCTGTATGCAACACAGGTCCCTTATTAAGGTTGCTTGTATCCAGTGAGATTGTCTGAGGATTATCTTCTTGCTTGGATGTTCCACTTTCCTTCCAGTTGACTTCTGAGGCTGATTGACCTTTTGCTGGACAGCTCTGAGGCCTCTTTGTGGTAGATCCCTCTGAAGTCTTTGACATTTGAGTCTCATTATACAGGTTGAGATAGGAAGGGCTCTTCCCTGGCAGATGAGTGGTCTTTGCCGGGTCAGCAATTGTGCTGGGCTTTCCAAGGACCTTCACAGCAACGAGGCTGCTATTACTTTCACCTTGTTTAGAGGTGTTCTTTACTTTCTCAGGTGTCTGAATAACAGCTTTCTTCACTATCTTGGTAGGTCTGGAATTGGCCTTTGGTAAGCCCCAGGGACTGCTGTAGCCAGACACCAACCCTGAACTAAGGCCAGAGTCCATCTCCTCTGTCTCATCATGGCTCCCAGATATGTCTGCTTTCTCTGGTCTAGGAGTTGCAGCTGCTGCAACCTTAACCACAAGCTTCTGCTTCGATCCTTTAGGAGCTCCACAGGTTGAGCTTCCCTGTGCCTTCCCTATCCTGGGAGATGATATCCTTGGTGAGGAATATGCTCCCGCACAGTTCTGTTTAGGGGGCAGCTTAGGAGATGCTGCCAGAGTATGTATCTTGCTATGAGATGCAGCTCTAGGAATAGGTATAGAGGAGGCATAATGGCTGCGTCCAGCTGCATTCACATTGGCTGCTCCATTCATCATCAGCAAAACTTGGATGGAGGAAGATCAATCTGAGAAAACACAAATCAAAGCATATTAAGTCTGGAGCTTCAAAGCCAAACCTGTTCAGCACAAGGATTGTGTACATCTGCCAGTAAAAATCTTTCCAACCTTTTAAAATTTAGTTTTACCTTTACTTTTTCATATTACTTACCAATAAGACAAGAGATTATTAGCTGTGTAACCCTGAAATTGCTGTTTTCTGCCTACATAATATTGACATCAAGCTCACTATCTTAGACAATAAAAATATTTTTTGAAGTATGCTAAATTTAGTTCTTGGTGCTTTTATTTATCATTTAAACAACATTAAGGGGAAAGTATGATTTACAACTATAAAAAGAGTTTAAACATAGCTTTTTTTAAAATTAAGCTTTTTCAGTAAAAGATGAATTGCTAATAAATATTTGCTTTTGAAGTATTTCACAAAACAAAGGTCATTTAAATCAAATCAAATATGGCTTATTGATTTCTCTCAAACTGTCAGTTCCACTATTCTTCAATTTTATAAACATATCAACCTTTTCCTGACATTTATATAGTTAATCAAATTAATACAATAGGTTTACTCCTATTCAGTTTACTGAAAAACAAATCAAACCTAGTCACTATGTAATTTAGCATGATAGAAGGAAGATGCAACTATTGGTAAACTGATTCAGTGGTTTATAAACTGAATCAGTTTACCAATAGTTGCATAGAGAAGTATTAGTTTCTTATATCTTCCTTCTATCATTATGTAAAGAAATAATATTCCATTTAGGTAACAACATACTAAATCTGGTTTCTTTATTATCACACTAAATTAACATGGGGAATCAATATTTGAAAATAGACTATTACTATTATAGATCATTTACAATTAGTTTCATAGTCTAACATGTGTTGCAACTTAATAATTCAAGTCCTAACCAAGGACCTATGAATTATTAAGGAATCTGTTCACAACAATGTGAGATCACAACTGCCAAGTCTTTAGCTGGTGTTGACCTTCATTCACACCACGTTCTTCCCAAAAACCTAGAATGTTGTCATATATTGGTATTATATATGTGCAGATCCAAGCAGTGTGGCCTGTGCAATGGCAGATAGAAAATGTGTCAATGTGCAGATTTTATAGGTGCCGTACAGGATTATTTTGGTATGGCACCCACTGTGCTGATAACCACTGGGACAACTGTGGTGAATTTATGCCCTCATCTATCAGCTTCAGTTTTCAGATCTTGATACTTGTGACCTTCTCCTATTCTCCTATTCTATTTCCTTTTGTTCCCACATCATTTATCCACTTTTTCTTCTTTTCAATCTGTTACAGAATCGGAATAGGTTGAGTAATTATTATAATCAATATGCAGGACTAATTCATACTTTGTAGTCATGCACTGTGACAGATCTCATCCAGGCAGAAGATATTGTACATAAGTACAGGTATCTTAAAAATTAAGAGTTGGCAAAGGAAATGAATACTGTATACTTTTATGATAGGACACAAAAGATTCTGCTACAAAGTTTGAAGGATGCCTATTCTCCATTAATTATGCAATGGCCTGAAATTTGCTTTTATCTCTTTCTATATTCGAAAATATTTCAACCAACAATTTACCAGTGGAAGTCCTGACTGGAGAACCACTTATAAATTTGGACAACACACAATCGCTTATGTTTAATTTCCCATTTTTCTTTTTGTTCTACAAGCTGATTCCACTATTTAAAATTTAATTATATAATACAATATTACTACACATTTTATTATTTTATAATAGTTGTACGTTTTTACAGCTTCTTTTTTCTTTCATTGCCTAAAAGAAAGAACTAGAGTGGCTCTGTTGCTGCTGCTCAGCGTAAATGGGTGGCCAGCAGAGATTAAGAGACTCAAATCTGCACATAACTTGATTTGTTTCCCAGCTGTTTTTGAATTAGCAAAGGATCATAAAAGTCTAATCATTCTTTAAAAGAAAAATAACTGCAAATATACTGCTTTCCAACTTGCAACAGAGAAAGAAAATAAGTTGTCCCCAAACAACAGAAGTATAAAATAAAGAATTTAGTCTTAAGATACAAAAGAATTTGGCAAACATATCTCAGAATGTGAGACTTTTACATTCTACATACAGGAAGGAACTACTTTCAAACTAAAGGAAGGAAATAGTGTTATTTATAACATGTTTTGGGAACACTTATGGGAGGGGGGAAATAAACTGTGTTTCTGAGTGGCATCACTACTAATGAGATGTTCTGAATGTTATGAAAAACAAATATATTATAACTATTTGTTTTATATACCACTTTTTCTCTATGGGCTTAAAAGAAAATACACAATGATTTCTTTTCCCATTTTCTCTTTCATAAAAACCATATGAGGATGGTTGGGCTGAGAGAGAAAGAGAGAGAGTGCCCCAAATCACCCAGAGCCTCCCAAAGTGAAATTGAATCTCCTTGACCTTACAGGATCAAAGTTCTGTTCAAGGTTCCATTGGACACATTTTATAATGTAATGTAATATAATTATAATATAGTGTTACAGCAGAATATGCACAAAACATCTAGAACTCTTAGTAGACTATCACTTGAATATGAACAACAATATAGAACTGCAACAAAGAAGACTATGCAATCTTGGTCTGCATTAACAGAATAATGGAATTTAGAGTATATGATTTGAAAGGAAACTAGATGCTTTAGAGCATGAAGCACTCTATTCCAATGACAGTAGGTATATCAGCATGTATATGTTATTTATTATTTTATAATTAACATTCCTATGCCATTTTATTCCAACCAATTTACAGCTGGAGCATAGTGCCCAATTTTGAAAATCATATTTTTACAAGGGACAAAGAGCAGGTTCAAAAAAGAGCTACCAGAGTGATATGTTTTCAGTAAACCTAAATCCAATATGGAACAATTAAAAGAGTGGTTACACCTAATTTGCAAAAGAGAAATGTGAGAAAAGATATAACAGTACAGGGCAGCGTAATCTCATTCTCCATTAAAACTGCAATCAGGACAAGGAGCAAGAGGTCAACATTAAAAGATAATTCAGGATGAATATTAGATAGAATTTCAGAGAGTAAAGCAGGCGAGCAGCAGAATAATCTGCCTATGACAATAGAAGATTTGGATTTGGATTTGGATTTATTGGACATTTATAGGCCGCCCTTTTCCCTGAGGGGACTCAGGGCGGCTTACAATCACAAAGGAAAGGGAGTGTAGGACAGTACAAAAAGAAATGTGAACAAAAGTAAATTAAACAATAAAACTCAACATTCACTCAACATTCGGGAGGGGCGAAAATAGACTTATCCCCAGGCCTGACGGGCTAGCCAGTTCTTGAGGGCTGTGCGGAAGGCCTGGACGGTGGTGAGGGTACGAATCTCCACGGGGAGATTGTTCCATAGTGTCGGAGCCGCAACAGAGAAGGCTCTCCTCCGGGTAGTCGCCAGTCGGCACTGACTGGCGGATGGAATACGGAGGAGGCCAACTCTATGCGATCTGATGGGACGAAGGGAGGTAATTGGCAGAAGGCGGTCTCTCAAATAGCCAGATCCACTACCATGGAGCGCTTTATAGGTGGTGAGTAGGACCTTGAAGTGCACCCGGAGATCGACAGGTAGCCAGTGCAGCTCACGGAGGATCGGTGTTATGTAGGCGAACCGTGGTGCGCCCACGATCACTCGCGCGGCCGCATTCTGGACTAGCTGAAATCTCCGGATGCTCTTCAAGGGCAGCCCCATGTAGAGCACATTACAGTATTCCAGCCTGGAGACCACAAGGGCTCGAGTGACTGTTGTGAGGGCCTCCCGATTCAGGTAGGGCCGCAACTGGCGCACCAGGCGAACCTGGGCAAATGCCCCCCTGGTCACAGCTGAGAGATGGTGGTCAAAAGTCAGCTGTGGGTCCAGAAGGACTCCCAAGTTGCGGGCCCTTTCTGAGGGATGTAAGTTTTGTCCCCCCAGCCTGAGTGATGGTATGTTGGTCAAATTTTTGGGAGGAAAACACAACAGCCACTCGGTCTTGTCTGGGTTGAGTATCAGCTTGTTTGCTCTCATCCAGTCTTTAACGGCCTCGAGACCCCGGTTCATCACGTCTACCGCTTCATTGAGTTGGCACGGGGCGGACAGATACAACTGTGTATCGTCCGCATATTGGTGATATTTTATCCCGTGCCTTCGGATGATCTCGCCCAGCGGTTTCATGTAAATGTTAAATAGTAGGGGGGATAGGACCGACCCCTGCGGCACCCCATAAGTTAGGGGCCTCAGGGACGATCTCTGCCCCCCCACCAACACCGACTGTGACCTGTCCGAGAGATATGAGGAGAACCACTGCAAAACAGTGCCGCCCACCCCTATCTCCCGCAGTCGTCGCAGAAGGATACCATGGTCGATGGTATCGAAAGCCGCTGAGAGGTCCAGGAGAACTAGGATGGAAGCATGGCCTCCATCCCTAGCTCTCCAGAGATCATCAGTCAATGGGACCAAAGCGGTTTCTGTGCTGTAACCGGGTCTGAAGCCAGACTGGAAGGGGTCAAGATAGTTAGCTTCCTCCAAGATACGCTGAAGCTGGAGAGCCACCACCTTCTCAACAACCTTCCCTACAAAGGGGAGGTTGGAGACTAGACGATAGTTATTAAGAACAGCTGGATCCAAGGACGGTTTCTTCAGGAGGGGTCTTACCACCGCTGTCTTAAGCACGGTGGGGAAGTACCCCTCCCGAAGAGAGGCGGTAACAACCGCCTGGATCCAGCCTCGTGTCACCTCACTGCTGTTGGCAACCAGCCAGGAGGGACACGGGTCCAGTATGCAGGTGGAGGCACTCACAGCTCGCATAGCCTTGTCCACATCCCCAGAGGCAACTTCCTGAAACTCAACCCAGAGATGGTTTGCCAAGTCTTCTCCTTGTGTCCCGGCTGGATCTACTGGGGTGGAGTCCAGGTCCGCTCGAAACTGGGCAACTTTGTCCGCCAAGAACTGGACATACTCCTCAGCCTTACCCTGTAGGGAGTCCCCCGTCTCCCTCCTATTTAGGAGGGAGCGGGTTATCCTAAACAGGGCGGCTGGGCGGGACTCGGCGGACGCTACCAAGGAGGCAATATATGTTCTTTTTGCTGTTCTTAAAGTCCGAATATACTCCTTGGTGCATGCTGTTAAAAGTGCCCGTTTTGACTCGGACCTATCGGACCTCCACGAGTGCTCTAGGCGTCTCCTCCGGCGCTTTACCTCCCGGAGCTCCTCAGTGAACCAAGGAGGCCTCCGGGGGCCGCTGACCCGGAGGGGCCGTAGCGGCGCAATCCGGTCTAGAGACTCCGAAGCTGCCGAGTGCCAGGCAGCGACGAGGGTCTCCGCCGAACTGACTAGAAATCTAGAAAAAAACTAGATTTTTTTTCAAATGGATGGTGGATTAGATTTTATGTTAAGCACAACAAAAAGTATTAATTCTCCTGAAATCCAAACTCATATTCAAAAAATAATTGTCAGCAGAAGCATCATATTTTCAGTGCAGCCAGATATCTTGCTTTACTTGAATCGGAGAATTTAAACTGCCACTAGACACTAGTTTTTATTTTGTTGTGTTGTATTGTTTTATGTTGTGTTGTGTCAACATGACTGTCCTCTGAAATATCTGTCCTGCCACTCATTCCAATAAAAACTTTCCATATTTCAACCCAGCATGAATGTAAAATAGAGGAAATGACTTGGGAAACAATAGACACACCTCATCCTTAACTCTATACACACCTCATAGGTTGCAATTCTGTACGTGCAGGAATTCAAAATTCAAGTTGTATTTCTCACCAGATGTTTGCTGACTAAAACATCCTTCTTTCATACACAAGATCCTGTATTGCCTGCCAAACTGTTACTCCAGAGCTGGAAGGCAGGCTCACCAAAACTATGCTTATTTATGTCACTAAGCATTTAAACATTTCTGGTAATTAAACCTTCCCCACCCTATTAAACTTCTCAGAGTGTAAGGAATTTATCAATGGCTCCCTAAGAACCAAACTATACTGAGAAAATAAAAGAAAAAGAAAAGAAGCATTTTCTATATTGATTTTAAATTTCCCCTTATCACTATTTCAGACTATTCCTCCAGCTGCTATCTTGGCTCTCAGCTGGCTCCATCTGGAAGGGCAGGAAAGAGAGTTAATTCCTCAGAGGAAGTTTGCTCTGGATTTTATTTTAATGTTTTTTTCCCATGATACTTCAAGGACACTATTCTCAGTAGCTCATTTCCGTGGGAAGCTGCCACCACCTTGGAAGTACAATTCTGGACAAGATACATATTACAGAAATTTGATTTTCCAAATGTTAACTGGCCACATTATGTCCCAGTCACTTATTTCTGTAACTATTCCCATGGCATAATCACATGAAAGCTGAAGACTTTAGGTGATAATATTCTACACTAGCTGATAACTCGGTGTTGCCTGGGTATTTCTAATGTTGGATTTTCCCTCTTAACAGAGGGAGCCCCCTTGTGGAGTACTGTGAAGCCTTTACCATGGCACCTCCACTGTGCTGTACAGTAGAATCCATTTTACGGCAGTATGGTAGAAGCTATTTTAAGGCACAAGAGGCTTACCAGAACACTTACACTGAGGGATGTTAGGGGTGTCTTACCCCCACAGAATTTGTTTCCAGAGAGTAGGTCATCTGTTACCAAGTTTGGTTGAAATTGCTCGAGGTGTCTCAGATTTATGCTGGAACATACACACACACAGCCATTTTTATCTATACTAGCCAATAGCCCAGCATTGTCTGGGTATTATTTATAGGGGGAAAATGTCCAGGCCAAACGTAATTTCTAATGTTGTATTTCTCCCCTTACCAAAGAGAGCCGCATTGAGGAGTACTGTGAACCAGGGCAACTCCACTGAGCTGTACAGTAGAAGCCATTTTATGGCACAAACACCCCGAGGGGTGTTAGGGGTGTCTTACTCCTACAGTATTTTTCTCCAGAGAGTAAGTCATCTGTGTACCAAGTTTGGTTGAAATTGCTCAAGCACTCCACAATTATGCTGGAATATACATAAATACATACATACATACATGCATGCACGCACACACGCACACACACACACATACACACATACACACACACATATATCACCATCATCATCATAAAGAAAAGATAAAAGATATAGAAGATTAAGACACATGATTTATGTCTGACCTTATTCCCAACTACAGATCCAGTTCATGTGAACCATCTGGATTCAGTGAAATCTCTCACAGATATTGATGATAGAAGTACCTTTTATATCACTTACTTAATTAACAAAGAGGATTTATACTTTTCAGAACTAAATATCAGAATTTTCTCTACATTCATTGGTCTTGAATATAGGGAACAATGTATTATTATAGAGATTATATAATCTCTATAATAATACATTAGTACAATAGTATTATTGTACTAATATATTATATTGTATTATATTATATTATTTATTATAAATAATACATTATATTATATTACATTATAGAGAATATATTATATTACAGAGAATAACATATTTCCCTCATAGTTAGCCTAAGATACCTTGCCATCTACACCAAGAACAAGTTGCATCGTCCCTAATATTAAAGAAAAAGAGTTTAAAACTTATTTTAATACCAATAACAGGACAGTATTTAAAACTTATTTTAATACCAATAACAGGACAGTATTGTCCTCCGAACCCAAATATTAGTTTTGGAAATGTAAACCAAGTCAACCAAACATATTTCTCTCTTCTAACAGAGAGAAATGGTTGAAGGTGTCTTTCCTATTCTCTCAAAATGGTAGGTAGGGACAGTAGGCACTCAGGAAGAGCATAGAAAAAAAGATTGTACCACGTTTCTACCCTCAGTAGAAAAAAGATTGTACCTACTGTAGTTCATAGGATAAATGCGGCACAAGGAAGAAGCCAGCACAGAAAAGATATACCAGATTTTTCAGAGTATAAGACGCACCAAGGTTTTGAAGAGGCAAATAAAAAAAAAGGTTTTGCACTCTGCAAACCTCCCCAAAATGACCTGTTTTTCGTGAAAATGTGCCCATTTATTTTTTAAAAAAAGGCATAAATAGCCTTTAGGGGGCTTGCAGAATACTCCTGGTGGGGTGCCCCTCCCCAAATGAGCAAAAAATGGCCAATTTTTCATGAAAATGGGTCCGCTTTTTGTCAAGAAAAAATTGCATGCATAGCCTTTAGGAAGCTTATAGAGTACTCCTGGGGCCTGGGAGGCAAAATTGAGCAAAAACAGCGCATTTTCACTCATTTCTGCATTCCCCAGCCCCCAGGAGCTCTCTGAAAGCCTTCTTCAGGCTGTGTGCAGCCATTTTGGTGAAGGGGGCAGGGTTTCGGGATCTAAAAATGCTGTATTCAATATATAAGATGCACCCAGATTTTCAGCCTTTTTTTTGAGAGAAAAAGTTGTTATCTTATACTCCAAAAAATACGGTAATCACCACAGAAAGGTAATTCTAGTTAAAGTGGATGAATGTAGCTCTGCCTACCCTAGATATAAAGTAGTCATTCTGATAGGCCTTAAAATTGTTGTGTCTAGATGGTTCAGGGTAATGTATTTATTATTTCAATTTATATGGTGACCCACCTCAAATCCATGACTCAGGTTAGCCCTGAAAATTTTACCTAGTTGGGTAATGAAATGTCTGTAGAAAAACAATCAAGTTCAGAGAACACAAAGGACTCCACAGTTCAATCCTGAACTACATATATTCTCTAATATTCTCTTAACAACAAATTCAACATAAACACTGAACCAGCTTTGCCATACATCCAGATCCCCAAGCAAGCCCGATAATAGAGCAAGCCCGATAACAGAGATAACAGAGCCACATCTTTAAATCCTTGTATAATGCCAGCAGGGCCCCAGCACTGATTTGATCCTGATAGAGCATGTTCCAAAGGATTGATGCCATTTTCAGACTCATGGAAAAGTTTCTTCAGCAGATTTTGTTTGATTTGTGCTTATTCAGTCAACATCAAGAAATAACATTAATGTGTTACTTAATACTCTATGAAACGTTTATTGTAGTAGCAAAATTACAGACTTCAACTGATTTGTTTGTTTAATCTAGCCATGTAATGAACACCATTTTATGCTCCAAACTTTATACTGAGTTCTCAATAGCATATTGGGTATCATCCCATGTGATGAGTCCATTATCTGGCATGATATATTCAAATGTTTTTCTTGTCTAACCATGTGGGTTTTCTTGATAAAATGCAGGATGTTTTTAATGTTACCTTTCTCTCACATAGTATGAAAGGATGCTTTTTCTGTGGTCACAAAAGTAATAATCCAACTCCAGCATCTTCCTATATCACTGATGCTCAAAAGAGGGTCCTGTGTGTTTTAATTGGGCAGTTGAGATGACCTTCAAACATTGGGTGTACTGGCTGGAAACATATACTCTTGGTACTGCCAGTACATTCCTTGCTCATGCCACTCAGGAAGACCCCAGCCACAATAAGGCAGCGTAGTATGACTTGAGAAGAATATAAAACACATAGAAGAATCTCTTCTAAGAGTCTAAGACTGCCCTCATTTTACCCTTTCTCCTAAAGAAATGCAAAATGGCCTCACTTATCACTCTTTCCCTGAAATGGACCTCCTCTGCACCCTAATTTTTGAGATCTCTTCCTGCTGTTTAATATTCAATTTTTCTCTTTATCTCCATATATATATAGAAGCTTTGTATGACAATGGAGCAATTGTGCCTGTAGAACATTTTTGAGAAAAATCTATAAATGAGCAGGACCTGATAAAAGAAAGTTGCCTTGTTCCAAAACATGGTTAAATATCAGACTTTATACTTCATTTACACCATTACGGTAAATCTGTGTGACATTTTCCAAAGAGATAATAGAATTTTTACATTTCTAAATTTCAGCCAAAAGAATCCACACACTTCCAGATATTCTTGTTAGCGCCCAGTCAAAAGAAATGGCAAAAATCTTCTTATATTGGATGATGTATATTTTCTCTTACAAACATGCCTTTATAGGCATAAGTTCTCTTGAATGCTCCAAGTGAGTAACAAAGTTAATTTTAAAGAAACAAAAACAAAGCTTTTACATAGTTTTTAGTATTTTGCTATGTTCATTTAAAAACAACAACAGCTAATGAATCTATACCATGCTACAATCCACACATGTCTTGGTCTTCTTATTACAAGTAGAACATACCAATTGTTATTATGATGGTTGGCTGTGAAGGGGTTTCAAGCTCTACAGCCTTGATGCTTATTTTTTACCCCACTCCCTATCCAGATGTCTTAATCTTGAAAGAAACAGTCTCACAACATTAAGGGAGAGCAAATCTCTAGAGCAACATTGATGCTAATAACAAATGACATTGGGTAACGTTCTGTCCAAAGCAACAGCAAGCCTAAGCTTGTTAAGTACCTTCCCCCATCGATCTACTGAAAAGGAGCCAGCAAGAGACATGAATAGGTACTTTTTATAGTGCAACTATTTATATAAAGGTGTTGTGAAAAGAGGTGATGACTAATTTATTTGCTCGTTACATTAACCCTATTGCCTCCCCTTCTGTGTATCACTGAATGCTCTGTGCTGGAGTTTACAAACATTGAAAGTAATCTTGTCTATCAAAGTGACATTATTTTAAATAAGTATATAACAAACAGGTTCTGTGCAGACTAGACAAATGCTTTTTTAAAAAAATCCAACCATTTTGATCTCTTTGGAGCACAAATAGTTAAGAATTACTATGATTTGTCCACAGACAAAACGTGTGAAATGAGACTTAAATTGACAATGCGTAGGATGCAAATGTGGAGATATTTTGAATATTTTAAAGGTTGACATACAGCTGTTAAAATACTGAAAGAAAAGGCAGCAAACAAACAAGGAACTGTGGATACATATGCTGCCTGCAGTCAACATTGCATCATTTCCAAAGAATCACAAATAACAGTAATCAACACTCTATTTTCTTCTCATCTGAAAAAAGAAACAGAGGGAAGTGGGCATGCATAGGCTAAATTCTAATAAACATTCAGTTGTCAGAAAGTTCAAAAAAAATGGTGAGCTTTTCATTTCCAAGAGCCCTGAGTTTTCAGTCACCTATATTGGTAGTGCTGAAAGAACAGCTCCTATGGGGTATTTTAAAGACTTCATTCCAACAGTTAAAGGGTTTTTTTAAAAAAAAAATTCCAAGCAATTTGCTGTATGAAATACCTGTTGATATTTTTCAACCTTATATTTTGTAGATTTGAACCTTTTTTTTATTCCTTGTAATGAGTTACTCAGAATCTGTTTAGCCAAAGGAAAAAAGCAAAACTGAAATATAATTTTAAAAGCTTTCTTTTATCATAATAATTTCAATAATGAATCTAAGCAGCAAAAGAGAATGGACTGGGACCGACTCATGAGCCACTGAATAAACTTTGTAAAAAAAAACCTAGACATATGGCATATGAGTAGCTTTTAAATATATGACAGCTGCAGCATTTGCTGCCCTCACAGATTGTTTGTCATTACTGTGACCACAATCACAGGTTCATAAAAATTGATTTATGTATATTAAAATGAATGCAAATGCCTTCTGTACAAAGAATCTCTCCATTATTATGGCAAGGTTTCTAATAGTTTTACTAAATATCTGTATTTTCTGAAGATTTGTTTGATGATATATTTTTCAAATGATGTTACTCTTTCCCCATTTTTAATTACAGGCATTAAGGCAACTATAATATCAAAACAATGCTTGGAAGCTGTTGGGATCTGGATGGGGAACTGAGACTTTAGCTGAAACCTGGCAGGGCTGTTTGGTTTGGAGTTTAGGGCCTTCTGGATCTGGGAATTGACCATGATTGCTGCTGGATGGAGTTGCATTGCTCCAAATAGATCTGTGTGCAATCTGGGGATTCTTTTGGAATATTACTCCTATTGAGAGGAGGTGGCACTTGCACCCATACCTGGGTTGGGAAGTACTACTCTCAATTACCCTTGCACTGGTCACTCACCCAATAGACAACTACAATGTGCTGTACATGGAACTGCCCTTGAAGAGTATCCAGAAGCTTCAGATGCTTCAAAATGTGTTGGCATGGACAATTGTGTCTGCTCCTACAACTGCACATGTTTGTTCTGCAAGCTATAATGATTGCCAGTTTGCTTTCATGTTCAATTCAAGGTGTGGTTTTGACCTTTAACCATACCTGGAACAAAGCTGGGTTATTGGAGGGATCATTCCCCCTCCCAGTTACATCTCTTTGACCAATCAAGTCTGGCAGGAGGCCAGATATATTACACTTTTGTCTACTAAGCAGCTTCATCTGATAGTATCCAAGAGTTAAGCTTTCTCTGTGGTGACACCTGCCCTGTGGAATATCGTCCACTCCAAATGAGACTGGCTCTAACCCTAATGATTTTCCAGAAATCCCTTGAGACATAGTTTTATCAGAAGGCTTGGAGATCCCCATGAAAGTGAGCAGCCCATAATATATGCTTTATCTTTAGTAAGATCTTGAATGCACTCTTCAGTGCTTTTAATTATATTTATTATATTTATGTTTTGCTTTTACCAGTAGGTGTTTTTTTATTATTATTCCGTTTTATTGGATACCACCCAAAGCCACATTTGTGAGATGGGTAACCATAAAAATTTAATAAATGATGCTGAAATCAGTATTACTTCAGATGATTCACTATCTTATTATATACAGAAAATTTAAATATATAGAATAATCTGGCTGTATATTCTGTACATTGTCTTTCTAATGTTAGGAGTTGTAGAACTAAAAGCAATAGGTTGGATCCAGTCTTAGTCATGCTTACAATAAACCCAATGAATTGACGGCAGGTAGCCATAAACGTAAATCTACTGATTTGGATGGAGCTAGTCCAATAATCATTAACTCTAGATCTTACTCTATGAAATCACAGCTTAAGACAGTGATCAGGAAAAGAGACTCAGATTACACTATAGCTTATCAGGCAGCAACTCATGTAATTAAAGCAAGAATATAGATATTTTTCATTTGCTTTGCATTTTATGACCATTATTTCCTTGCTCATGAAAACTCTAAAGTGATTTAAATAGCTATGGAAAAAAAATCAAGATTTTATTTTTAAAAAATAGCTGTAATATGCATATCATAATAGCAATAGCTATAGCACTTAGACTTACATACTGCTTTGCAGTGCTTTACAGCCATCTCTAAGTGGTTTACAAAGTCAGCATCTTGCCCTCAACAATCTGGGTCCTCATTTTACCCACCTTGGAAGGATGGGAGGTTGAGTCAACTTTGAGCCTGGTAAGATTTGAACTGCCAAATACTGCCAAACTGCAGGCAGCAGAAATATATTATATTATAAGGATGAAGAAATCGTGCTTTGGAAAGGTGCTGACAACCATTATTTGATTTCTAGTGTGTTGATCACATGTTAGTAGCTGCAGCATCATAGAAGTCAGGTAACTCATTTGCAGAAGAATATATCTTTATGAAGTAAGAAAAAGTGCCATAAAGACATTTAGAGACCAAACTATCAAGATCTCAGATCCACATTTGATTCTAGTGATTCCAGTCTTTTTCTTTATAAGTATACTGCATGTATGTTTTTTAATTGCAGACTATTTCTTCAGATGAAGCAAATGCAGATGAAATACATTTATGACCATCATTTTAAGACAATCAGTTTGGCTCATTCTGCTCATTAATCCAAGGATGGGAAGAGAAAGAAGAATTGTTTTTGCTATTTGTGTCAGCTCTTCTTTGCGTTAAAAGTGTCAGCACAGAAATATATGTTGCTGTAACATACTGATTTTATAAAAAGGTGTTTTTACATCCAACATGGCTGTAAGTTAGACTATATAAAGCAATGAGACAGACTGCTTTGCAGAAGCTGCTGCAACAATTGTATATTTTATATTTATATTAATTTGAAGTTGATTGAGCTGTGTTCTATGATGTACAATATATATATCATTGTGCATCACAGAACACAGCTCAATCAACTTCAAATTAATATAATATATTTAGTATGGGCCTTGAGCAAAAGGCTACTTCAGGGATCTGGGCAGGACTCACATAGAAGCAGTAAAACACCCAAGGCAACTTTATACTAAATGTATATAACATCTAGAAATGCACTTTTGGGCCTCTGAATTTGTTCAGGAAGGAAAGAACTAAAGTAACTATATTCTGCATTTATCTGCCTTTGTTTTTTCACTGTGTTTTATCTATTCAGTTCTTGCAACTAGTCAAACGATAGTCCTGTTCCCATAATATTCTTAATTGGGCTAACCTAATTAAGGGTTGTGGGAACATCAGAAAAAGGTTAGTTGACTTAGGCAACTAATTGGGACAGGTATTTAACTCCAAACATGTCATCAGAGTTGGAAAAACAAAAACCTGTACAGCTAATCCTACCCTACTCATCAAAGCGAAAAAAAAAGTTGAAGAAATAGAGTGACTTAAAAAACATTTTCTTTAAGAGCACAAACCAGAATATTAACTTATTGAGTGAGCAAAGTATACTTACTGATGCTTACTTGGCCAATTGGGAGATAGCTACCATATCATGAAATACATATGCCATATTAGATATTTCCAGGACAAAATGGATGAAGCTTCTCTATTTCCCAAATAGAAAATGTTATAGAATATGACTGAATGATGCCGGAAGTACAGATAGAGCTGACGGGTTCACTAACTAACACTAGTTGAGATTAACTGAATAGGGCCAACGAGAGCACCACTACAAATATCTCCAGCATGGCCCATCCCATCCTTTAAGGCAGAAGTGAGCAATCAATCTTTCCTTGATTTGGTTCACACTTTGGTGGGGCAGCTGTCACAACCACAATAAATAGATTCATATTGCATAACTTATTTTAATGATGTTCCATTTTTTTAAAAAAAGTTACTCAGAGTATACTAACCATTACCTAATGTTTAAAGCAGATTTTAAAATATTAAATAACCATTAAAACAACAGGAAATCCTAATTTCAGCATAATGGTCATCTTTACAGGTCAGAATATGTCAGGACTGTGTGTCAGCTGCATTTCTGCCTTAGAAGCTTCTTTTGATAAAGGGGTTAGTTTGGAAAGCAAGGATATATGGGACAAAAATAATTTTACATCTTATCTAGGATTTTTAAGAGATGGGGATGAGATGATTCCTCATGTTCACATTTTCTGGGGTTTAATGATTTGGAAGCAGAATGAAGCTACTCGTTCACACAATCCAGTCACTTAATTTTTCCTTATAGCTGCATTAGTAAGCTCCAAATGAGAAAGTGCAATCTTGGCAAACCCAATAGCAGCTGTTCATGACTTCGTGGATGTGTTGAAATGCAGTCCTGTAATTTCCTGTCATCTGGTTGGGAATTATTGCAATTGTGGCTCAACATCAGGTGAGCAAAAAGTGAGTCATATTTCTCAGATATTCCTATTCTCACCAAGCTCGGTCTGTAAGTAAGATAACTCAACAATCTCAGTGAGTTTGATCACACTTAATATGTCAGTGTGCTGTGCGAGTTTCCAGCATTTTGGACTAAACTTGGCATATCCATCGTTTCATATCTTCACCTCCAGCCCTTGGTTTGTGGGACAGCTGTGATCTATTTATTTTCATTAACACTGTGCAATTGCTTTCTCTTTTAGTTAATTGGAATGGGACCAAGTAAAATCAAAGCATGGAGCCAATTATCTAGGTCAAGTCTGTATTGGGGGAGGCTTAGCAAATTAGATTTCATTCTCCTAGAAAAGTGCGGCCCAGCACTAATAGGGACTCTTGCACAGCAAGTCTTTGCTTTGCTGTTCTGTTGAAAATGTCATTCACTAATTGCATGGCCTACATTGCTGATAGACAGTTCATGGTGAATAAGAGCAAATCCACAATACAATTTTTTTCAGTATTTTTATGCAACATTTTGTTTTCAACAAATTTAAAAATATTTTGATTTAAATTTCTTGCTAAAACTGGAGGGTACGAGGTACAATCTTCACATAAAGGTAAAGGTTCCCCTTGCACATATGTGCTAGTCGTTCCCGACTCTAGGGGGTGGTGCTCATCTCTGTTTCAAAGCCGAAGAGCCAGCGCTGTCTGAAGATGTCTCCGTGGTCATGTGGCCGGCATGACTAAATGCCAAAGGCACACGGAACGCTGTTACCTTCCCACCAAAGGTGGTTCCTATTTTTCTACTTGCATTTTTACATGCTTTTGAACTGCTAGGTTGGCAGAAGCTGGGACAAGTAACGGGAGCTCATTCTGTTGTGTGGTACTAGGGATTCGAACCGCCGAACTGCCAACCTTTCTACCACTAAGCCACCATGTGCCTATAATCTTCATATAATGGAACTTAATTTTCTCTAGCGTTAGAAAGATAACTTAAATAAGCACAATATTCGAATTTTATTTTGCAGAAGCTCCATATAAACAATAGTGATGAACATAGACCATGATTTGTTAAGACAGGATAACAAACAATTAAAAAGGGGGGGAAGTTTCCAGTAACTTTAACTCAAACTGAAGAAAGAGGAGCACATAGGTTCAAAGAAATGCTTCATTTGTAAAAGCTAACTTTTGCCTATTTGTGGTATTTGTGAAATTCCAACAAGGCAGCCCTCTTTGCTGCCAGCTGCTCTTCATTTTCTTAATGAAGCTTTAGCACTTGTAATATTGCTCTGGAGTTATTACCTGACAACTTTAGATGTTTCCTCTTATGTATTTATTATACAACTTGCACACAACATTCAAAAAACCCTTCAGTTCTGTTGTTCCAAAGGTGCTTTTTCCAAAAGGCATCTGGACTTTCTTGTTTTTTACACTTCTCATCCAAGAAAGCTTTTTCAGTTCTAATTGACTGGTGGTAAATGGAAGAATTTATATTCTTTGCAGTCATCTAGTTGTTAGCATTCTGAGGATTGGTTGTTAGGTTTCTGAGGTTGAGACCACTTATGGATTTATCTCAGGGATGAAATCAATTTACCTTCACTACCGGATCGCAAATGCGAGCATGTGCATGCGCAGAGCATCAAAAATGAGATGTGATGATGTCTGGGTGGGTGGGAGGGGCCTCCTGCTACCACCGCTACCAGTTCACCTGAACCGGAAAGAACTGGTTGAATTGCACCATTGGTTTATCTGTATTTTTAAAAAAAATAGTTTTCCTAATGAGTTTTATATTAAATTTATTTTCATGCTATGAACCCTCTGTTTAGCATGCTTTATAATGAACTTAATTCTTACATGTCTACTTGATTTCTTGAGAAGTAGAGTTTTCCTTTCAATGAGTATTAGTTTTCAGATTCTGCAAGTATACTTTCCTGGTTTAGATAACAGATAAATGGTTAAGCTTCAGAAACCAGACTTTTGGGGGGGAAAGCTCCAGTGTAAATAAGGACCAATGCTATGCAATAAGGGAAGATGTCTGTATTGCAATAATTGCAGTAAAATACAGTCATACCAACTGAAACTTGCTTTCTTACCTATTCCCAAGACCAACGTGTAACATTGGTTCTTCCAACAGCTTTACTATGCTTCAATAGTAGAAATCGCTCTCCTAGTGCTATTGGACACACACAAGAAGAGATGCTTTAATATCAAAGATGATTTGTAGCCTTTAATCAAATCTCAGCTGGTAGAAGCATCACCAGCAAAAAGAGGACATGAAATTTGGAACGTCAAACTGAACTTTTCCTGGAGTCTGAGATATATATATATATATATATATATATATATATATATATATATATATATATATATATATATATATATATATATATATATATATATATATATTTAATGCAATTCTACAAATGGTTTGTGCTTTTTTTTTCAGGATCCTCCATCCTATTTTCTAGTTTAACCAACATCTCTATAATTTCCAGATAGTAAACATCTAGATACTAATCAAAGCTTTTTTTTTTAACTTTCTGATATTTGCCAAGGTCAAATTTTATTTCCTTTTTGGGGCGTGTTATACGATGTTTTCTGTCCTCTGAATCCTAAGACAATGCTGTAAAGTCGAAAGGAAGTGGTTTCTTTGCTGCTTTTTGTGGCTGTGCCATGATCAGAACAATCTGCAGGCTGCTAAGTCAGCAATCTTCTTTCTCCATCTCTTCCGTTGTGGGCAGCACTGGGTGTGCTGCTTTGGCCCACTTAGCTACAGTGCCAATTAGGAACTGGTCTGTTTACTGGCCTAGCCAAATGGGCAAGTGCCAAGGAGCTTCAGCTATTTTCCCAAGGGAGACTGCTATCACCACAGCAACCACTAATTCTATGAATGGAGCTAGGACCCATATCCTTTTGCAGCTAGCTATAAATCAGAGAATGTCATAGGCATCTGGAACAAAGGACAACCGAGGAAACCCAGAAAGGGTATGATAGAGCAGAAGGATGGTGCTTGCAGAGATCATGGCAAAGGAAAGAGGCCAGACTTTCATACACAGATTAAAATATCTCGAACTGTATGTCTAGTTGGATTTTAAGCCAGTGGATGTCTCTATCTCATAATATTCATTTTCATTTTATAAACATAGGCGATTTAGACATTTAGACCTTCTACTGTTCAGAGATCAATACTGAAAGCCCAGAGCCTTGGGCACCCCTGAAACATTTTCTCATAGAGCCCTCTTGGAATATAACTATTGAAAACTGGTGGCCTAGTTTTCCATTACTTTAAAGTAGAAGACACACACAAAGTATTGTGTACTGTATGTTGTAAAATTGTTTAAATAGTTAAAAAAATACAAATGTGTGAGTGCAAACCCTCCAAGCCCTAAGAAAATACAGAAAATCTTAACCACCTCTCTCATGACTCCATTCAGTAAATATTGTCATCCCACTCATAGAATCCAAGGTCCTTTCCAAAAACGTTGATCCTTGAACCAGAAAGATTTTCGACCTTTTCTGCAGCACAATATACTTCTACTATGTAGTTTTTCGGTTAGCTTGTATGTCTGGAGACACTCCCTCACTTTAGCTAAAAATGCAAACTATAAAAGCATGGCTCAAAAATCAACATCTTTTCACCCTTGGCCCAAATTCTGGCTTTTGTACAGAATCTTATCTTGCTAGGATAACAGTTCTTTGGAAACCCAAAGCACTCTTCCTCTCTCTCTCTCTCTCGCTTCTGTAAAACTTCACTTGGCCTAATAAAGGGATTGCCTCTTATGGAATGTAGATATATATTTTTCTCACGGCCCACATGGCTACTATTGCTTTTTCAAATCTTGAGAAACATTAATAAAATACAGATCAGAAAGGTTATCTACAGTTGAACTATGGAAAGGATTTATACCAATGCTCAATCTTAGTTCAATGTCAACAGAGAGAACTTACAACAGCCTTCCGCTACCCTCTGTCATTTGGCCACGTTGGATCATCCCTTCCCCCTTACTGCCACACAAACACCAAAACTGGAACCAAGTTGCTAGGTTCATGAGCAGTGGCTTAAAGCATTTCATACATACATATACAATTAATACCAACAATGTGAAATGCTGGGCATAGAAAGGATTGTTCCAATCATCATCCCTCAAAATTCACCACAGGCCCATCTGCTCACAAGTAATCCATTGTAATCCTCTGACTGAAGCCACATAATATACTCTCTTGATTTTGTAGTGAGGAGCCCATAGAGTCCATTTTCTCCTAATTTATATATCCTTTTTCTGAAAGCTGTAAAACAATTATGACAAACAGAGGACAGGAAGGTGAATGAGACAGCTCGAAATGAAGAATGCTCCCAGCAAAGGAAGATCTGTTCCAAGTTCAAATTAGGGTAACCACAGACATTTACTTTATTGGGTGTATGACAGTGGTGGGTTTCGGATCCCGTTGCAACCAGTATGGTGCAACGGGGCCCGGCGTCCCCCACATGCACACGCGCAGCATGCACACGCATACACATGTGCAGCACGCATGTGCATGTGTGCAGTATGTGCATGCATCCTTACCTCCACGATGTCTCTGCGAAGCCTCTGTGATGCTCCAGCTGCTCAGCGGAGCATTGCGCAGGTGCCGTACACTCTGTGTGCATGCACAGAAGCACCGAAGAGCTCAAATACAGGTAGGGAGCTCGGGCGGGTGAGTGGGCCGTCCAGAGCACCATACCGGAACGGTTCCCGGTGCTCCCGGTAAGCACCAGTACACCCATACGGGGGCGTATTGCCTGCAACCCACACTGGTGTATGAGTTACACACTGTATCCTGAACTTCTCATAGTATTCCTAGGAATCTACTTAGGCTAGGAGTGATTTGGTCAGTGGGACTTCATGATGAACCTGTCTTTGCACCTGGCTCTCTTCACATCCAAACTTCAGTCCTCTTTATGGGCTTGGAAATGAACCATTTGCCTCAAGTTCTTGTCATGAAGCAGAAAGGCAGGAAATCTACTGTTAATATCTTTTCTAAGAGAAGGATGGAAAAGCAGCCTTGGAGTAAGTATACTTCCAGACAAACCTTAAAAATATTTTCCTTCCTGTAAAAAAAGCATTTTAAAATACACACTCAGGGATTAGGAGCAAACAAATAGCATTCCTAAAAACCACATAGATACAGCAGACAAATGATATATCAAAGCCCAACTTTCCATTTTATCTCCTGGCACGTTAATATTTGTTGCACAGTTGATCCAAACCAGTTCTGATTTCAAACTGGGACAAAGCATTAAGATTGGATTTATTACATTTATATGCCGCCTTTTTCCCCGAAGGGGACTTAGATGGTGAAGTAAGGACTCAAATCCTGATGCAATTTCCTTTGAGTAACAAAATCAGAATTTGGCTTAATCTGGACTTCCAGATACTGAACCATGTGCACAGAGTGGCTTTTCACTCCCTTGACTTCTGTCACACCAGCCTGTTCACAACAGGAAATATAAATTACTCAAGAAAAAACTGTTGTTGTGCAACTGGCATAATTTATTTCATAAACACAGATGTGATGAAGGGAGAAAGCAGCTTTTGAAGGAGAACAAACTTCTAATTCAGTCCTTGCCTAGGCAACAACACTGATATTCAGTTTTATAAACCACAAAACCCATGCTGCCCTCTTGGTCTTAAAAGGATGTTCCCTAGTACCAAGATTGTTTACTAACAATCCACACAAATGCTGTGAATGATTTTCTTAACAGTTCTTTCATGGGGATATTGCAGTGGTGGGTTGCAGGCGGTACACCCCGGTACACTCCGGGATACCGGAGCCAGCCCAGAGAACTGGATACCGTTCCAGTACGGTGCTCCGGAGGGCCCACCCGCCTGCCTGAGCTCCTTACCTGTGTTTTAAAGCTTCTGCGCTGCTGCACACATGCAAGGTGCATACAGCGCCTGCGCGACACTCCACGGAGCAGCTGGAGCATCACGGAGCATCACGGAGGCACTAAGATGCATGCATGCACTATGCGTACTGGTTGGAATGGGATTTGAAACCCACCACTGGGATACTGTTACCTTATGTTTAAAAAAAAGCCAGTTCAAAGTTTGCAAATCAATCCGCAGGTATTACATTTCTGATGAGTTTCAGGAAATATCACTACTAGTTCAACCCAGTTTTAGACTTAATAAATATTAAAGTTGCAGTATATTTTCGCTATATATTCAGTAAACCTACTTGTCATCTTCTACTTATAACAATCTACTCAGCACTTGATTGGCCCACCAAAATTTGTTTGTTTTTCAGATTCAGGCAGCAAATCTTTTTTCGGGAGTGATGGGAAGGCAGTTTAATAATGTCTGGAGGCTGTGCATGACTCCCAAAGGTGGACATGAAACACAAAATCAACCAGTTTTACAAGATCAATTGACCCTATCTTGAACAGAGAAAGAATTGGGCCCAGAACATTAACTAGCATTGTAGCCTATGCAAGTGCCTGCTAGACTAAAAGAAATGTGATCCTGATATTTAAAATTGAAGTTAAAAGATAATAGTCAAATATGGAAGGAATGAAGATCCTTTGGTGGCTCCTGAAGCAATCAATTTACATAAAAAGATTAGCAATAACTTGTCAGAATCGTAGCAGAAGCCAAGGCAAAACAATCTAGTACTTAACTAAGTGGATTCTTCCACCAAGAATCAACTATATTAAAGAATCAAACCCTGGTATGGTGATATTTGAACCAGCAGGAAGAAAGCCTTTGGATCAATCACTAATCACTGAAAATTTTTGATTCCCAGGGAAAAATGCAGATTGAAGCTGTAGAGCCAACAATTGAGGCTAAGAACAAGGAAGGATGAGTAGATTAGCTCCTTTGACACTCTCTCTAGACAAAGAGAGGTTGTGAGATCACTCAAGCTGTGCTCCATATGGTCACTTCTCAGGAGGAGACTGCAAAGCAGCAGTTTCTGAAGGGTGGGAGAACCAAGAGCCAAGATGATATGCCATGCTTGCTCCAGCTGTAATTGGAGCCTTCAAAGAACATTAAGTTCACACTTCCCTTACTAATTGCTTTTCAGAAATTACCTATTAACTACTTCAATATGCCTTCAAAATGACAAGGCTGGAAACACCAGGTCAGTGTCTTCTATTCTTAATATATTTGAAATAGCTCTACTAATTTAAAATACACAGCAAAAAACCAAGCAAGGTATTGGCTATATAAATTTTTAAACAGATTAAGGCCTCTAAAAATGTTGAAATATTTTATTTTGAATATTACAATTTTTAAATTGATTCTAAATAATAAATTATTTTGGTGGGAAAGAAAAATTATTTCTGCTATTACAGACAAAATAAGAAATAACAAGATATGCAACTTTATAATGGCATTCAGAGACATCTCTGAGGAATTGCACTCTCATACAAAATTCGAGAATGTGAATAAGAATTAATCAGTTGACATGCAAAAACAAATTGGATGAGGTTCTAAAAATTAAAAAGGAAATAAGAATGCCATTTCCAGAGAGTAATTGGAATAATTTATTCTTGCTGGACTTACAAAAGAGGCTTCTTAAAGTTTTGAAGTAATTTGAGACAAGAATTAATAATAATCTAAATAAATTAAAAAGCAAGATTTTTTTAAAGAAGAAGGAATACAAAGTTGGTTTATTTGATCAGTGTTAAATGGTATTTGTTACTTTGTATGATTCATTTTGTATTTGCTGACATCTGCACTGGAATGATGTGGTATTGGATTTGCTTACAGTTACTGTAATATAGTGTTTAAATCTTTACAGTTACTTTATATATTTTAATGTGACAGCATCTAAATTGACTTAATATCTAATTGTCTTTCTATTTAAAGTAAGGAATATCTCTGAGCTTGCTCTCCTAAAAGGAGATAATATCCATCTTTGTCATGTTAAATTTCAGCCTTTTGATACATGGATACTGAAACTATACTATGCTTTCTAAATGGATTTGCTTATGGTTCAGAGTTGAGATCTGGATTGATGAATTCTATAATTTTAATATTATTTTAGGACTCTCTTTGGACTTTTTGTGGATAGTTGGATTGGGGAAGACATTACTCATTGGATTTGCATATGGTTAAATTATGAGATGAAGAGTTTTATATTTGTTAATTAAAAGGAGATATAAAGATAGTGATATTGTTTATATTTTTCTTGACAATGGAAGGTCGCTTTCTTATGGTTTTTTTATTTTTTTCTTGCACTGTTCTTTTACTATTATGATTAAATCTTTTAATAAAAATATGAAATGTTGAAGACTTTCAACAAGCCAGAAACTGAACAGAAGATGGAGTTTGGTAAAGTTTTAGAAATAAGCCAAATTGGCCCACTTAACATGTCTGTCCTGGTTAACTGCACTAATCATTCAGGAGATTGAAAATGACAGCATAATTTAGGAGGGTATTAGAATAGTACAATTTCTAGAGGTGGTATCTGGGGCAAGACTAAATTTGCACAGGAAATAGTTTATCTCAGAATATTTTATCAGTCAGATGTTCTTCAGATATACTCAGTAAAAGTATTCCTATATATCTGAAGAACACCAGATCAGGAAAGTCTGGATTAGTATCTTTCAGCAATATCTAGATTAAGTTATCCTTGAATTTATTTGTCTCTAAACACTGACTTTAGGATCGTTTTCTCCATTTCACTCGGCTTTGCAAATTAACTATTACTAAATCTAGAATGGTGATCTGATGTTTTGCTTACAAGCACAGATCTAACTCTGTGCTTGTAAGCAAAACATGACTTAGTCTACATGGAGCCTGTTGTGTGAACCCAGAATATAAACTTTGTTACTAAGTAACTAACTTTGTTACTAAGTTTATAACCATTGGGGTAGTTTACAGCTGAGCCTGTTGTGCAAAACCAGAATTAGTCTAGATGGTGCAACAAACCATCACTTTCCACAGCAAATAAACTCAATACGCATTTTAAAGTTGTTTAATTGAAAATAGTGACGACTTGCTTAGAAACTTTTCATATACCTTCTGCTACTGTATAACAGTTTACGCATGCTATAAATAATAGAAAACCCTGCTGGAAGAGCATGTTCTGTTCTATATCAAGAAACAAATGTAGGATCATGAAAGCGGTGAAATTCTAGGAGCTGTGAATACAGAGACACAAACATTTGGACAAAAGCAGTTGGAAAGATTTTGGAGAATCAATGTTAGTGATACTCCAGGGAATCCCTCAACTGAACTGGGGCATCATAAACTTTCATTTGGAACAGCACAGACCTGGCTCGTCTTGCACTTTTGGCTGTCTAATTTCAGCACAGAAAACATCGCATCTGCATCCACTCTTAGGCAACTCATTTTGGTGGGCTCTTTCCAGCACCTACTGGCTGTGGATTAGGGGAGCCGAAGTCCACTTTATATCTGGAGGAGGGAAGGCCCCCAGGTGAGAAAAGCTAGGCAGCAAGCCCCATCCGACCCCTGATCCCTTTCAACTACCCCCGCTGGATCAAGGCCAAGGGAACGACGCCCCAAGATTACCTTCCCGCTTCTCGTGTGCCAAGCCACAGTGGCGCCCCTCTCCCTTTTCCCTTGCCCCAGCTCACACTCTCGCTCAGGGTATGGTGTGGTGTGAGGATTTGCGAGTCAGTGGGTTCCTTCACTCACACACTGGCCTCGACTGCTGTCCAAAGTCGACGTTCCCCAGGGAATGTCTGGAAGCTAGGACCAGCTAGCAGGGAAACACAGCTGCTGTTGGTGTCTCACAGCAACACCGAGACGGCCTTTGGTGGCTGTTTATGGACGTTGACCCTTGGGAACATCTGAATGAGGCTGAAGCACTCCTTAAACCTTGTCAAACGACATTCAGTCCAATAGACGTTGACTGTTCTCCCCTCCCCTTCCGGTTAACACTGTTTCTTCAGAAATTCAAAGTGTGGAGTCCAAAGACCTTTTCAAAAGCAAGAGTCTCAGTACATGCATAATCATGTTCCAAAGAGAACATGCCTCTTAAATCCCAGGTTGCATCAGAGTCCCTGTAAACAATCAGTGTATGTGTAATATCAGCAGGAAAACCGGTTTTCTAAAGTTTTCATTTCTTTATTTTTAATTGCATCGCATTAAAATAGTTTGGTGTCTCCAACCTGCTATTTTCCAGATGTGTTAGGATACAACTCTCATTATTCCTAGCCAATGTGATCATTCTGTTCTGGGTGTTGATTATCCCAAACAACCTGCCTGCATTAGTTGGGTGAGGCTGTTTTAATTCCTTATCTGAAGTCCCAAGTTATTCAGCAACAGCTTCCATTTCCTTCTTTGGAACAGAAATGCAAGATATAAACCAGCAAAAGGATGAACGATATTAAACACATGTAAATCACGGATTAAAAGCAGAGCCAAGGTGGTGTCCATCGTATTAGGAGTAGAGGAAGAAGTCTAAGTTAGATCTCTAAACAGCAATGGCATTAGAATCCAAATTGCCTATTAAGAGTTTGAAGGATCACAGGAAGGGATGTGACTGAAGCTCTGCTGCATTTTAGTTGAGCCTCAGCTGGGATGCAGAGACTCAGCTTCATGACTGCCAGAAGTGACAGTGAAATCTTCCCCCACTCAAGTGGCTGTGCAAGAAAGCCCAACAAAGCCTTGGGGCCACCAATCTGAATCAGCTGGAACTGCAAGGCAAGACATGCCATTTTCTCCAGAACATCCACCTCTAGCAAATAGGCAGCACCTGTTTCCCCAAAGAGGTGATCTGCTCTTCAGGAGACTTTGGTGTTGGACAGCTCTCTAGAGACACTGCTATGCGACATAAAGGCTTTGCAGGATCACAGAAGTCTGCAGACCTGTATTTAAGTATGTTTTTTCCACTGGATTTTATAAATAGTGTTTCATATATGAAAATACATAAACAGCAAAATTTCATATACTTCCATTGGTGGAAACTAGGTTTACATTGATACTAAAGACTGATTTCAAAATGCTATCATCTTTTAGCATTCAGTGGTGTTTAGTACTGGATGTTCACAGGTTTTTATAGCCCTATTCATGATTATTCCTATACTAAGTCTGAATTTAAAAACAAATTACAACTGAGCAATATCATCATCTGTTCATAATTCTACCCAGGTATGTGCAAGTTCCTACTTCTTGAGACTCTTCATCAGACTAGATTCCCCAAATCCAAGAAATGGATATATTGCTGGAAAATGGCAATGTCATATACTCTAAACCACAATCTTAAGGAACAATCCCTGCTTAAGCAATATGCAACAAATAGCCAATCAATTAAATGACTCTTCCCCACCCCCATTTGTACAAACAGTATTGGGGGGGGGGGGACTACAGAAGTCTTCAATCTCTCTGACTGAGGAACCAAAATTCTAAATTTCATGATTATGGAGGGTTTAGCTATTATTCTATCGTTGCTATTGTCTCTCCACCTCATAAGAGTAATTCAGGGATAATTCAGTTCAGATATTCTGAATTTTAGCACTTATCAACCTTAGTTTATATGCCAAATGGAAAATATTTGTGGGATCTGCAGACTAAAACTTGTACAGGGCAGTAATATCTAGTGTATTGAAAAGACTTGTGATTATAAAGAAATATTTCAATCCATGTTTGTAGAATCAAGAGTCTTTTAATAATGATCTTCTTTGAAAGAAGGGGGCATGAGTTTCTAACTTATCAACATGCTATCTCTGCCAGTTCAAAATCAGTCATTATGTTGTAATGAGATATGTGAAGTAACCTCATATTTTATCAAGCACAAAGTTAGATTAATGCAAGGCATATTTTTCAACATTAGCCATTAAATCAACCATGTTATTTAATTAATTAAACTTAAATTATTTTTCTGCCAAATAACTACCAAAACTAATTCAAATGTGCAGGCAAGCACATTATACAGTCCTCCAAAATTTGAAACACATATCATCAAAGTACTCATCAAAATCTCACTCAACTTGAAAACCAATAGACCAAAAAATATATGCCATATATTTTCTCATTTGCAATCATTGATCCTAAATGTTCCTTGAGTTTTGCAGAAATATTTAATATATTTCATTTTATGCAGGAAATATTTATTTCTTACTGCAAAATGTTGAATGTATTATTATGTAGAGAAATAGTTTTCATGTTCTAGAGTCCATGAAAGATAGCTAAGGTATGACACAATGCAAACAGTATGTATGGATTGTAGAATATAGGAGTACTGTAACTTGCAGATTGTTGTCAGTCCTCTCAAACAAGATGCAACATGATGAACTAATTCAGCATCGGTTTGTCAAAAACACATCATGCCAGACTAATCTTATTGCATTCTTTGACATAGTGACAAAATCAGTGGACCAGATGAATACTGTCGATATAATTTACTTGGACTTCATAAAGTAAACCATGATAAAGTAGACCATGACCTACTATCAGATTAGACAGCTTCACCACCAGATGGATTCGTAACTGGCTGACCAACAAAACTCAATGTGTAGTCCTCAATGGAACTGCATCTACATGGAGGGAGGTATGCAGTGGAGTACCCCAAGGCTTTATTTTAGGTCAAATACTCTTCAACATCTTGATCAAATGACTTGGATGGTGGGATAGATGGTGAATTCATCAAATTTGCAGATGACACCAAGCTGGCAGGAATAGCCAACACTCCAGATGATAGACTAAAGATACAGAAGGATCTTGACAGACTTGAACATTGGGTGAAATGAAATTCAACGGTGAAAAAAGTAAGGTTCTACATTTAGGAAAGAAAAACAAAATGCACAGGTACAGTATTTGTGATACCTTGCTCAATTGTAGTAACTGTGAAATGGATCTAGGAATCCTAGTGCACAACCATTTAAATATGAGCCAGCTGTGTGCTGCAGCTGCCAAAAAAGCCAACGCAATTCTAGGCTGCATAAATAGAGGGAGAGAATCAAGATCACGTGAAGTGTTAATACCACTTTATAATGCCTTGGTAAAGCCACACTTGGAATACTGCATCCAGTTTTGGTCACCACGATGTAAAAAAGATGTGGAGACTTTAGAAAGAATCCAGAGAAGAGCAACAATGATGATTAGAGGACTGGAGGCTAAAACATATGAAGAACGGTTGCAGGAACTGGGTATGTCTAGTTTAATGAAAAGAAGGACTAGGACAGACATGATAGCAGTGTTCCAATATCTCAGGGGTTGCCACAAAGAAGAGGGAGTCAAATTATTCTGCAAAGCACCTGAGGGTAGAACAAGAAGCAATGGGTGAAAACTAATCAAGGAGAGAAGCAACTTAAAACTAAGGAGAATCTCCTGGCAGTTAGAACAATTAATTAGTGGAACAGCTTGTCTCTAGAAGCTGTGAATGCCCCAACACTGGAAGTTTTAAAGATGTTGGATAACCATTTGTCTGAAGTGGTGTAGGGTTTCATGCCTAAGCAGAGGTTGGACTAGAAGACCTCCAAAGTCCCTTCCAACTCTGCTATTCTATTCTGAAGCCTTGACAAGAAAAAAAAGTTGTTTAAGCCATTAATCCATAGTGTTTGCTTGCATGCTTACATGTATACATATATACTTCCTTACATGATACCACAGCAGGGGTGGGTTCCTGCCAGTTCTAACCTCTTCTATAGAAGAGGTTCCACAAATCTACAGTGTTGTTTAGAATTGGTTCCAGCTCCCTCCCCCCGCACATCATCAAGATGAAGTGTGAGAGGAGGAATTCTGGGAATTGAAGTCCACAAGTCTTAAAGCTGTCAAGTTTGAACACCCCTGGGGGTTTTTTTCTAAAGGGTTAGGGGTGCAAGGGTCTTGTAACTTGACAGCTTTAAGACTTGCACACTTCAATGCCAGAGTTCCTGAGCCAACATGACTGAAGGAGGAATTCTGGGGGTTGAAGTCCACAAGTCTTAAAGCTGTCAAGTTTGAACACCCTGGGTTTTTTTTTCTAAAGAGTTAGGGATGCAAGCGTCTTGTAACTTGACAGCTTTAAGACTTGCGTGCTTCAAATGCCAGAGTTTCTGAGCCAATATTTTGGTTGCTAAGCGAGAGCATTGTTAAGTGAGTTTCACCACATTTTACAAGTTGGCTATGCCCACCCAATCACATGGCCAGCAAGCCACTCCCACTCGGTCACATGGCCAGCATGCCACTCCCACAAAGCAGGCCACACCTACAGAAGAGGTTCTAAAAAAATTTGAAACTCACCACTGTACCACAGATAAGATGATGCATTGTAGCTATATTATATTATTCCATCAATCATGTGTTTGTGGCCATACCTGTATATATTAAGCTCTTTCACTTTTTTATCTAATCTTATTTTTCTGCAAGTTTGTACAACAGGACTGTTTCCTAATTGAAACTCACTTAAAAACCATGCCATATTAATATCAAAATACTGTATGTGTTTAAAAACATCTCAGTTATGTCACAAAAATTTCTGCATAGTTCCAACTCTTAGAAGGATGTTATCAGCATGTTAGAAATGAATTATTAGTTTACCTACATCATTTTTCAAGTCGTTTTGGTCTTCCTTTCTTTGTACTTTATATAATTGGAAATGTTGCCTAGAATATAACATGCTATTACTTTCCCTATCTCTTTAATACCCCTTCTATCCCACATCTCAACATTTCTTATTCTGTAAGTAAGATTTACAGCACAAAACGGAGTTCAAAGACATTTCCAAAGACATATTGATGGCCCATTTTATCCTATGTCTGTTTGTTTTTGTTATTTTACCTTGCATTAATTTTTAAAATTTAATTTCTAACGGCATCCCTTGGAAAGCAAGCTTTTGAAATCAAATTCAATCAGCAGTGATGAATTGCGTCTTCCATCATTTTTATCCAAGATCCAAGAAATCTGCAAGTTTTGCCCCAGTACATCTGGAAAACATCTCAGTAAGGAAAGTTTTGAAATTTGATACACATTAATAATACTATATATAAAGAAAAAAATCTAGTGGGCATCAATTAGGCAGAAACTGCATTTAAAACTTAATCAATTGCATTTTCCCCAATATTACGTGTGTGTGTGTGTGTGTGTGTGTGTGTGTGTGTGTGTGTGTGTTGGGTTTCTCCCAGTTTGGTCCAAATCGGGCGAACCAGTAGTAGCGGTGGTGAAATGTTCTGCCCACCTTCTGCATGCGCAGAAGCATCGCACATGCATGCACCTGAACTGATAGTAAAAATTTTTGCAACCCACCGTGTGTGTGTGTGTGTGTGTGTGTGTGAGAGAGAGAGAGAGAGAGAGAGAGAGAGAGAGAGAGAGATCAAGACCCTCATACCAGCTAATGTGGGAGGGACAGCAACATGTCTGACACAATGTCTACATATTAATTCAATTTTATAAAACATATTATTTATAGGGCAAACCAACTATGTGAGCTGTGTGATTATAGTGAGTTAAGCAACCAGAATTGTTTCTCCTTATTTAATCCTATGATTACATATACCATATGACAAAGCACATCACAAAAGGAGGACACCAGTTGTTTCTCTAGAGGCCACCCAGGAAACATGTCATAGTTTATTTTTATTTTTTTCAGAGAGAGTAGGACTGGAATAAATATTTCTGAACTGAATTCCATGTTTGTGATCCATATTCTGTTTTCCTGTGAACAGAACAGGTTCAGATATATGACCCTTACCAAACAGAAATCAGATTTGCTGGATTAGAGTCTCTGCCATTTAGCTTTTCAGCTTTCAGTAATAGCAGTTCACTCCTCACCCACAAGTTGTTCCCCAGATATATTAGACTTCAACTCTTATCACCCCCAACCAAGGCTGAATTAATGAATTGTTCCTCTGCTTTCATCATATGTTATGGTCAACAAATGGTTTGTACAAAATCAAAGTCAACCTCTGCAAAAACCCAAAGAAATGAATGGATAAAGAGGAACAAAGGGAAAGATGAATCAGAATTCAGTGACTGAATGCTAAACGTCTGTTTTTGCAAAGCTGAGTGGATGAACTGCACCACAAATGCTTTTTTATCTGTTTTTCAAAATCTCAAGGATCAGTCTAATGCAATGCATTCAGTTCTCAAAGAGAATGTATCCTTCCTACAGGCATTCCAAACTAATCAGTATAGTAGTTAAATCAGGCTATTACTTATATTGAGTTCTACCAAAAAAAAAAAAAAAACATTATTCCCCCTGCCTTGACTCCCCCACAACAGGGAAGTGCTCATATTTATCAGTTAATTTTAATAGTCTCTTTTAGAACAACACCTAACTAAAGAAGTTCATCCCCATGCAATCCTTCTCCAGTCCAAACATCGTCCAGATCAAAGTCCCAGAACTGACAAATCTGGAAGGATGTTCTCTCTACATATATATGTGTGTGTGTAAGCTTGACTACTGAGTACAATAGATTTTATTTTGAATAAGCACTGGATTCCACATGCAAGTCTATAAATAAGCAGCAAAACAGACTCCCACTCTAACTATAATACAATTACTGTTGGCATTTCTTTAGTCTTAATTGGATCAAGGGCGAAGACCTGCAGTGTCAGTTTTTCACAGCCTGTAAGAGGACAAACAATGTGCATCTTTTTTAAGGCAAGCCAGGCACACTCATACTATCTCTGCCTGTCTTAAATGATTAACTCTCATTTTAGCTACATATCCTCAAGAACCTTGTATTATAAAGGTTTTGTTGAATGCAAACGATAGAGAAATGTCAGGTCAACTTCTAATGTAGCAGAGTGCATGACATTGCTGTCAAGCAGAAATGAGCAATGAAAACAAAACCTAATGGGGACACAGGGAGCAGGCAACACATCACTTCTGAAGAGATGGAAAGAGATATTAGAACTTACTGAATAATATCAGTAACTAGCCTTACCTAAAACAAACCCAATAGGCTATTATAAGCCTTATTTCATTTGCAGTGAAAATATAAAGGAAGAAGGTAGAAAAAGAAAGGACTTTGGGAAAAGAGTGTATTACCCCAAAGCATAAATACATAGAGACAAAGAAATTGGGATTAACTTCTGTGAAATAAGAGGTATACACAAAACACCTTTCTTTAATGAATGACAGCATACCAAGGGGTTTTCAGGTCTGAAGATGTATCTAACAAGCAGATCTGTGTGCTCTCTTTTTCCCTGAAACTTACTGGTAAGTGCAAGATCTTCAGGAATTGTTTGAAGTTAAGGATATATAACAGAGCTAATGCTACAGTGTCAGCCATTTGAAGAAAGCCAAATAAGGAAACAGACTGCAAGCATTTCAGCAATGCTGCTTTATTGTTGTAAGGTATAACCAAAGAATATCAAAAGCTCATCTGTGCTTCTCTCTGCCCCATCTTACACCAAATAAAATCAGGTTGGAGTTATTTTGAGTTTCTTTTTACCCTTTCTATTTTCTCAGGATTGAGTTGCTATTTCTCCTTCCTTAACAGCTCATCCATAGCTTCACCAAAAACATCTCTATATTCCTTCACTCCCTCTGGAATCATCATGCAGTCAGAGCTGAAGAAGCATCTTAGATAAGAAGCAAAACGTCTTAGAAGCGTCTTGGATAACAAACAGAATGTCTTCTACAAAGTCCCAAGAAAGTCCAGTTCCCTCTTCAAAAAGCACCTTTGGGACAACCATGACTGGATGACTGCAAATTTCCATAGACACTTTGGAATCTTGCATTACAAATTAGCTGTGAGCAGTGTAGCTGATGAGGAAAAATAAGGTTAATGAAGACCCGTCAGAATCATATTGATGTTAACTAGGATGCTCTTAATGTTATATCTGAGCTTTTCTTAAAAGTGATAGAAAGTTCAAGGAGAGAAGATGGAAGTATAACCAATAACATCTTAATCCTTCTAGCTAAGTCTTTAGCCTTATCCAATTTATTCCTCTCCAATCATGAATCTCCCACAATTCCCAACCAACAGAACTTTAATTCCGGGAGTCCATCTACATTTACAAATTTCTTTTTTGAAATGAGAAGGATAACAGCTTCTTTCTCATCTACTGGTGAATACATTAGTTAGTTCTGGAATATAGTTTGGGAATGTAGTGGATTCTGTACCATAAGAAAAACTATAAAAACAATTTCTGTTTGGAAACTCTTAACATATCACAAATGCCTGTTTATTTTACAGGATCAGAAACTAAAAGGTGGCTCAATGGGAATCTTGCAGATTGGTTTCAGAAGAAAAGACAAAATTTTAAAGTCAATAAGGCCATTTAAATTATCTTAGCTTTTTTCCCCTAATACTTCATTGAGTTTTAAACTTTTAAGGATGTTCTAAGCAAGAAATAATGGGGATCGTAACATCAGAAATATTCATATAAACATCAAAATTACCCACCTAGGAATTTGCTAGAACTTAAAGTGATACTGTACATACCTCAGAGGAGCCTGTGCCTTGAGCACTGTTGCACTCTTTGTATCTATCCAGCAGTATTATTAGTAATTTAGAAATGTCTCTTGAACTATTCAAGGCCAAAGATTATATTGATGTACTGTCTACATGTTGAGGTAGATATAATGGACACGATCAGTAGGAAAAGCAGGTTACTACATTTCATTAGCTGTTGGAAGTTCCCTTTTGGGTTAGTATATCTGAAACCAGGCATTATAATCTGTAAACCACAGGGAGAAGAAAAAAGAGAACAGAGTAGCTGAAACAGTTCCATTTTTGCACTGCTGTAGTCTCTGCTCTCAGTATTTGGAGGTCAGCAGAGTGAGTGGATTAACTTCAGTTTCTTTTCTGAGCTTGAATAATACAAAAAGCACAGACAACCTAAGAAACTAACAAATATCTACGGTACACATTTGATTAGAAGCGCCGAACCTTAAACACAATTTGCACCAATAAGATACAAATAAAATGGTATTTCACTCATAGAACTGTGAAATAACTGGCCGTTGGGGTCATTGATCCAGCCCCCTGTTTAAGGGCAGGAATTCTAATTAAAATGTCCCCAACTTATCTAGCAAAGGTAAACTCAGTATCTTCCTTGGTAATTGACCCACTGTCATCCTATTCTCACTGCTAGAGAGCTTTTTGTAACATTAAAATGACCTGGTTTAGTCTATTTTATGAAGATGGCATTTGTCAAAATTTGTTCAATGATTTATGTGCAATCAGAGCGAACCACACAGCATGACACTCCTTTCTTAAGTCAGCTTTATGGAACCTGACACCCTTCAAATCATGTTGGTCTATACCCTCCCACCAAACATGGGAAGTGTTATACAACTCACCTGGAGGGAATCAAGTTAAGAGATTGCCTTAAAAAAATTGAATGTACAATAGCCCAGATCATGGACCAGGGAAAAATATACTGCAGATTTCATCAGTAAAGTAAGGTATGAAAGGATGAGATCAAACCTAAACTTATTGTCTACCAACTAATGTGACACTTTTTGTCACTTAGATAGCCACACATAGTTTATGAAGGGGCAGGGCCCATCTGACTTCATCTAGAGCGGCAGTGTAACTTAAAAACTTTTTTAATATACCAAGCAGAACAGAAACCCTTTGGGAGAACTTCAGAATCTCTCATACTGTGCTCTGAGAACTCATACTGTACTTCCAGAAATATTGTCCCAGTCACTTACTTAACATAAATGATATACAACTTTAAAAAGTCCAATTTATACCTGCAATGTTGACAGCAAAATAACATCCATATATTGCAAAAACATGTTCTCGAGGCATGAAATTATATGACTCAAAAGAACCTAAACAGTCAACAGATACAAGGATACAAGGCTTCTTTAAAATGTTCAGAACCATTTAGGCACCTATTGTCCTAAGAAGGATTTGTTCTAAAATGATGCTGCCACCTACTGGGGCACTAATGATTCAAAGGAGGAAAGCAAACAAAGAAAACCAACAATTGATTTTACTGATACTGTACAGTAACCACAGATGAGTCTACTTAAAAATTCTTTAAGGATGAATTTATTCATAAGCATTAAAATTATAAAAAAGTACTTCAATGCACTTCCATCTCATTCAGTTCCAATGTCTGGGTTTAATATTGACAGTCAAATAGTAATGTACTCTCAGCAATAATATGAAAGTGGTTTGTCTTCTTCAAATTTGTTTACTTCCCTGTCTAGCCTACAGTCTTGAGGTTTCCTGCCAATTTCCTATACAAGTACTGATCAGACCTGACTCTATTTAGCTTTTTGACCAAAGTCAACTGAAGATACTACCTAGCATTCTGTGCAGAGACGTAAGCCTTAATTCTCTCCTTTCCCCTCTAACCTCATTTACTTTTTATACATTTGCAAAGATGTACAAACACTGAAAATGGCATTGCTTTTCTCTGCTTACTGTACTCTGAACCACCCAAAATTGGTCAGGAGTTAGGTGGTGCTAAATTGAATAAAATATATACCATATTTTTCGGATATAAGACGCACTTTTTTCCCTCCTAAAAGAGGATGAAAATTTGGGTGCGTCTTATACACTGAATGTAGCTCTGCCCACCTGCCGCCCCCACCCTTTGGCCTCTGCCTCCCAGCTGCCCCCACCCTTTGGCCTCTGCCTCCCAGCAATTTGCCTCCTTGCAGCAAAAAGCAAACACCCTGTTTTGGTTTCAGCTTCAGCACAGCCTGATTAGCACAAGCAGCTGATTGTCGGTTGGATTGGCCTCCTGACCATCAGCTGTTTAAGACTGCAGGGATTGCCACCTCTGCATGCCCGTTTTCAGCATCTGCATTTGGCCTGTGTGTGCCCAGTTTTTAGCCTCTGTGTGCGCCATTTTCCACCCATTCTGATCCCTGCCACTCAGAACAGCAAAAAATGGGGCAAATGGAAGCCAAAAACGGGATGTGGAGGCCAAAAATGGGGTGCTTGGAGGCAGCAATAGGCTATGGCAATCCCTGCAGCTTGAAACAGGCCAATCCAACTGACAATCAGCTGCTTGTGCTAATCAGGCTGTGCTGAAACTGAAATGGGCTGCTTGCTGCAAGGAGGCAAATTGCTTGGAGGCAGAAGCAGATTTTTTTTTCTTGTTTCCCACCCCAAAAGCTAGATGCATATTATACTTTGGAGCGTTTCATACTGCAAAAAATACGGTAAACCCATTCTCTGGGTTTGTATTCTGTGAGAGGATAGGCTGTGTACAAAATGGCCAGCATCTGTGCTGCTGTTGCATCATCCCTTTAAGGCTCTCCCTAAGCAGCATAGCAACTGTTGGTTATAAAAGCTGAGTGGAGAGGCAACAGGGGGCACTGGGCATGGTTATTGGGGGAAATAAAGCAACCTAAAATAGATAAAGGTACTGTTCTCCAGCAGTATGATTTGCAAGGAGTAGTAGCAGATATAGTAGGAGTAAGGAAAAAGAGAAGTGAGCAGTCAGTACTAGCCTGTGAGTGCTTGTGACTGTTGCCTAGGCACTGGTTTGTTATGTTGGCTGTCTTATGTTTTGCAGTACACATGGTATGCATAAAAAGAATTCATGACATTTCCTCATAACTAACCAAGCAGGCTGGTTTATGCCTGTAAATGACAACTAACCATATTTAGAACTACTCATGCTTATGTTCACATCTGAGTTCAGCAATTAAGCACTTATTTGGTGTACTCCCAAAGAGGCTTTTTCAAGTGACAATTGAACTTTCTTGTGTTTCTTTGAAGATGTTTCACTTCTCATCCAAGAAGCTATTCAAGCTGAAAAAGCTTCTTGGATGAGAAGCAAAACGTCTTCAAAGAAAAACAAGAAAGTTCAGTTGCCTCTTGAAAAAGTATCTTTGGAACAACTATGACCTGGATGACTGAGAATCTCCAGACATTATTTGACGTAGCTAAGGGTACAGTGCAAATCCAAGGCTTGTGATGAACACAAATTTGTCTTGCAATCTTTTAAGCAGAGTCTATTTTAAGATTAAACCAGCATGGGTCACATTGGGTAGACAGACTTCACTGCCAATTTCCTGTGTGCCAGCTGGGTTTTTTTAAAAAATTAAACTATGCTTGGATCTGGATTCCAAGCAACCCTAAGATAAAGCCCTCCAGTGATGGTTATTACATCAAGGGCTATTGTCATTCTAAAATGCAGTGGGGACATTTGTTTTAGATACAGTGAAATAAACCAGACAGCTGGGCTTTATTATCACAGGTGTCAAATATTTCCACATAACTGCCTTGCATTTCTTTGAGGAAAGGCAGAATAGCTAAGTGTATGTGATATAGAGGACATATACTTCATTTAATTTGCTAACTCTCTGTAAGATATCTTGTATTGTAGATTCCCCTAGGTCTGATATATTCTTTTGGGTGGATAAGCTACATATGGTCCAAACATTTATTGCACTCTTATATGACTCAAAAAGAACTAAGTCCCAGTTGAGTATGTAACTTTAAATGAATTCATTTTAATGAAGAGTTTTGGTTCTCCTTTGCTTTTTCCTTTTTAGGTGCCTTTGAATCTTGATTATTGGCAATTGCCTAGACAAATCCCTTCAGTTTTCTTGGCAACATTTTTGGAAATATTACTGTACTTTCTTCCTGGGGCTGAGAGAAAGTGGGCAGTTCAAAGTTACTCAGCTAACAGACTTGGAATTTGGTCTTCTCCTTTCTAACCCAGTGTCTTTAATCAATACACCAATATGTAATTGCACATGTTAACCATGATTTATCAATTATCCATTGACCAGGATATATTCAACAGATTGGTCATAAATTTAATCACTCTGGCTGGATTAGTATTCTAATTTTCAAATCATATTTGTCATAGCATGAACCCAGCCATAACTAAACAAGTGCTAGATTAACATTTTAGAGGAAGTAAGCAATTTGATCTTGGGTAAGTTTTCATCCCGCGTAGCATAAGATGTGAAATATGGATCATGGCAGAATGTTGATCTCTCCCATCCATAAGATTTAGTGACTGATTTCCTTTAGTAGCTGCAAGTCTTACAAAACTAAGTTTGAGCAAATACTTTAATATATATTATAGCACATTTATTTTTAAACCTTGTTCTATCTAGGAACTTAAGGAACAATCCAGGAGTATTAATAGCAATAGCACTTAAGACTTATATACCATTTGGCAGGGTGTTTTAGCACGCTTTGAGCAGTTTAAAAATCAACATATTGCCTCCAACAATCTGGGTCCTCATTTTACCAATCTTGGAAGGATGGAAGGCTGAATCAATCCTGAGCTGGTCAGGATTGAACTCCTGGCTGTGGGTATGATGTGCCTACAATATTGCATTCTAACCACTGTACCACCAGAATTCCCTAAGTACTATACACTACCTAAATATTTTGCCTGTTTGACCTAAAGCAAGGGTGGTCAAACTGGCAGCCCCTGGGTCAGATATGTCACGCGCAGGCCACGCCCACCCCAGCTCCATGAAGGGGAAAGTCACGAAACGATAGTGTGATGCGGTGAGTTTGACACCCGTGGCCTAAAGAATGTGTGTTGTTTTTCAACATAGTATGTGTGGGTGATTATGCAGGTTCTGCAGTGGCATCTATTGATCCACCTAATTTGCTGAGTCTCAGGGGTTCTCCATCACTTGAAGACCCCCCCTCCCCCATTATCTGATTTCATTTAATTTACTGGCTGCTGAGGGTAGAGGCTGATTTAACAGTAGTGGCTAAAAAGGATTTTAAACTGACTTGTAATTAACTCATCAGGGGAAAAGAAAAAAGAAGGCTGTGCTTGAAGGAAATACTGTGAGGCATTTGCTCCCTCTCCTGGCAATTCATGGGAACCCCGGGGGAAAAATACAAAGAGATGGTTGCTGCCTTTCCTTTTCAAGCATTTCTGTTCAAAGATACATCAAAGTCCAGATTTCTCCAGCCAAATGTGCAAAATATGTTGAACTGCAACTCCCATAAACCCCACATAATGCGGCATGTACCTTGGAGTTAATGGAAATGGGAGATGGACCTGTGAAGAACAACATGATGGAAAAAGGCGGCTCTTTGGAGCTCTACAAAATTCCCATAATCCTTCCCGGTTTGCTATAATCAATGGAGCTGCTGGGAGTTGTAGTTCATTTTGTAGTCCAACTGGAAACTCAGTGTGTTCCTTCTTTATTCACTGACCTCTTTTGTTGGTAGTGGAAGCAGCGGCTCTGATCAAGTCCTTCATTTGTTTGGCTTAGATTCCCGTTTCAACCCAATGCAGCATTTTAACTTAAAGATGGATACAGGGCAGTGGTGGGTTGCAGGCAGTATGGCCCGGTACGGGGGTACCGGAGCCTGCCCGGAGCACAGGATACCATTCTGGTACGGTGTTCCAGAGAGCCCACCCGCCTGCCCGAGCTCCTTACCTGTGCTTTAAGCGTTTGGCGCTTCCATGCAGTTGCATGGCACATACGGCACCTGCGCAATGCTCCACCAAGCAGCTGGAGAGTCACGGAGGCTTGCGGAAGCATCACAGGCAAGTACGACAAATGCGCGCACTGTGCGTGTGTGCGCATCCGCATCCATGTGAGTGACGCCGGGGCCGTTCCTACCGTACCGGTTGGAATGGAATCCGGAACCCACCACTGATACAGGCCTTATTGCTCCCTTCTAGATGCGGTGCTAGATGAGAACAGGCTATGCGGGTGCTAAAGTAGGAGGGCTGCATATCTATTCTTGCTAATCTGGAGGTTTCATATTGAGAAATATCAGGGTGGGCTTCAAAAAGTTAAACAAGGGGTTCTCTGCCCAGTTGCTGGGTGGGCATGGCCTAGCCAGCCTCCTGCACCACGGGGGGCAGGGATGTTTTGCCCTCCCTGCACTCCGGAGGCTTTCCTCGAGCCTCCAGGAGGGCAAAAACGGCTTCCCCAGGCTCTGGAGGTCAGAAACAGGCCTGTTTCCAGCCTTTCCGAACTTCCGGTAGGCCCGTTTTTTGCCCTCCTCGAGCCGCTGTGCATACCCTGCACTTATCTGCATCCAAAACAGGCCACATGGGGACTCCTGGGAGGGGAGGGGTGGGCGGGGCCAGCCAGGAGTGGGATTTGGGGGTTCTCTGAACTGCACAGAATCTTAGCTAGGACTTAGTTAGGACTCAACCCCCTGAAAACCCCCAGCAGCCCACCCCTGAATATTGTCCAACAAGTAATAATTCCCATTGAATTATCCATTGCACTATGTCTCCATACCAAGAAAAAAAAAATCAAACAAAATGCAATTCAAAGTAAGGTAAGAAAAACAGCTGTTTAGTAAAGTTGGTTTCCAGACACTGGGGGGGGGGGGGGGCAGGAAGTGTGATATGTATAATCCCCTCTAACAATCTTCACTTAAACCTGTCTTCTCAGAGGTCCATTAAGTTAATTGGGCTTACTTCCAGGTAGCTAAGTAAAGCATTACAGCATAATCCTGTTAAATGCAAATTAATCCTCAAAAGAAATCTAGCATAGCAGATTGAATAGATTGCTGAAAGATCCAGATAGTGAATCTAATCAAAACATTACTATTGGATTATAACGACTTAAATAAGCTAATAAATGTGTTTCCAGGAATTCTGACAACTGTAACAAATTAGAAACAGAAGAACATGGATGGAAAGAGAGAACAGCTCAGTCCTAAAGCTTCTCATTTGCAAGTATTTTCACTCACTTCAGACAGGCAACACTTAATGAGTAAGCAGTTTTTAAGCTTGACTAAATGCCTTTCCCATTGAATTATCCATTGCACTATGTCTCCATACCAAGAAAAAAGAATATCAAACAAAATGCAATTCAAAGTCAAAATAACATGCAAGCTTTCCGCACTCCAAACAAGATACGTTTTTACAAAAGAAAAAAAAGGCTGCCATAAAATATAGCTGTTAATAAATCCACACATTGGCATTTAGTTTCAGTATTCTGTAAATGTGAGAAAAGCAGAACTTCCATTTCAACAGGTTTATAAAATCTTGCACATTCACGCCTTTATTATTATTTATTTATTTATTTATTTATTTATTTATTTATTTATTTATTTATTTATTTATTTATTTATTTATTTATTTATTTATTTATTTACATGGCTACCTAACTCAGACAACATGACAAAACGTTAACACAAGAAAAACACCCATGATGTGTAGGTAACACAGATGGCAAACTGAGAAAACAGAAGAAACAATCTTGGTAGCCTCATTCTTTCAGCTGCAATGTTTGGGTAAAGGCGTCCAAAAGTATGAACCCTTCTAGATGGAGGGGAGAAAACTCTTGCTTTTATCTTTCTTGAATCTTTTCACCATTCAGTTTCAAGGGAGGACTTGGCTCCAGGTGTTTGGAGAGAAATCTATTCATTTCCTCTACACAACTTACGTTGTCTATTCTGTCTACTCTCCGCCATGTTTTCTGAGCAGCTCTACTCCAATTTTCCAATATCTCCAAATAGGAGATATATACTTAAAAAACCACGATAAGGAAATCGGTCAACTTTGTCTAATCTATAAATCAAACAGCCAACTTCTTTGAGCTGATGACTATTCAAGGAGGAGGCAGGGGAAATATCTATGAGACTTCACAACGTCTTGGCAGGACTCAAGGTTCATGCTCTTTTTCCTCTGCAGCCACTAGGCCAGAGGTGGTATTCAGCCAGTTCTGACAGTTTCTGGAGAAGCGGTAGTGGAAATTTTGAGTAGTTCAGAGAACCGGCAAATAGGCTGGCCCCGCCCTTGCTGCCTCCCAGCTGATCTTTTTTGGTTATCCTGAACAGGAGAAAGGAGCTGGAAAGCAGGTTAATGGGGTGGGGACGGAATGGGGATTTTGCAGTAACCTTCCCCCAGGAGTGGGGTGGGAATGGGGATTTTGCAGGATCCTTCCCCTGCCACGCCCACAAAGCCATATCTACAAAGCCATGTCCACTGAACCGGTAGTAAAATTTGAATCCCACCACTGCACTAGGCTAATAGGATACATGAGCATCAAGAATCTTCCTGAAGCTTTCTGGGATAGAAAAGTCTTGTTTGGCCCAAGGGATGACAGAAGAGGACCCATCTGAATGATCACTTCTTGTGGGCATAAAAAGCTTTGCCTGTTCCCTCAGGGCTGAGCAGCATGCGGTTAAGCCCAAAGCAGATGGGACTAACTTCACTGCTGAAACCTCATCTCCACTGCTTCACTTGTCTTGTCCCAAAGGACATCCCATCTGCCATGCCACAGACCTCAGCAAGAGGAAACACCTTTTTCCTGTTCTGTCCACCACAGCAGGAACAGTTGCTTTTTCAACAGGAAAAATTCTGAATCCTAACAGCCTATTTATAAATTTGTCTCCTGCATCGGGGCTCGGCTTTTCCGACAGTGGGAAAGAGCCAGATAACATTTGGGCAGCCAGGTGACGTTTTTGCCCTGGGATTTTCTGGATGAGATTGATTGAAGAGGTTCCCGAAGAAAGCTGTGCAGAGACTAAAAGGTTTCCACTCCCACACCCATGAATTCATTGCAAAAGGACCAACCAAACTGGACCTGGTGTAACTAGACATGGAGCCCTGAACACAATTCAAGGGACTATTCAGAGTTCAAAGTTTAAATTATTTATTGGCTGATTACAACATCAAATGGAGTGCAAATCAGCTATCAGTAATACATGTTTTTAAAAGGCACATTTTAAAAAGCACTATTAAAAGTGCAACAAAAGTATCATTAAAATTAAATCAAAGAGTATCCATCCTGTACCCTAGGATATTTTCCAACAGCCTATCTGTTGTTTTTTTAAATGTGTTTGCCTATTGGTGAAAGAGCAGAAGAGAAAGGGATTCCTTGATCTCTCTTGATTGGAGGGCCAAAGCTTACAATCAGCCACTGAGAAGTCTCCTGCTTACCTTACCACCCACTGATGGATTAAAGCAGGGGTGTCAAACTGGATTTCATTGAGGGCTGCATCAGGGTTATGTTTGACCTTGGGGAAGGGGGAGGCCAGAGGGTGTGGCAAGCTCAACTTCACTTGGGGTGGGTGGGGGGGCACCTGTGGTGGCCAAGTGCTAAGGCAGGACTTCCCTCAGATCCTCCCACACTCTCATCTCCTTCCTCCCTACCTTCCTTCCTTCTCTGCTTTTTCCTTCTCTCTTCATTCTCATTTCTTCTGCCTCCCCCTCTTTCCTTATTGTTCCTTCCTTGCTTTCTTCCCATCTTCCTTTCTTTTTCTTTGTTTTTCCTCTTTCCCTTTCTCCTTTACCGTCTCTTCTTGCATGCCCAAAGGCAAAAAAGGAAACATTTCTCCTTTTATTTTGTTTTTAGTTTCTTTAGCTAGCCCTTTGCCAGCGAAAACAGAGCTCAGGGGGTGTATGTCGTCCCCCCCCCAGCTTCATTTTCACTGGGAGAGGCATTGTGGGCCAGCCCTTTGCTCTTTCTTGGGCAGCCTCACAGGCCGGATCCAGCCCACGGGCCTTAAATTTGACACACACACACCCCCGAGGAATTTAAGAGATCCTCCCAAGGATTATTAAAGCCTCATCACTCTCGGTCATACAGATTGCAAAATTTACTTGTCAAAAAGACAAAACCGAAATCCTTTGAAACCCTCTTTTTGAAACCATCAGATCTACCTGGCAAGTTTCAATATCTTTAGATAAGCAGTATTGTTCTAAAGAAGTGCTTTGGTTTATCCTGGAGAAAATAACCTTTAATGTAACTTAATCCCAAACACAGGCATTCACTAATAAGCACCGAGGTCTCAGTATCTTGTAGTTTGCATAGCACAACACAAATGCCACCCTTTTGTAAGAGGCAGAGTTTTGTCACTTGCCTCTTTTGCCCACCACACCCCTACCAGTAATACAAAGACCTGCATTCAGTTTGGTTATAGAATGTGGTAGCAGAAGGCAAAACATTATAAAGATTATCTGAGATATTCAAATCCTTCACTTTGTATATGCATGTTCCCTTAAAACCTAATCTCGAGTCCTTCCAGAAAAAGAGCTTCAGCTACCGCTAATCAAAAATGTTGTGCCAAATAATATTGTTATGAATTCCTAAATACATTTTGTGTGGAAACAAAATATGAAAACAGTGAGAAAAGTTGAAGTGGAAAGTTATTTTATGCGGAGCATGCATGCGCTCTCTCTCCCTCTCCAAAACACAAACACACATACACTGAATAAGACAAGATGGTTAGATGAGAAAATGCATTTATATTGTTGTGCCTCAGTTAAGGACCATCAGTTAAACATTTCCCCCAACAAGACTTATTCTTTATTTCTTTTAAGTCCATTTCCTTCCCTTCAAGGCAGACCTGGCTGACAATTCCCTTGCCCTTCTAGAAGTCTTTCAATGAACTCTGACCCACCACTTAAGAACTGATGTCTAAGTAAAACTGAAAGCTAAAAGGGCTTTTTGTGCTGATCTAGTCCAATAATAACCATCATCTGTGGAACTGTAGTTTTTTTTTCCAGGATCCTCTTCCAGGAATCTATTCCTTACTCTTGCCAAGTCGAAAGAGAGAGAAACCTTTTTCCATGATGTGCAGGCCAGGCCAAATTGCCTTGCTTAGCTTCTGAACTTCCCTGCCATCCTGCATAATCGATAGTTAGATGCAAGTGTGCTGCAAAGAGCTACTCTCTTCTTTGAGCTGAATTGGCAAGTTTTGTCCCGCTACCTGCATCTCCCTCCTTTTGACTGGAAAAAGCTCCTGTAGCATCTATGCCAGCCAGGACTTCATCAGAGTCATTGCAACTGGGAGTTCCATAACACGTCCCACTTTATGCAAGCCAGTTCCATTATTAAACCTATCATAGGAAAAGCAGCCCGCAGAGCAACAATTTTTCCAGAGATTAGGGGTCTCACAATCTCCCTCCCCCAAGACATTAGAGCAGGGTGTCAAACTCAAGGCCTGCGGGCTAAATCTGGTCCACAGATCTGCTTAGATCTGGCCTGTTTCCATCCACCCTGGAAACAGCAAAGAACTAGCCTGTGATGCCTCTGATGCCGTGTGCAGCCCTCGCAAGCTTTGTTTTCACTGGCAGAGGGTTGCAGGAGGCTGTCGCAACCAAACAGAGCTCACGAGGGCCACAAATGGCCTTCACAAGCTCCATTTTTGCTGGCAGAGGGTTGCATGAGGCCTTGCAGCTGGAAATGGAGCTCAGGAGCAAATTTTTGCTGGCAGAGGGCTCAGGTGACCACAGGCGCCCCTGACATGAGTGATGTCAAGCTGGCCACGCCCACCCTGGCCCCCTGAGGACAAACACCACCCTGATGTGACCCTCAATGAAATTGAGTTTGACACCCCTGCATTAGAGCATACTATGTAAACTTAACTAGAGGTACACAAGGCTCAGCTGTTTTCTAAACAGGGCTTTAGGACCATGGAGAAAGTTCCCACAAGGATTGTACAGATGCCATCAATGTCTTGCCTGAAAATGATCTTGCCAAAGAGTAGAACTTTTCATTCCATTTAAGAGCACTGCTGGGAGTTCTCTTTGAGCAGTGATTTGTATAAGGGCATTTCCTCACACACATTTAAATGTACTTGGCTTTCAGGTTATAATTATCTCACCCTGCTCTCTATTTTTCTAACGTCTATAAAAATTCTGTTCTCTTGCCCTGCTGTTCACAATAGACTATGGGATGGCAAGCATTGTGTATGAATGGATGGGTGGGATAGTAAGAAGCATGTGAATTAATTGAGGGGATCTATGAAATGTTTTTTCTATATGAAGCTACTCTTTTCCTGGCATGGTTCCACATCACATTTACCATACACATGCACAGAAACCCCAAAGGAGCATCTTTAATATTTTGTGAAAATATACATCTAATTGTGCCCCATGGATTGCATACCATGAAGCACGACGCAATCCATAGGGAAGGGGACTTTCTCTACTATTGAATCTATGTCCTCCACCTATCCTAGAATCACTTAAAGTGACTCAGTCTCTATGTTGCTTCTATTAGATCAGTTTTGAATTGCTGCCAAAAGATGTTGTGTTGACTTGTAAGTATGCCAATCCATTACAGAGATGGTGATTGATTGTATCTTCTGATTTTGCTTTATATCCCTTTTCAGCATATCATCAGCTAGGCAAGAGAATATCTATTGCACTGCAGCAGAGATGAGGTTGGTCTCCTCTAGATTTCTGGTTATCTTTTCTAGTCTGGCTCATTTGCAAATTCTTCTCAACCTTTTGGGCATCTCTCATGATGAAACACCACGAAATAAAGAAATATGGGAAGATACCATGGCAGAAATAGCTCTGAAGAGGAGAGAAGTAGACCTTCTGATAGGTGCTCTAGAATGGGAGGACTGAATCTGACTAGCTGATGGTCAACCAGTCTTCAAGGAGAATGAGAAGGGAAGCAATTGGAAGTGACAAATACAAGAAAAGTGGCAAGTAAGGAGCAAAAGCCAGCTTTGGCATTCCTTATTATTCACTGGTCATTCAACTGGCATTTCAAAACAAATGAATCAGCAAAATTTTTGCCCAAATAAAGTTGCAGAGTTCTGCTTTCTCCTCTATGTTTGAAGAAATGGAGAGAGACGTTGGTGTCAAAACAGAAACTGGAGAAGAAAGTTGGATGAAAGGAAGTCATGAAACAGTGTCTTAATGAAAAGCACAAAGGCCGGGAGAAAAAATGGCTTTGATTAATGTTAGTTACCACCAGAAGGGACAGTACCACACCTTCCAAAATTGTGTCAAATTGCACTCCCTACAGGTCTCCTGATTTTGTTCCCAAAGCAAAGAGTGGCAGATTTTACATGCATTTAAGCTGCTACTTGGCAGTGAGAAAGGGGAGGGGAACTGTTTTTTACATTTGCATAGCCCGTAAATAATTAACATTAATAGAGCTGAGGATGAAATAAGGAAAACCTACTTACTTAAATTTATATGCCACCCAACTCTCAACAATTCTAAGCAGTTCACAAATCAAAACATCAAAATAAGTATACAATAAAAGATAAAAATGAAGAATAAATGATGACAAGAATGGCAAAATAAGCAAACAAAAAAAAATTGAACCCAGATGAGTGTAGAGGAGACAGAGTTGGAGTGGGTTAATTTAGATAGTATTTCTTTGGCCAGATTATTTGACAAAGCTCCAAGTCCCTGCACCCTGGAGGACTCTTGCATTAGTAACCATAGACATCTCTTTTTTTCCTTCCTGAAAGGACATATGGCAGAGAGGATACTACTTCCTCCCTCCTTCCCTCCTTCACAGACTTCACCAGAGAAGCAAGCAATCTCTTTTGAAAATTAAAGGCAAGAGAGAAAGAAAAGATATCCACCCAATGCATCCCACCTTTGGACTCAGGTTTCCTTTATCTACGGCTATGGCATTTCTTGTCTCCCAATATTATTCTCATACTCCTCTACAGTATCAGTTAGTAATGGTTGCTAATGAGTAAGAGAGAAGAGGCAGAGGATGCAAGAACAGTGTGCTGTGATGAGAGAGAAAGAGAAAAGGAAGAGCATATTGAAAAGGAAAATGTGAGCTGGGAGGAGGAACACTCCAGAAGTTCAAGTTCCCCAAATAGATATTTTGCTTATCTATCCTTCAACCCTGGCAGTTGCAGTGATGGCCAGCCTACCTGTCTGTATCCTTTGATCAGGATCTGCATTTTGGAATTGAAGGGAGGGTCCCGGCCTGCTGCTGTTGTCATGGGACTTTTAGAATAAAGCTTCCTTGGATGTAATATAATCTACCTTTTGCTCAAACTTGTAACGAAGGATACACCCACAGCAGTAATGGTATCCTCTTTTCTTCACTACTGGTTCAGTAGCGGGAGCATCCGTGCATGAGCAGAAGTGATGACATCTGGGTGGGTGGGCGGACCTTCACACCACCACTACTACCGGTTTGCCCGAACTGGTGCGAACTGGCAGAATACCACCTCTGACCCACAGCCCCTCAGACTCATGTCCATCCAAATTCTGCTTACAGAATTCAGTGAATAAAAGTGCATCAGCATAGCTCCAATCACAAGAAGGGTTCTCATAACATTTAGATTTTTTTTTCTTGCAATTAAGTGCCATTGAATCTAATCCCGCTTTCTCTAGCAAGAAATAACAGGAGCATCCTATCTTATACATGACAATTTCTACATATTTCTCTCTAATCTTCTTTGGTCTAAGCTAAAGAAAAAAATGTGTTGTGAAGTGCGGTAGTTAAGGCACTAGGCTAGAAACCAGGAAACTGAGTTGTAGTCTTGTCTTAAGCAGGAAATTAGCTTGGGTCAATCATTGTCTCTCGGCCTTAGGAAGAAGGCATGGCAAGCTACTTCCAAAAACGTTACCAAGGAAAGTGCAGGGACCAATGCAGGCAGTCATTAGGAGTCAACATTGACTAGAAGGCGTATCATGCTGATAAAATGCTAACAGATGTCATTAACTTCTAGGAACTTTTATTCTAGGTCAGGGGTATCAAACGTGATTTCACTAAAGGCCACATTAGGGTTGTGTTTGACCTGGGGGGGGACACAGGTGGGTGTGGCTGGACTGCACTCCATTTTTTGCTGGCAAAGTGCTACAGGAGGCCGTCACAGAGCTCAGGAGGAGCATGAGCAGCCCTCCCAAGCTCAGTTTTCGCTGGCAGAGGCACCGCAGCCCAGTCCACTGTTTCCAGGGTGGCCCTGTGAGCCAGATCTAAGCACCCCGTGGGCCAGATCTGGCCCACGGGCCTTGATTTTGACACCCTGTGTCAAAATAGTGTTCAGGGAGAGCCTTTATTACAGTGGTCTTTCTCCCAGGAATATCCAACAGGCTCTTACTGCTTCATCTTTTTGAAGGGGCACCTTCAGAAGGACAAGTATTATCATAAACTGGGCTTATGGGGAGGGGACTTTCCTCCTTAACAAACCTTGTGTCCACTAAGGCAAAAAAGAAAAAGGAGGAGGAGGCAAACAGAAAACAAGAGAGGATTTCAAATGAAAGATGATGTCATCTGGAACATCTATAAAATTCCAGGAACCAAGACGTGGTGATTGTACAGCCTTATCCAAAAACCTTGCCCTGCTATTTAAAAGTCTGTTTCAGCTTTCCCAGTCTGGTGTCTTTCAGATGCACTTACTTAAACCTTTTGCCATCCTAAAGCTTCCACAAATCACACAGGAGCAGCAATATTACCAGATGTGAGCAAAGTCATGTGCTGGGAATGTGGGGAAGCTGCTTCAGCACAAGGCCAGCTGCTGTTCCAATCAGTTTCTCCAGCGCTTCATAGGTAATACGGCTGTGTAAATGGACTTTCAATCTTGGGACATGGCTGAGCATCACATGGAAGTATATTGACCTTCCTTGCCTTTGCCTGTATTGTAATCTGAGACAGCTTTCTTCAACCCGTCTGCTCACAGGATTTCCCAAGTTCCTTCTCTATCTTAAGGGAAGGCACCTGGAATGTTCAACCTGGATACCAAAGAGATGAAACTGTAACAGAAATCCATTGGGATCAAACAAAAGTGGCAAAATAAGTGAGCAGGCTTAGCAGCAGAAAGGAGAAACATTCTACCTTTGTATGTTCCAAATTGTGGTCACTTTTGGCTTCCTCCTCCCTAAACAAGGCTATTGTGTACTATGTACTTTTCAGAGTTTCATCCTGACAGATTTCGCCCCCCCCCCTCTTCCCATATCCCAGAAAATGATACTGTACCTTCTCCCAGATTCATGGGATCCCTTACAAAAAATTAGTCACCTTGGAGTGTTCACAAACTGAGTCTAAGGAACAAATGCTAGCTGTCTTGTAAAAAACATTAGAAGAGACTTTTCAATCATCACAAATCAAAGTCCTCTAGCAGTTTGTAAGGATCATAAAAGATGGAGCATCTGGTCTTTGGTCTGGCAGGTGGGGTTATCAAAATGTATGCCAACTTCCTCTCAAACCCACTCTTTATCCATTTCTATGGGTGGTCCTTTGACACACATTGTTTTCTTCTCCCTGCTGTTTTACTTCTCTTTGTCTGCGCCTGCTATGCGTCTGGGCTGCCTCTTGTTCAGTCTGTTGGCAAAGCGTCTTTTATCATAAGCCTGGCATGTGTCTGTTATGTACGTAACAACAAACACCAAATACGTTTGGTAAAGCAACAGAGTTCAGAACTAGCAATAAAGTGCCCTGGATGCACACACGGCAGCAAAAGAAAAACAAAAGGGCATTTGATTTTCCAAACAGATGAATTCTGCTCATTGTTCACTAAGCATGTTCCTTAGGATTTATCGGCTTCCTCAAAGACTGGAAAGCCTTTTGATGATCACATACCTTCTTCCCTTCCCCCCAACCATCCTTTTAGTTCTTGTGAATCAGTTTGATCTATTTCCTGGCACACTATGACCAGAAATGACTTAACCCTTGTGTCATGCTCAGAAGCTCTCAGAAGACTTCCAAGTGCACTGGCGAAGACTTAAGTTTGGATATTGAGAAAAAGGAGCCTGCATGCTAAGCCCTTCTCCCTGCCCTTGTCTTTTGGGCCAGGGGGCTGCACCGCTGCTCCCTGAGACATATAAACCTCCAGAGATGTTTGGCATACAATGAAATCAGCTGCAGAAGACAAACACCCTCATTTCTAAGGAAAGGATGATTCGGCTTGGCTTTTTCCGGGAAAGGACCCAAGACATTATGTGCTCTCAACCAAATTATGATTTAGTATTTATAACTCTTAAATCAATATTTTTTGTTTCAGGAAAAGAAAGGGATAATTTCAAATGCCATTTCCTGGGAGTTACAATGCTCTTCCTCCTCCTCCTCTTTGCTCAGCCAGAGTCTTCAATGGGCAACAGCAACAATGGAGAAAGGAATTACATTGGTAGAGAAGGGCACAATGCTGGCCTGACTAACAATTCAGCTCCCGAATAACTGGATCTTGGTGACACTTCTGACTGCCACAATTCTAGATATGAAGCAGCCACAAGAACAGCATCTTTCTTCCCTAGACTGGCTGATTGAAACCACCCACTCTCCTTTTGTGCACTGTAGGGGAAAGCTTGTAATGAGGAGACTCAAGGCTGCTCTAAGGGGAGCTTTTGACTCTCCCACACTGCCTGAGATGAGGGGCGTGTATAAGTATATGCCGTGAAGAAGAATCGGCCCGTACTTTCTCTGGGCTGGGTAGGTCACCCTGGGAAAAGTCGGACTCACACTCAGCAATCCAAGGGAAAAACTGCGGAGGGCAATAAGAAAAACGCCTGGGGGGAGGAGGAGCCCTCTTGCTAGAGCCCTGCATGCTTCTCTGCAGCCCTGAAGTATAAAGGAGGCAGATAAAGACACTCCGTTAGGTATTGCCCAGTTTGCCATACTGGCTGAGCACCATGGGCGCGGGGGTCACAACTCCTCTTTGGGGTGAGAATCCAGGCGGGGAGCGCCGGGCGGAAGCGAAGAAGCGAGTTGGGTTCTTCCTCAGCAGCGCTTTCTATCTGCAGGGGCGGCCGGGCAGGCCGGCTTGCCTCGGCCTCCGCCAGCCCGGCTGGGCAGGGGAGCCTTCTCGGCCGGCCGCCTCTTCCCAGCACCGCCGCCCCGACCTTCGTCTGAGTCACACTCGCCTTTGGCGGCAAGCCGCCGGCCGGGCGCCCCGCTTGAACCTTCGCCGCTTGGCAGGCGGAAAGGACCATATGGCTGCCCCTCCCGCCGCACCCTCCGGGCCGCCGCGTGGAGAGCAGCATCTCTCGCTGAAGCCCCCGCCCAGGCCCTCAGGGCAGCCCCCAGCCACTCACCCGGCTAGGCGGTCTGCGCGCAGCCCGCCATCCCTTCTTCCGCGGTTCTGCGCGTCGTTGCTGCCGGTCTCGAAGGGGCGTCCCGTAGCCCGCGCCGCGGTCGCCCTCTGCCCCGAAGTTCTCCCTGGCGGGGTAATCCGCGCTGCCCACGAAGGCTGGTCTGGGCTGGAGAGGAGTAGTTGCTGACGCCGCCAGGCTTCTTCCTTGTCCGACGGGCAGGCAAGCAGGCGGGCTCCCTCCCTCCCTCCTCCTCCCTCTCCCGTTCTTGGCAAGCTGGCAAGTGCGGCTCCGCGGTTCACCCCGGGACACCAAGTGGCCGCCTCCTTGCACGAGGTGCAGGTCTCGGGGTGCCGGCTGGGAAGGGCGGTTACGTGGACATATTGGCCCCGCCGGCACACGCCGGGCTTGGACGCTGTTGTGGGTGGGAGAACGCCAGGCTAGTGTGACGCGACACCCACCCAGCCGCTCAAACGTTGGCGGACGGTTTCCCCCTTCCTCCCTTCTCCAGATTTCTTTCTCCGCTCCCCCCAAACGCACATACATACACAAACACACACACCCTCTCTCTCACACACACACACCCTTTCTCCAGAAAGTCTCACAAATTGTGGCTGGCGGGCGGGCGGGAGAGAGGCAATCTGTTTATCTTTGTGTCAGATTTTCCCGGGGGTGGGTGGGTGGAAGGGGAGGGCGGAGAGAAGCCGGGGGCCAACCCCTTCCTTCCCACGACCGTGTCGGAGAGCCGGGTTCAGAAAGCGCCGATCCAGAATCTTTGGGAACAGAGGCTACCGACCCAGCGTTTGCGCGTGTGCCCGCGCGTGCGCTCGTGCCCGCCAGGGCCACCTCTCCTCCAAGCTTTCGGTTGTTTCCAGTTCGGGGGCAACAATGCCAATCTTCCGCCAGAGAGAGAGAGAGAGAGAGAGAGAGAGAGACGGGCGTGGCGCACGGAAAAGCTGCGGCGCGATTCCCTGCTTTGAGGAGAACCGCGTGTCTCGGCGCACGGAGCCGGACAACCAGATCGCTCTGGGAAATTTCAGTGAAGGAGACGGAGAAAAGGGGGGAGGGGAGGGGCAGCTTTGTTTCAAAGGTCCAGCTGTGGAGCTGGTCTTAGCCACACACACCCCACACACACACCCTCCAAATTCAACTCCAGCGTGGGAAGTGTTGAACCTCTTCCCCTTATCTTCGTTTTCTGGTCTGAAAGGAATTTCTTGGGTTTTCAGAAGCCTTTTTAAAGAAAAGACTGCATATATTTTTGAAGAAACTGGGCTTAACTGATCTCGACTCCCAGCTAAAATTCACAAAGGCGAGTCTGGGTCTTCCAAAAACGCCCCAGCGTCGCTGAACGATGGACTTGCTGGACTGTCGGATTAATAATTGACAGGTAAAACTGTCAGACCCGATTCATAGGCTCCTCCTTCTCCTCAAAGAATTTTATTCTTTGAAGCCACATTCTCTACAAGAGACATTACCTGTCAATTACCTGCATGCGTGCCTACCGTCCCTGTCCTACTGTCCCCATTTATTTGTATTCATTTCCTTCGTTCATGTCCATGTTCATACTTATACCTGCTATCTTGTACATGTTTGACAAACTAATAAATAAATAAAATTCAGTTCTTTCTTTGCAATGATAATAGTAAAGGATTGTGCTAACTTTTGAAGCAAAGCAAGTTTACTTTAGCTTGCCATCTGGCAATTTCATATAACGGGTGTCTCAAATTTTTCCTTCATTTATCCCAAATCACTTTATCTAATGCAGGTAAAACATTTTAATTTAATGTAAATTCATCTGTGGAAGGATAAAACATACCTTTTTTAAAAAATTCCATTCAATACGGCTGATTGTCAGATACTGCCTAGACAGGTCCCTGCAACGCCTCCGTCCTAGTGCTTCTTGACCTCTCAGCGGCCTTCGATACTATCGACCATGGTATCCTCCTGCGACGGTTGCGGGAGGTGGGGGTGGGAGGCACCGTTCTTCGGTGGTTCTCCTACCTCTCGGACAGGTCGCAGTCAGTGTTGGTTGGAGGGCAGAGGTCGACCCCTAGGCCCCTTAAGTACGGGGTACCGCAGGGCTCGGTCCTGTCCCCCCTCCTGTTTAACATCTACATGAAGCCGTTGGGTGAGATCATTCGGCGGCACGGGATAAAATACCATCAGTATGCAGATGATACACAGTTGTATCTGTCCGCCCCGTGCCAACTCAGTGAAGTGGTTGACGTGATGTTTCAGTGCCTGGAGGCTGTTAGGATCTGGATGGGGGTAAACAAGCTTGCACTCAATCATGACAAGACCAAGTGGCTGGTGTGTTTCCCTCCCAAAAATTGGCTGTGTATTCCATCTCTCAGGCTGGGGGGTGAAATTTTACGCCCCTCAGACAGGGTTCGCAATTTGGGAGTCCTCCTGGACCCACAGCTGACTTTAGAACATCATCTGTCAGCTGTGACCAGGGGGGCATTTGCCCAGGTTCGCCTGGTGCACCAATTGCGTCCCTACCTGAACCGGGAGGCTCTCGCAACAGTACTCACGCCCTTGTGACCTCAAGACTGGACTACTGCAATGCACTCTACATGGGGCAGCCCTTGAAGAGCATTCGGAGACTTCAGCTTGTCCAGAACGCAGCCGTGCGAGCGATTGTGGGTGCACCCCGATACACCCACGTTACACCTATCCTCCGCGAGCTGCACTGGCTGCCTATCGGTCTCCGGATACGCTTCAAGGTGCTAGTCGTCACTTATAAAGCCCTTCATGGTATTGGACCTGGGTACTTGAGAGACCGCCTGCTGCCAATCACCTCCCAAAGACCTATCAGATCCCACAGACTTGGCCTCCGAATTCCATCTGCCGGCCAATGCCAGTTGTCGACCACCCGGAGGAGGGCCTTCTCTGTGGCTGCTCCAGCCCTTTGGAATGAGCTCCCCGCGGAGATCCGGACCCTCACCACCCTCCAGGCTTTCCATAAAGCCGTTAAAACCTGGCTGTTCCGACAGGCCTGGGGTTGACGAGTTCCCTTCCCCGCTCAAATTGGGTGACTGTTGATCGTTTTTAAACCCTCTCTGTATCTTGTTTCTTGGTTGCTTTTTGTTTTGTATTACTCCCTGCCTTGGGTTTGTTAGCCGCCCTGAGTCCCTCCGGGGAATAGGGAGGCATATAAATGTAATAAACCTAAACCTATAACCTAATTTCCTTTAGATGTTTTTTTCAGAAATAATTTGCCATTGCCTCCTTCCTAGGGCTGAGACAAAATGACCGGCCCAAGATCACAAAGCCAGCTTGGTCCTAAGTCAGGACTCAAACTTATGGTGTCCTGGTTTGTAGCCTGATGCCTTAAGCCAAGGATGTCAAACGTCGTCCATGTGACGTATCGTGATTTTTCCCCTTTGCTAAACCAGGCGTGGGCATGGCCAGTGCATGACACATCCAGCCCGCAGGCTGCGAGTTCGACAACCCCGCCTTAAGCACTACACCAAACTGGCTCTCACCCAACACTTAAATGGAAACAATATTGTTTGGAGACTACTCTTTCCTTATCATAGGATTATTTTTAATGTAGAAGGATTCAGACTCAGGTATTTGTTCTGTTTAGTTGCTGCTAAGCCCAAGAAAATGATGGAAAGAGACATTGTCCAGAACATCTGGAAGGGACAAAATGGCTTGAGATCAAGTGGACCAAGGAGGTATAAAATAGATCTGACTAGAGGCAAATGATTGAAGAAAGAAAGCTGCCTACAGTATGAAATGCTTTTATTTTCTCCGAGTATAGCAATAGCATTTAAAGATACGGTATATACCACTTCATAATGCTTTACAGCCTTCTCCAAGTGGTTTACAGAGTCAGCATATTGCCCCTAACAATCTGGGTCCTTATTTTACTGACCTTGGAAGGATTGAACTCCTGGCAGTGGGCAGAGTTAGCCTGCAATACTATGTTCTAACCACTTCATCACAATGGCTCCTAATATACTTGCTTCTTGGTTTTCGTACAAGAAGTTTAAATCACATTTATCTCCATACTGATCATCCCATCCATGTCTGGAAATCAAGACAAGGTGCAATTGCAATGTACTTATTTCTCGAGATTAAATACAAACTGTAATTCAGTCCCACAATACAAATCTGCACACCATTCACAGTTAAAATCCTAATTTGATGATTTTCTTGACCAAAGTAAAACAATAGGTGATGAAAACAACAGGACAAGATTACATCCAGCTAAATCCTTGTTCAGCGGGTAGGATTTCAGTCAGAGAAATGTCCCTAATAAGAGCAGTTGTAAATAACAGAGATAAGGAGCATAAAGCAAATAATAAAAAAGAGCTTGGTAGATTGTCTATGTCATGCCTCAGTAATATAGCTCTTATTTTGCCAACAAAGCTACCAGCGTTTGATTTATACCATAGGCCATTTTTAAAGGAATGTAATATGTCAGCTCTTGAATTGGTGTGCTTTTGAATTAAGGGTAGCCATAATTCAGTGACCAAAGACAAATTGTGGTGGAGTTATTACCTATACCAAATTACTGTATATACTCGAGTATAAGCCTAGTTTTTCAGCCCACTTTTTGGGCTGAAAAAAGCCGCCTCGGCTTATACTCGAGTCAGTGAAAAATTTGCCCGAAATGGAGGAGAAAAAGGGGCGGGGCCATGCCGCTGGGTGACACTCGTGAATGGCCCAGTGCCCCTGTGAGTTTCCCCTCCCTCTGTGTCAGTTTGCCCCGCAGCGCGCACCGCACCATCCCCCCTCCTCACGTTCTAATGTAATGCAGGGCTGTCTTACGATTCCCCTTCCTCCCCCTCCTGCCGCTCTGCAACGATGTCCACCTCCTCCTTGTTATGGCAAGCAGCCACATAGCGATGTCCCACCTCCTCTGGTACAGTGATCCAATGATAGGAATCACTGTGCCGTGTGTCATAGGAGGCGGGACATCGCTCCCGCGGCTGCACGGGACATCATCATCACAGCGGGACATCAGCATCATGAGGTGAGTGAAGTATTTCATTGAATACACCGCTAGTTTACTGTTTTTCTTTGAAATAAATATTCAAAAACATTATTGGTATCTATTTTTATTTTTGAAATTTACCGGTAGCTGCTGCATTTCCCACCCTAGGCTTATACTCGAGTCAATAACTTTTCCAGTTTTTGTGGTAAAATTAGGTGCCTCGGCTTATATTCGGGTCGGCCTATACTCGAGTATATACGGTAGTCAAAGATGATATAGGAAGAGGGGAATCAAAAGGCACTTGAGAGCAGGACTGAAGCTAAATTGACTAGGCAGACTCCAGCATCATCAGAATTGACATGCCACCAGTCCATTTTTGAAGATGACAATGTTATTAGAAGAATCAACTGCGTTCACCAAAAAGGACCCATTTTTTTAAAAAAAAAACCAAAATGAGCAACTTCAGGATATCACTCTGATTTTTATTAGTATTTCATGTGAAAGGAGTGGCTGAGTGAAGGCTTGTGTTTATGAAAATTAAGAAGATGGTTTCAGTATGTTGGGTAACTGGGTACCCAATTGGGTAATCCCAATTTTTGGCCAGTAATCCTTTCAGACAAAATTCAATACTCTTTTTTCCCCGACCCCCAATTTTCCTCATTTTAAATACTCAGAGAAAATGCCAGTTGCAGCCTTTCCAGTAAAAAGAGGCTCTGGCAACATTAATGTTCTTGTCACCTCTTGCATACAAATTTGCAATGCTGTTTAAAAACTACTTGGAAGCTGCAGTTGGTGCAAAATGCAGTAGATCTCTTGGGAGTATGTGGAGAGTCACTTTTTTCATGTAACACTATTGCTCTGGGCTTTGCATTAAGTACCAATAGGCTGGATATTCAGTTCAAAGTGCTGGTTTTGCCTTATAAGGCTCTACATGGTTTGGCACCCAAATAGCTGCAGGAGCATCTGTTTCAAACCACCCATCTGGTCTATGCATTCCAAGTAAGGATAGGGAAGGTTCTCCCCTGCAAGGGGAGTTTGGGAGGGGAGTAATCAGAAGCCAGTGCTCCTCACTAATGAACCAGCCCTCCTGAATAGTCTACCTATTATGCCCTCCCTTCTAATAGGACAGTAAAAACAGAACTATCTCTGAGAGTTTTTAATATCTGAGGTTGTGAGATAGAGATTGGATCATAAACACTGTAGTGTATTGTCATAAAGATGAAACGTCAATGTTGGCATTATATATTGCAACTTTTAGGAGTTTTGGACAGTCAAATAGTATAAAGTAAAATAAATTTAGAAATGAAAAAGAAGGGGAAAAAACCCTTTTGTTCAACAAGCCTGGGTCGCTGCCAGTTCTGCGACCAAGGCCAAATTACCACTACCGGTTCGCCTGAACCGGTGCAAACCGGTAGAAACGCACCTCTGCTGAGAACCCATCATTGTTGCCTTGTACGTTGATAATTTAGAATCCATATTCTGCTTCAAAACTCCTCTTCATACACTTCATGAAACAAACGGTCTTCCTCATCTGGTGTTTTTTAAGTCTGCTCAATTGCATACTTTTCTTACAAGTTCAAGCCAGCAGAATCCTAGCAATTTGGAAACCATGTATTTGCAAGAAAAGATTGAAGCGAGATCAAGCATCTTTGGAGATCCCTTTGTCCTGGTATCCTGTATATTCTGTTATCCAGCATTTCTGTTGGTCCATGAGAAAGCTGACTACTTTTCTTACCTCACTGGATAGCTATGAAAAAAAAGACATCAGCATCAAGTCACTGCATGGCATTTATTAATAAATTTAATCTTTGACGTGAGGATGAAAAAAAAAAACAAGGCAGCATTTTCTTTTTATGTTTTCCTGCCCTTGTGTGACCCACTATCCATTAGCAGTTTTAATTGCTCTCAAGGAAATTCTGTACTCACTATTAAATCAGAATTCAGTAATAACTTTCACCCACTTAGTGATAAGCAGCTCACACTTCCTTTATTCCACAGTGATCTAGTAGAAATGCTCCCTGCTGCATTGCAGGATCCTGTATCTATGCCAGAAAAAAGAGACTCAGAGGGCCCTCATCTAAGGCAACCACCTCAGTACTGTAGAAGTTGGATTTTATAGTAAGTGGACTGACTAAGGGGAATCCCAAGAGTCTTATGCTTTTTTAATGATCTGTGTCTGCAAATAGGAAGTTAGGATATTACTAGGCTGGTCTTTTAAGTTTCCTGCTTTTCAAACATGTTGTTTTCAGCTGCCCAGCTTCATGTGAGATGGCTGTATAAAAATATATAAATAAATAATACAATAATTATTTACTTATCTCTGTTCTCACTGGGCTTCATTGGAATTTTTGGACTAACACCAGCCTGTTCCCCACTTCTAAGGGATGTGCATTGACCAAAGATGTGAGATACACATTTATTATGTGAATGATATAAATAAATATAATTATTATTATAATTCTAAAAAAAATGAAAATGCTGAGCGCCCTTTCCCTGAATGGAATCTGATATCAGTGAATAAATAAAATAATTAAAATGTTGCCCCTTTTCCATCCAGAATAGCTCATTGTCCTTAGAATTGTCATCGTCAAGAAGCCATAATACTGATTTTAAAGGTTACAATAACATTAAAATGCGGAAAGGAAAAAAAACACACATTTTCTTGCCTTTGCCAAATAAATTTAATAATAAAGATGAAGAAAAAATAGGAATGTGCACAAACACTGTGTGTATGGGTGGTGGGTAGGAGGCAGTTAGGATATCTAAACCAGATGCGTGTCATTCATCATGATGGTTCAGCCTCTTCCAAAATGAAACACTAGAAGTAGCTGGACATTTCTCTATTGCACCATCTCTGAGCAAAGTGCTCAGGTACACTGACACCTAGTGGCAATTTATGTTCATTGCAACAATCACAAATTTGAAAGGGAAGGAAGTAAGGCACTGGGAAAGGCGGAGTTTGAGGGGTTTGCTTAGCTGGGTTGACAGGGGTATAAATCAGGGCTACAAAAATATCCTACGGTCATTAGATGATTGTGGCCTGCCTGACCAAGGGGAAAGGCATTGGGTCCCTGTTTTGTAGTTAATTGTATGAGGAAATAAAGCCAGTGGGAAGCAACTTCATAAATCAGAAACAGGAATGCAGTTGTCTTCGAAAGTGGTTGAACTGCATTGTTCATCAATTCCAGGCATAATTGCTAAAGGTCAAGGGATTTAGTTTAAGAATGCCTGAAAGGCCACATGATCGGATCCCACCCAATAAGACGGCCTTACATTTCTGTTCAAACATAAGACTTGCCAGACCTGGAAGCCATCTTTTTACATTGGGCCTTCAGGCCTGCCACATTTTCTACTGTGGGAAAATGGGAGGGGGGGTTAGCTGGAGTATGAATGATCTATATAGTCAAAGTAACATTCTTTTCTCAGAGAGTCAAGGACACCTTGCCCTGCAGCTGTGATGGTGTGACTGGGTGGCATCTCCAGTTTTGGATGATGACTGATTGGACCATGTGATGGACATGTGGGTGCTGGGCATTGAACGTTCATTTGGGTGGGGAAAACCTGGAAGCTTTCAGATTTGGGTTTTCCCAGATGTGCCAATATGGCATCTTTAATAAAATTGAGGAAACTCAAGCCTCGGAGTCTTCTTTCATTGGGGGTGTTACTTGAAACCCTGACATTAACCCAAATCTGAAAGTTAAACAGGGGTTACTCTAAGTCAGTGTTTTTCAACCTTTTTTGTGCAAAGGCACACTTTTTTCATGAAAAAAATCACGAGGCACACCACCATTAGAAAATGTTAAAAAATTTAACTCTGTGCCTATATTGACTATATATAAAGTAATTCTCCCACGGCACACCTTACACTATGTCACGGCACACTAGTGTGCCACGGCACAGTGGTTGAAAAACACTGCTCTAAGTAACTGAATATTACAGCAATGGGAAAAGTGCTATTGTTACAAGGTTGTGTGCAGAAGCTAAGCTCTTTTTTTCAGCTCTTATGTTCAAAATCCAATAGCGCACTGTATCATTTGAAGGCAGAAACACTGTAAAAATGTAGTGCATTTAAAGCAGGCTTAAAAGAGCTGAGCTGATCAAACGCTCCTCCAAATATTTAAAACCCTGGATTTCCTGCTCTTGCCCCTCTGGGTGATCTTTCCTCTCCCACTTTGTCCTCAGACTACAAATGCAAATCTCAGCTGTGGCCATTTGCCAATTTTATTAAAATCTGTTAGCCTGAAAAAGTTCTATCAGATTCTTTCTGATTTTTGATGTCAGATATAGCAGCCCAGGTTGCAAAGTTATGCTACTTCTTTAAAATAAGTCCACTTAAACCCAGGCTGAGTTCTTTTAGAAACTATGCATGGCATAGGAAATCATTATCTGAAAAAAACTAATTGGGATTTGACAGCTTTGTTCAAACAGTTCAGGAATAGCCAGTATTGGTTCCAAATCATAACATTTAATAGAGCCATTTATGCTAAATAAGCAAAGATCCATAATGTCATGGTAGTTTCAACCCAAAGAACCAAGCCCATTAACTGAGGGATTGTAGAGCTGTCCCCAGTTGGAAATGATGGGCAGGTGGTAAACTGGAACTGAAGAAGCAGGCCAGTGAAGATCTGCAACACAATTAAGATGACTATATTTTGCAATCTTAAAGTCCCAGACAGGGGTGAAATTCCGCAGGTTCTAACAAGTTCTGGAGAACCAGTAGTAGAAATTTTGAGTAGTTTGGAGAACCGGAAAATACAACTCTGTCTGGCCCCAGAGTGGGGTGGGAATGGAGATTTTACAGTATCCTTGCCCTGCCATGCCCACCAAGCCACACTCCGAGAACTGGTAGTCAAAAAAAAATTGAATTTCACCACTGGTCCCAGGACTCTTTCCATGGAAATGTCAAGGATTCAGAGTTGATCCATCCTCTTCACAACCCGCTCTGGCTGGCTGAAATGATGGGTTTGATCCAGGAACAGTCCAGAAAAGTTGTTCAAGTGCTAAATAACATGACTGGGTGACTTCATGCTAGTTGAGCATTTTGAGGGTATGGTAGACATTTCTGCAGCACTTGACGCTGACTTAAAGGGAAGTGCCTCACACATTCCTGAATTTGATGGGAAGTAGGCCGCCTTTCAATTAGATGCATTTGAGGTAACCCAGGATGGACACGACAGCCACTTCTTACTACGTCGATGTTAGGGATACTCAGCTCATGATAGCTGATGGATTGCAAGAGTAGATTCTTCCACATTCTGCTTTGAAGGTAAGAACTAGAGAATTCAGGTTACACAGTTCAATGAGCTGTGACCCCAGAGAGAGAACAACATCTTGACACTGAAGAGTGTTGAACAGGGCAGTATGATTTGAAACAAGCTTCTTAAGCCAGTCCTTTTGGGATGAAAGTTGAGAAGCAAGCAACCTCTGAGCCTCAATCTTTGATGTTGGACTGGAAGTATCCCAAGGGAGTATCTGCTGAAAATCAGTATCAGAAGACCTTGGCAACATCTGGGAAGAGCATTGCACAAGACCCTTGACTGATGTGGATCATTTGGAAGATGGAGTAGAACAAAGTTATCACCTCAAGACAGCTGGCTTTCTTCAGGAAGGCTTGTTGCAAGGAGGAGAGTATGTGTGTATCGCCGAGCCACCTAGCCAGGAACTTATGAAGGATGCCAAGGATGGTAGATGCAATCAAGATGGGCTTGTAATCTCCTGGATCGATTGATTCTCTGTCTCCAGCAAAAATAAGATCAGGCCAGATGTTGGGTTGGGCCACCAAACATAGGCTGAAGTAGGTCATTAGCAAAGGCTGCTATCAGGTAAGGATGTCTGAAGCAGGAATTCAGAATAGGTCAGGCACAACTAGAAGTCATGTCACACAAAGCCACAGTGACTTCTGAACAGAGTGGTGGCATTTAGGAGAGACCACTGCACTGCAGATGGGTGTGTAGGCTACACATAGTTGATTCTGCTGGGAGTGTTGAAGACTGACAACCAGTAGGTCCATCTCTGGGGAAACAGGAGAGGGGCCACGGTACAATTCCTCCGGTGCCGATAACATGGTAGAAGCAGCATTTTTTCTGCAGAGCTTGAACATGCATTGCTTTGCTCTGAAGATGGATTTGTTACTGTACACTGGATGGCTTCCATCTATAGGGAAAGCACCATTGGCCATGTTCTGCCAGAAGATCTGCTCAGCCATGCAGTCTAAGTTCACAGGACTGAAAGGCACTGGCAATCAGGATCAAGGTGTCAGTTGCCATTTTCAATTAGTGAAGATGTTGCATAGCAAAGTCTAAGAGTTTAAGAGAGAGCACTTGAACCCCAGAGAAGGCCTGTAGTGCCTTCTCTCTTGTACAGTAGTTGATTGATGTTGGGGGGGGGGGGGGTTATTGCTTTTTATTTTTATACTGGGTTTTTATCTTTCTTAAATAAAGAGCCAAGGTGGCGCTGTGGTTAGAGTGCAGTACTGCAGGTTACTTCAGCTGACTGCTAGCTGCAGTTCAGCAGTTCAAATCTCACCAGCTCAAGATTGAATCAGACTTCCATCCTTTTGAGGTGGGTAAAATGAGGACCAAGATTGCTGGGGGCAAGATGCTGGTTGTTGGGAACAATTGTTGAGGACAGATTGTTGGGGGCAATATAGGGGTAAACCGCTTAGAGAGGGCTGTAAAAGCACTATGAAGTGGCATATAAATCTATGTGCTATTGCTATTAGCCATCCAGACTCACTGAAAGTGAGTTGGGCAGCCATATAAATTTTCATAAATAATAAACAAACAAACAAGCAAATAAAAATACAAACATAAATTATAAATAAATAAATAAATAAATAAATAAATAAATAAATAAATAAATAAATAAATAAATAATAAATAAATAAACAAATAAATCAATCAATCAATCTACCTCTGCTGTTGCCATTTAAAAGCCGGAGTATCCCAGAATTAGAAAACATTTTTTTCCTGTATTTTTCTTTGTCCGCACAGCAGCCTCCTCCAAACTCTCCTCTTGCTCCTCCTCGTGGGCTGAGCCTCCCAGCGTCCTGCCACTCCCCACCGCCACGCCTCCACCACCACCACCTCTACTGCCGTCGCCGCTTCTACTGCTACAGGCCTCCGGATTGCGCTCACCATGGCGGGCCGGGACGCAGCGACCGCTTGCAGCGCCGACTCCTTCCAGCTGCGGCATCTGCACTTATCTCTGCGCGTCGATTTCGAACCGGCGGGTTCCGGGCATTTGCGAGGCTCGGTGAGGCTGGAGTTGACCTGCCTGCGGGACGGCGTGAGCGAGGTTATCTTGGACTCGCATCCCAGCGTGGAGGTGGAAAGCGCGGGTCTGGCGCCGCCGAAGAGCCGCCGCGGGGAAGAAAAAGGCCAAGAGCCGGGAGCGCTGCGCCCCGTCTCTTTCCAGAACCGTCCGTTCGCCAGTTACGGCTCAGCCTTGCATGTCTCCCTGCCCGAACCTCTGACCTGCGGTGATGCGGTGGTGCTGGAGGTCGCCTATCGGGCCGGAGGGGGTCCCGGGGTGAGTGGCTGGGGCGGATGGCGCGACTGCACAGAGGGTTGGCTTTGAGGAGCTCCCATCCCCACCCCCCTTTTCGTCCGGTTCCTTCGCTTCTCTAGTGAGCGAGACTCTCAATCGTGTCCTTAATTACTCGCCCGTAGGCTGCATCATGGCTCCGTAGTGGGGGGGGGGAAGCACTTTGCACATGCTCAGGAGTGCCATCTTAAACTCCCAGTGAACAAGTGTTCTCAACTTATTAGGAAAACGGGGACGCTACCGTAATTCTTAAGCTTAAATAACCATCCCGTCTTGCTATTATGAATTAATATGTGGCAATGCTTAGACTGACTTCAACTGGCCCAGTAAGCATGATTGCTATTGCTATTGCTATTGCTATTGCTATTGCTATCAGACTTGATTAGTACAGGGCTAAGTACACCACTAAGAAATCCTAGAATTGGGATAGATTAGATTGGAGTCCAGAGTCCTCTTGGAAGGAGACAAAGCAAAAAACTTGATGAAAGAAATGTCCTTCTGGGTTCGGCTCCAAGTGGGGAAAAAGACCCTGGAGACATGGAGGCTGCTTGGAAAGATGGTTTATTTGTGGGCAGGACCACATGGCTTGAGTCCTGAACAGAAAAGGTGATCACATACTTCAATGTTGGTGGAGAAAAAGAGAAGGGAGGGAAAAAAGGGCTGAGATGCTGAGTCCCTGGTTTTATGCCCTCTCTGGCCTTTGATCTTGATCTTGTATTCTGATTGGTTGTCAGACTCCCATGGACCCATGCAGGGGCAACTCTCTAGGCTGCGTTTTTGAATCCAGGTTTGGTTGAGTTCTCAGATGCAATGTGGTGAGTTGGGTAAAGTGCCAATATTATCATGCCTTAATCCATCCCCCTGGAGCTGAAGTGGAGAACTCTTTATTATGTAAAGGGACTAGCTTGGCCTTCTTAATGGCCATTGACAAAATGGGCGGGGGGGGAGGCAGGAAGCTGCAGGAAGTTTCTCTTTAAAACGTTTCTCCCTTTCACATCCAGGGGAATATAATATTCTGCCTTTTCAACATTTCCTAGGATATTTCATTTCACTGGGAGAGGGCTGGATGATAACTTTCCACAAACTCTTGTCCTGCTGCCAAGAATGGGGCATGTCATCAGCTCAATTTAAGGGAGACCATCACCTTTCCTGTAGTGCTTTCCTTATGGTATTAGCCCTGAGCGTCTTTCCTCTTCTTAATATTTGCTTCTCTCATTATCCTAATGCTGCATGTGATTTGAGTTGTTTGCCAAAGAAGGGAGAGAGGCAGCACAAACCTTTCGCCCTTTTTATCTCTGTGGATTATCATCAGCATGTTGCAAGGCCATCCCTTCCCTTGATCCATTGCAGAGTTCTCATCTGAAGGCTTTTCTAACTGCCGCTGCCCTTCGCTTTAACACACTGGCTGGGAATGATAGGTGATATAGTTCAACCCATGGGGAGGAAGAGTGAACTAGACCTGCAGCAAAAACTTAAGGCCCTTGTATACTCTTATTTAACCTCTACCATTTTTGCTGGGAGCAAAAATAGACTTGGCACCTGTCCTATTTATGGAAAAGTCCAGTCCAAAGCAAAGATTAAAATGGCCCAGAGCAGTGCAGTTCCTCTAAATCAGGGGTGTCCAAACTTGGGAACTTTAAGATTTGTGGACTTCAACTCCCAGAATTCCCCAGCCAGCATGGAGTTGAAGTCCACCAATCTTAAAGTTCCCAAGTTTGGTCACCCTGCTCAAAATAAAGTGGGACTACAAATAAGATGGGTGCAAAGTTATGATCTGTTGGCTAACTTAATCTGTACTGACCTTTAAAAACAAAGATACTTTCCCCAATCTGGTATCCTCCAGATATGATTAAACCAGCCCCTCCCCAAACCTGAGTAAATTACCTAAAACTGTGTAAAAGTGTCTTTTCTTTGGGTAATGACACACAAATGTTGTTTAATGTTTAATAAATTTATATGCCGCCCAATCCCGAAGGACTCCGGGTGGCAAAGCCACTACCCATTCACAAAAGGGGCATTTAAATTGATTTAAAGTGTTTTACTTACATTGGATAAAAAGGTCTTTCTGATAAGCAGTGTTGGGTAATGAAGGAAAAAGTTTGGAGATCACTGATTTAGATTGCAGTTCCTGGAATTACCAGCCAGAAAGCCTTTGGAAATTTCTGTAAAGCAAAATCCCAGCGCATGGCTGCTGTGGCAGATTGAAATCTGGCCATTATAATATATTTATGTGATGATATAAGCATTTATGGCATAATCCCCAAATACCATTAATCAGGGAAAATGGGTAGTGTGATCTAATGACTGCTGGGGACTTGGGGTTGGAAGAGATTTGTGTTAAGGACGGTGGCGCAGTGGTTAAATGCAGCACTGCAGGCTACTGCTAGATCAGCAGGTCAGCGGTTCAAATCTCACCGGCTCAGGGTTGACTCAGCCTTCCATCCTTCCGAGGTGGGTAAAATGAGGACCCAGATTGTTGGGGGCAATATGCTGACTCTCTGTAAACCGCTTAGAGAGGCCTGAAAGGCCTATGAAGCGGTATATAAGTCTACTGCTATTTTCAGGCTTCAGCTGAGGAAAATGATCCAATGGAAAGGCTTCCTTGTAAAGGTTGATATGTTCCCTAAATAGGATATTTTAATTTCCTAAAATGGATTGCTTCATGATGGTGTACGTGTGAGCAAATTGGCATCCATATCTCTACACATAATGTAATTATGTGCCAACCCCCCATTAAGGAGATTTGTGCTATCTAACTTTACACAATACATAATTAAACTTTGGAATTTGCTACCTTAAGATGTGCTGACTATCAATTTGCCTGATTTCGAAAAAGCATTGGACAAATTCATGGAAGTCATTGGGATCAGTGGCTGTTAGCCTTAGGTTTAGGTTTATTAGATTTATATGCCGCCCTTCTCCCAAGGACTCAGGGCGGCATACAACATTGAAAGAAACACATAATACAAAAGTTAAAAATAAATAAATAGAATATCCCAAACCCAATTAAAATTGACAATTTGATATTAGTATGACTGCCCCCCATGGGCCATCTACTGGAAAACTGTTGGGCTTGCTTGTGTGGCTGGTTGGCCACTGTGAGAACAGACTGCAAGGACTTGGTTGTCCTTGAGTAATGACCATTCATTCAGTGACCATTCAAAGTTACAGTGGTGCTGAGCAAAGGGACTTGCAACTGGGGCTTGAGGTTCCAGCCTTTGCGGAACAAAATTCAAGCCCTTGGCAAGCAGGTTAAATAGTTTATCCTTGGCAAACAGTTTGCTTGCAGCATTCCATACTCATGTAATCACTATTTGCAATCTTATCTATGAGCTTCCCACAAATAAAATCCATGGGGAAGCCAGCAGGAAAGATCCCAAGTCACTCAGATAAGTTTCCCCTACCCCTGGCTGTCCCAAAGGTGTTTTTTTTTCCAAAAGGCAACAAAACTTTTTTGCTTTTGTCTTTGAAAACATTTATCATCCAAGAAGCTTCTTCAGCTCTTAGAATCTTTGGGACAACCATGACCTGGATGATTGAGAATCTGTACAGATCCCTGTCTTTTCTTTGCTCACACACACCATATTCTCCTTCACACACACACACACACCTTCACTCACATTTGCTCCAAGTCCTCTTATTTGGCACCCAGATACCTTAATGTTTCTAGCATTAAGAACAAAACACAGATTTTGTTTGGACAAAACTCATATTGATAAATGTTTCATTAAAAAAAAATCAGTTACAGCTGGATTACATTTTTACTCATCTGTAAGAAAAGGGAAAAAATCTTTTCCTTAGCCTTTTTTAAACCTGACACCTCCAACCTTTGCAACATTGATTTGCATTAATATGCTTTGTGAAAATAAATTGAGAACCATGTGAACCCAGATGATTAATTCTGTTAGAAATAGTTCACAGTAGCAGTTCTGGAAAGCTGAAGATTTTGATTGCATAGCTAAAATATTTGGGTATGTAAGGAATCCTTATTTCCAAATCCCGATGAGCCTGAACAATTTTAGTGTAACCCTAACCCTACCTACCTACCTAAGGTAGCTCAGTGGAATTGGAATTGGAATTGGAAAAGTTTATTTATAGGCCGCCCTTTTCCCTGGGGGGACTCAGGGCGGCTTACAACTCATAGGGAAAGGGGATACAAACAATGACACATAAGCACAATACATAATTAAAAAGAACACAACATTCATACCATTCGGGTGGGGATGGATTACAATCTTTAGCCCCAGGCCTGACGGGATAGCCAGATTTTAAGGGCTGCGTGGAAGGTCTGGAGGGTGGTGAGGGTACGAATCTCCACGGGGAGATCGTTCCAAAGGGTCGGAGCTACAACCGAGAAGGCTCTCCTCCGCGTGGTTGCCAGTCGACACTGACTGGCAGATGGAATCCGGAGGAGGCCTAATCTACGTGATCTAATCGGTCGCGAGGAGGTAATTGGCAGGAGGCGGTCTCTCAAGTATCCAGATCCACTACCATGAAGGGCTTTATAGGTGGCAAGTAGCACCTTGAAGCGCACCCGGAGATCGACAGGTAGCCAGCGCAGCTCGCGGAGGATAGGTGTTATGTGGGTGAACCGAGGTGCACCCACAATCGCTCGCGCGGCCGCATTCTGGACTAGCTGAAGTCGCCGGATGCTCTTCAAGGGCATCCCCATGTAGAGCACGTTGCAGTATTCCAGCCTAGCGGTCACAAGGGCACGAGTGACTGTTGTGAGGGCCTCCCGGTTCAGGTAGGGTCGCAACTGGCGCACCAGGCGAACCTGGGCAAATGCCCCCCCCTGGTCACAGACGACAAATGGTGGTCAAAGGTCAGCTGTGGGTCCAGGAGGACTCCCAAGTTGCGAACCCTGTCTGAGGGGTGTAATATTTGGCCCCCCAGCCTGAGAGATGGAACACTTGCCAAATTAGTGGAAGGGAAACACAACAGCCACTCGGTCTTTTCCGGGTTGAGCACAAGCTTGTTAGCCCTCATCCAGTCCCTAACAGCTTCAAGGCCCCGGTTCATCACGTCCACTGCTTCATTGAGTTGGCATGGGGCGGACAGATACAACTGGGTATCGTCCGCATATTGATGGTATCTTATCCCGTGCCGCCGAATGATCTCGCCCAGCGGTTTCATGTAGATGTTAAATAGTAGGGGGGATAAGACCGAACCCTGCGGCACCCCATATGTTAGGGGCCTAGGGGTCGATCTCTGCCCTCCAACTAACACAGACTGCGACCTGTCCGAGAGGTAAGAGGAGAACCACTGCAAAACAGTGCCTCCCACCCCACCTCCCGCAGTCGTCGCAGAAGGATACCATGGTCGATGGTATCGAAAGCCGCTGAGAGGTCAAGGAGAACCAGGATGGAGGCGTGGCTTCCATCCCTGGCTCTCCAGAGGTCATCGGTCAATGCGACCAAAGCGGATTTCTGTGCTGTAACCAGGCCTGAAGCCGGACTGGAATGGGTCGAGATAACTAGCTTCCTCCAAGGACCGCTGGAGCTGGAAGGCCACCACCTTCTCAACAACCTTCCCCACAAAGGGGAGGTTGGAGACTGGACGATAATTATTAAGAACGGCTGGATCCAAGGATGGTTTCTTCAGGAGGGGTCTCACCACCGCCGCTTTAAGTGCGGAGGGAAAGACCCCCTCCCGAAGGGAGGCGGTAACAACCGCCTGGATCCAGCCCCGTGTCACCTCCCTGCTGTTAGCAACCAGCCAGGAGGGACACGGGTCCAGTACGCAAGTGGAGGCACTCACAGCTCTCATGGCCTTGTCCACATCGCCCGGGGCAACATCCTGAAACTCAACCCAGCGATGGTCTATCAGATTATTCCCTTGTGCCTCGGCTGGATCTGCAGAATCGGAGTTCAAGTCCGACCGAAACCGAGCAACTTTGTCCACCAAGAACTGGACGTAATCCTCAGCCCTACCCTGCAGGGGATCCCCCGTATCCCTCCTATTTAGGAGGGAACGGGTTATCCTGAACAGGGCGGCTGGGCGCGACTCAGCGGACGCAATCAAGGTGGCAATATAAGATCCTAATTGCCCTGATGTACTCCTTGATGCAAGATGTTAACAGTGCTTGGTTCGATTCGGACTTATTGGACCTCCATGCGTGCTCTAGGCGTCTCTTCTGGCGCTTCCTCTCCCGGAGCTCCTCGGTAAACCAAGGAGGCCTCCGGAATCCACTGCCTCGGAGCGGCCGTAGTGGCGCAATCCGGTCAAGAGACTCCGTCGCTGCTGAGTTCCAGGCAGCAACCAGAGTCTCCACCGGACTGTGGGCGAGGGTATCAGGAATAACCCCAAGCTCCGTCTGGAACCTCAAGGGGTCCATAAGTCGCCTGGGGCGGAACCACCTGGTCGGTTCCTCCTCCCTACAGTGGGGGTTTGGCCTCCGAAAGTCAAGCCTCAGTAGGCAGTGGTCTGACCACGACAGGGGTATGATCTCACTGCCCCTCAGACCAAGATCACAAGTCCACTGCTCCGAGAGAAATACGAGGTCGAGCGTGTGACCCGCTGAATGGGTTGGGCCCCGAATTACCTGGGTCAAGCCCATGGCTGTCATGGAAGCCATGAACTCCTGCGCTCCCTCCGAGTGTTCACCGAGTGTGGGCAAATTGAAGTCCCCAAATTGAAGTTGGGAGGCAGGTACGTTAACAGCAAACCCACTTGACCCTTGAGGTCCAACTTCACCAGCAGGGACTCACACCCGACAAGCTCCGGAGCAGGGATCCTACGAGGTACTAGAGACTCTCGGATAACAATAGCCACACCTCCACCCCTTCCCTGGGCTCTCGGCTGATGAAGCACCTGAAAGCCTTCTGGGCACATCTCCACGAGGGGGACTCCTCCCTCCGGGCCCAGCCAGGTTTCAGTAATACATGCCAGGTCTGCCCTCTTGTCTAAAATTAAGTCCCGGACGAGGGGAGCCTTGTGAACTACAGACCTGGCATTTAGCGACAACAGCCTGAGACCAGGGTCCTGATTACTCGCGCCATCTGGCCTTGGAGTGGGACTCATAGGGCCGGAAGGAGGGATCTCTGTGACGTAGCGAGTGGCTAAGATGCTGAGCTTGTTGGTCAGAAAGGTCAGCAGTTCGGTGGTTCGAATCGCTAGTGTCACGTAATGGAGTGAGCTCCCATTCCTTGTCCCAGCTTCTGCCAACCTGGCAATTCAAAAGCTCATAAAAATGCAAGTAGAAAAAATAGGAACTATCTTTGGTTGGGGTACCTTTACCATATCTATCTATCCTATCTATCTATCTATATCTATCTATCTATCTATCTATCTATCTATCTATCCATCCATCCATCCATCCATCCATCCATCCATCCATCTATCTATCTATCCATCTATCACTCTATGTATGGGACCTAGTGGCTCAGTGGCTAAGATGCTGAGCTTGTCAATCAGGAAGGTCGGCAGTTCGGTAATTCAAATCCCTAGTGCTGCATAATGGAGTGAGCTCCCGTTACTTGTCCCAGCTTCTGCCAAACTAGCAGCTCAAAAGCACGTAAAATACAAATAGAAAAAATAGGAACCCCTTTGGTGGGAAGGTAACAGCGTTCCATGTACCATAGGCATTTAGTCATGCCAGCCACATGACAACGGAGACGTCTTATGATAGCGCTGGCTCTTTGGCTTTGAAACGGAGATGAGCACCACCCCCTAGGGTTGGGAACGACTAGCACATATGTGCGAGGGGAACATCTATCTATCTATCTATCTATCTATCTATCTATCTATCTATCTATCTATCTATCTATCTATATCATATTTATCATATTTATAAGCTGCCCATCTCACAGATATTTGGCAGCATCCAATAAAGTCATTAAAATGATCACAAAAATATTCTAAAATTAAGACAAATATTTTTTTTAAAAAAAAGATAGGAAGAGCACTGATATTACAATTTACTCATCTAATTAAATCCCCATTTCTGGGGGACCCCCAAGCCTGTTGGTGATCAGATTTTAACTTCTCAAAGAACATCAAGAAGGGGACCAGTCTCACAAGGTGGGCACCATGGGAGTAAAAGGCCCATCTCTTGGATGCTACCAAATATAGTTCCATAGTAGATGGACATGGAACATGTGCCTTCTGCTGGCCTGACAGGGTGGATGGAAGTAATCAGCAAGGGGCAATCCCTCAAATAATTCCCAGCTCACACTGGCATCAGGTGGAGAGTGATATTAAAATAATCCTGGCTTTGGCAAAGAAGTGGCTGTGTCTAATGAAGACTTGTTTGTTCTTTGGGAAGGTTGGTAGAAATCAGAGTAGCATCAAGAGAGCCTAACAGCTTCATCCTGTTCCCACTTTTATAGATTTTCTGTTTGGATTCTCATCAACCTGCGCAGAAGATAAGGCTGGTTTTTTTTTTTTTATATATATATCTCTAGCTTTTGTGTGCTCAACTGGTCCTTCTTTCCAGAATTTCATTCTCCAGTTTCTAAGAAGGCAGATGTTGCTTGTGTTCAGAGATTCTCATTGTTTATGCAAATCTTGTTTTTTTTATTTCCTGACAGGTATGTTGGCTTATGCCGGAGCAGACTGCAGGAAAACAGAAGCCCTACATGTACACTCAAGGCCAAGCTGTTCTGAACAGATCCGTTTTCCCCTGCTTTGACACTCCTGCAGTTAAAAGTTCTTATTCAGCTATTATAAAGGTAAGCTATATAGGAGGAGAGCATGCTTAAACCCCGCAGTTCAGTGTGTTTAAAACCTAGGATTCATTATGGGAGAGATTATTATTTATTTTTTTAAATGCCATCTCTCACTCAGGGCTTTCAAAGCCTGAGGTCATGTATCATATTAATCTGTTTCACCTTCTTTGCTTTGAATATGCCCCGGCAGCTGGGATTACACAAGGCAAAACCAAGCTAACAAGCCTTGAACAATAATTGTTTTTCAAAGTGTATTTTCTGCTATGTATCTCCCGTGGTATATACACAAGGCCTGTCAAACTGGCAGCCCACGGGCCGGATGCATCACACGCAGGCAATTTGTCATGTGACGCCATTGAGTTTGACACCCCTGTCATAGACCAATGATGGCTAACATTTTTGTCCTCCTGTGCCAAAATCGCGCACATGTGCCCACACCCACAAGGCAATGTGCCCCATCCCCTGAGCATGCACGAACAAAACCCACTAGCAGGTGTCCCTGAAGTCTCCTGATACCAAAAACGGGGCACGGGGGGGTGCCATCCCCCATCCCCCGTTTTGGATCTTGCAGGCCTCCCTGAAACCTCCTGAAACCAAAAACGGGGCATCGGGGAGGGGGGCATGCGCAGCTGGCTGTTGGGAGGCGCACAGCTCGCATGCCCGTAGAGAGGGCTCCACTTGCCACCTGTGGCACACATGCCATAGGTTCACCATCATGGTCACAGACCACAAATTATATAAATTTTACTTTCAAAACCTGGTGTGAACTTATCCAACTGCTGCACTTATCACTTTCCTTTTGCATAACTATTGCTTCTTGAACCTTCCATTGCAAACCTCTTTCCAAAAAGAAGGCTTTTGATTTGGTGGGGTGGGGTGTGTGCTGGAGGCTAGCCCCTGTGCATTGTACACACAATGGCCTTTTACTTGTGTGGACCTCCTGAATAGCATTTGCACGTTCTGTCCTTTTGCAGAATAAAAAAATCCTCACTCTTTTCTTTCCTAGAAGAAAATGAAAGAGGTTAATCCTTCTTCCCAAAGCATGACTAGCCAGTTTTTCTTTTTTTTTAGGTCCCGGAAGGCTTCACTGCTGTGATGAGTGCAGTTACCAGGGAGAAGCAGAAGGGGAACACTTTCCTCTTTGAGATGCCTCATCCTATCCCTTCTTATTTGGTGGCCCTGGTCGTTGGGGACATTGTTTCAGCAGAAGTGGGACCAAGGTAAAAGGCTGCTGCAAAGATACCTGTCATCCTAATCAAAGAGGGATAATCCAGATCACTCTTTCTCCAGTTGAATCCTAGGAAGGGAACTGCAATCCAGCTTCCTGGGAGACCGGTGGATAGTTCAGCAAATGCTGTTGTTGTGATCAGGTGGGAGTAGTGGAGCACAGGGAGAAGCCCTTATCTCCTCCCCCCCCCCTCTTTGTCTCTCAAAGTGGCTTCTTACTCCTCTACTCTCTAACAAGTTTGGATAGTCCTTCAGATTTGATTCTGAATGGATGTTGCAAAGATTGCAGAGACACAAATGCAGCTCCTGAGTGCAGGTGTTTAAAGCATCCACACATTTTCCCAGAACCATGTGGCAACAGCAGTATAATCTTGCTCTTCAGCATTAACCAATTTCATTGTATTTAAGTACAATGACAATAAAGATTATACTTATACTTATTATTCAGTACAAGCCTTTTCAACTTTGTAGTGAGACTGCATGTGTGCACAAATTGAGATTTGCATCAGGCCCTGAATATGATCAGCCAACACTTAAGAAGAATAAATAATTGTTTTCTATTTCTAAAGTAAAAGCCATGTTGTACTTTGCTTATTTCTGCCTTACCCTGAACTGTTAGACACATTTTACATTTAGTTGTATTTTTTTATATTTACTCTGTGTGGGAACTGATCAGTGGTGGGTTTCAAATTTTTTTAGAACCTCTTCTGTAGGTGTGGCCTGCTTTGTAGGTGTGGCTTGCTGGCCATGTGACTGGGTGTGCATGGCCAACTTATAAAATGTGGTGATACTCACTTAAAAATGCTCTTGCTTAGCAAAATGTTGGCTCAGAAACTCTGGCATTTGAAGCACGCAAGTCTTAAAGCTGTCAAGTTACAAGACCCTCGCACCCCTAACCCTTAGGAAAAAAAACCCAGGGGTGTTCAAACTTGACAGCTTTAAGATTTGTGGACTTCAACTCCCAGAATTCCTCCTCTCACTCTTCATCTTGATGATGTGCAGATGGGTATGGGGAGGGAGCTGGAACCGGTTCTAAACGGCACTGTAGATTTGTGGAACCTCTTCTATAGAAGAGGTTAGAACTGGCAGGAACCTACCTCTGGAACTGATTAAAAATGGGACTGTTCCCTGTTAGAATGGCTCTATTGCTCCGATAAAGAATATGCTCTATTGGCATCCAAGGGTACACAACAATGTGTGTTGGGCATCCCTGCTTACAGGGTGAGGGATAGTCTCATCCCTCTTAGGCTGATTTCTCTGCCATTTTTGCTTTTCTCCCAGGAGTCACGTCTGGGCTGAGCCCTGCCTGATTGAGGCTGCTAAGAAAGAATATGACGGTGTGATTGAAGAATTTCTTACCACTGGAGAGAAGATTTTTGGACCATACGTATGGGAAAGGTACCCCTTTCATTACTGAACCTGTTTCAAAAAAGAAAGTGTTCCCAGGAAAGAATCCATCTTCCCAAAGTGAAGCACAGACAGAAATACGTATGTTTTTCACCAAAAAAAGGGAGGGGGCACATTTGGGCCCCCCTGCATCCCCAAGTCTGGTGTTGAGGCAGCTCCCACCCATCGGCACTTGAAGAGGTGTGAAGAATACATGAATCTGGGAAAGATCCATGCCTTGTATGTCCATCTCTTGAATTGTTTCATCTGTCAGCTGCTTTTCAAGTGGGAAAAAAGCTTTGCATCACTCAAGAGATAGTCACAAAGCACCCAGTTGTAGCACAGTTCCCCAAAAAGTTAAGTTTTGTTTAATATGTTTAGGTATGTTAATATCTTTTTTGCCTTCAACTCCGAAGTGCTGCACAGTTCTACCTCAGTGTAAATGTCTGGCCCAAAAATGCTCAGCTCAACAAGGTTGGGTAAATACCCAGAGAGTGTACTACTAGGAGGAGAATTTTTAAAAGGCATCAGAGTCATTTCTCATCTAAGAGAAAGGGACTGGTGCAACTCTGGGAAGCTTAGCAAAGTGAAATGCCTAAGAAGTCTAGTATACATTTACTTTAAATTTGGATTCTGCTAACTGAAATCGGCAGGATAACCTCAACCTTGCAGTGTTGTATATAAGAACATATTAGAATATTATTTTTCTGACTAATGCTTTTTTTTTTGCTTTTGGTAGATACGATGTGCTCTTTATGCCTCCCTCATTCCCATTTGGGGGAATGGAAAACCCTTGTATCACCTTTGTGACCCCCTGCCTTTTGGCTGGCGATCGTTCCCTGGCAGATGTGATCATCCATGAAATCTCACATAGTTGGTTTGGAAATCTGGTCACCAATGGCCATTGGGGGGAATTCTGGCTGAACGAGGGTTTTACCATGTATGCCCAGAGGAGGATTTCTTCAGAACTCTATGGTGAGTGGTTGATAATCAATGCCCAGGGTGGTGGGTATAGTTTGGCCTTCTCCAACCTTGCAACCTTCAGGTACATTTGGCTGGCAGAGTATCTAATTTCAGCATTAAATAGAAGGAGTGTTATTAAGCTGTATCTAAGTAATTCGAAGAACGATGCTGTATACCTCTTAAATGCCCCCAATGGACTTTTAGATATCTACCTTGAGAACTGGCAAGCTGAATTAGTTTATGTTTCAATATATGTCCCCATTGAGAGAAGGAGGTTCAGGACTTCAGTATTTATTGCAATAGGATTATTATATTATTTCCAATAGGATTTCCCTTGCCTGGCAAAGTTGTGCCAGTGCATTCTTGTGTCCCTGGGGCTGCTCTCCTAATGACCATGTCATAACTATGGTTGACAGTTGATTCCAGAGCACCAAGGTGGAAGTTTTGGTTTTATTGGCTTGGCAGTTGCCAGAGGCTCCATAACCTGTTGGTTTCCCCTAAAATCAGGTGCTGCTTATACTTCCTTGGAAGCGGCTACTGGGAGAGCTTTGCTTCGTCAGCACATGGACAATGTTGGGGAAGAGCATCCTCTCAACAAGCTCAGGGTGCAACTCGAACCAGGTCTGTATTGATCTAAAGCAGTGTTTTTCAAACTTTAATATGTATGGACTACAACACCCACAATTCCTGTGTTGACTTTAACTCCCAGAAGTTACAGCTTCCATAATTAACTCTGGATTGTCGTCCTTTGTGACTTGTCCTTTTAGCAGGTAGCCAATCCTTTGTCTCTTGTCCATCTCTCTCTCAAGAGGATCAGTTATGGGTATATTAATGGAGAGAGAATTCTTAAGTATTTGCCATGCTGAACTCTAATAGATTATTTCTAGTGGTTACTCTTCCCACATTAACAAGATGATTGATTTTGCTATTTTCAGCTTGTATATTTCTTCCTTTCAGGTGTTGATCCTGAAGATACATATAATGAAACTCCTTATGAAAAGGGCTACTGTTTTGTCTCATACCTTGCTCATCTTGTGGGAGATCAGACTAAGTTTGATGCTTTTCTGCAGGTACTGTGTATTAGCCTGGAATTTATTTCTACTTAGCAGATGTCTCAGTGTGTATTTTCAAAGTATGCTGCTTTGTATTGTGTTTAGAAAGATACATACAGTTAGGATCTTTGTATCTCACCGTATATTTTGATTAGATTATTGTAGATCAGGTCAAGATACAGAACTGTAGAGAGGATGAAAAATTTGCTGGAGATACATGATTATGGTGCCAGGAACATGAAAGAAGTGTAAAAAAAAAAATACATGGTGGTGGTGGGGGCGATTTTTAAAAAAAAATCTTTTTTGGCTTGACAATGAGTGGCCTCATTATCCTCCCCTATTGAAGGGAGGGTAAAATACATTGTTCACTAGTCACCTCAATGGTTACCAATTTGATGGCTTTAAAGGGAGATTAGACAGATCCAAGTTCAATTTGCTTTTGGTGTTAGTTGCTGAGAAAAATGGGGAAGGAAGTGAATGCTATAAGAATCAAATACTGTGGTAGGAATGTCAGTTCATTTCTGACTGAAACAGCAGGTTTTGGAGCATGGTTGCATCATGCCATTCCCAAGGAGCATTTCCCAAGGAAATCACAGTTCATTTTGCTGTTATAGTACAGCTTGGATTGAAGCAAGAAGTCCCCAAAGTTAAGATGCTAGGGGAGCAAGCTTAAATTTTTAAGCTGCGCCTCTCCAGGGAAAGCATTCTAGCAGCTGCATAAATTATGCATAGGAAGTCTTCAGTGTTACCTGGTTTTAAGAAATGGCAAGACAATAAAGTAAGCAAGCATACCTTCCAGATGATGTGGAAAGGTGGCTTTTCAGGTTTTGAAGGTTTGGGAAATTGAAACGGTGATGGAGTTTCTTTTAAAGCTGAGATATGTAGTTCTCACACTAAAACCAAAGGTAGAAGTAAGCTGAACTTGAATTAGGCAGGGTAGTCTTACATGCAAATAATTGTTTGTAAGACATTAATAAAGAAGGGCTGAAAGGCCAGAGATGAACCAGCTGATCTCAAAGTAATTCAGGCCAGTTTCTTTTTATGGCAGGCATATGTGAACCAGTTCAAATTTCAGAGCATCACGGCTGATGACGCCCTCAACTTCTACTTGAAATATTTCCCAGAATTGAAGAAGCAAGGAGTGGACACCATTCCAGGTCAGCAAAGACATTGTAGCTTAAAAAAAAGTCAGAATTGCCACAAGGCTTTGACTAGCAGAAAATTTTCAATTTTTCCTAACTCCAGGTAGCAATTTGTTCCAAAATCTTCCAGACCATTCTGAACTCAATTAGCTTCCTGTTTTCCTGTCTCCAGCTGCTAGAGTAATTCAATTCTGCTGAGTTATTCTACTCCTTTAGCCCTCTGCTCCCAATCTGGTTGTATTTTTATTGGAGATTGTGTGCTAGTTCCCATAAATTAAAAACAGCAAATGCTGTCTTTAAAGGTTCTGCCTGACAGTTCAGGTCAGAATAAAGAAGTCAGTTGGATGATATCCTGCCTTGGTTCTTGGAAAAAGGCCTTATGGCAATACTGCTGAACTCAGCAGCAGCTATATAGTGAACATTCACAGAAAATGCTCTCATAATAAGTCAGACAATTGCTCTCTGTCAGCAACAATTCCAAGGTCAGAGGGAGGAATAATTTGTAGACATGATGCATGAAGGATTATCCTCAGGTCTGCAAATTATGTGTGCAGTTGCAGGTGCTCTGCTCCCACCATATATAGAAGGCTTGCAGTCCAGATCATTGTCATTGTGCCAAATATTAAGTGTTTCTGATATCTGATAACAGGAACATTCTTAATCATGCAAATACAGCTTTAGCCCTAAGAAGAGGTTAACAGATTGTTTTTCAAACTTTGTTCTTTCTTAGTCACTTAGTTTCTCACAAATTATTTATTTGGTTTAAAACTTCCCCAAAGTACTTACGCAAAATTGGAAATTATGAGAATTGAAATCTTACACATTTGAGGAAGGCAGTTGAAGAGAACATGCTTAAGGAAATGTACACACTGCATACAAACAAAGTCCCAATGCCCGTTTCTTCCGAAATTAAAATAGTCTGGGAGAACATGTTTAATTAGGAAACATTCGGGAGGAGGGGCTTTTAAGTGCCCATTGGATCCTCTCTTTTACTGCTTCAAGTTTATCCCTGCATTAAAGCAATGAGTAAGGAGGTGGTATCAGCAAAATGGCATTGAGGGAATATATTTACCAATCTACATTGCTTCTTATCTAAGGAAAAATACACAAAATGCTGTTATTTATAAAAACACTGCCTATTGGCAATCTGCTAAGCGATTTTGCTTCTAATGCCACCTTTGAATGTTTCTTAAATAGAGTGCACAGATTACGAATCTGTGTAATGAAGCATGCATCTTGCCCAAAGTCAAGACATCAAGAAGCACATTTATTTAGGGAATCTATCTTTAGTCTGTAGCAGACCACAGAAAATAGACTGGAATTTTAAAACAGCAAGGCATCAAGATGTTAACAAGTCTAGACTAATATATGGCATGCCATTTATTCTTAAAAGAAGCCTAATTCTTAGGGGACAACTGAATCTTCTTCAGGATGTGGTAATTTCAGTTTGAGTGTGAATCAAAATAAATGAACGTATATTCATGTGAATATATGAGTACATGGACTCCAGCTGTTGATATGTTGCTTTGCTTGAAATTGGACCCAATGTGCCTATTCTGTCATGACAGAGTATCCCAGAGGAACTAAAAGCCTGATCATGTGAGCTGCTTGCTGGGACATCATGAATGACTATAGGGTTTGGGTTTTTGTTTTTGTTTTTTGTGCTAGTAAATATATCTCTCTCTTGGGCACAGATGGAATAAGAACTGGGATAATGTACTGTTGTGGTTCTGAAGAACTTCAGAAATTAGTTTAGTTTAGTTTTAGTTTAGTTTTGGTTTATTTGTATGCCGCCCTTCTCCAGGAGGGACTCAGGGCGGCGAACAACTCAAAAGGGGAAAGGGAACATAAACAACAGTACACATAATTAAAATACACGAAAATCACACAGCCATACCAGTCGAGAGGGGAGGGGAACTCATCAACCCCAGGCCTGCCGGCACAGCCAGGTTTTGACAGCTTTTCGGAAGGCCTGGAGAGAGGTGAGGGTCCGGATCTCCGCGGGGAGTTCATTCCAAAGGGCCGGAGCTGCTACAGAGAAGGCCCTCCCCCGGGTAGTAGCCAGATGGCATTGGCTGGTGGATGGAACCCGGAGGAGGCCGACCCTGTGTGATCTGACGGGTCTTTGGGAGGTAATTGGCAGCAGGCGGTCTCTCAAGTACCCAGGCCCAATACCATGAAGGGCTTTATAAGTTACAACTAGCACTTTGAAGCGTATCCGGAGACCGATTGGTAGCCAGTGCAGCTCGCGGAGGATAGGTGTAACGTGGGTGTACCGAGGTGCACCCACAATCGCTCGCGCGGCTGCATTCTGGACGAGTTGAAGTCTCCGAATACTCTTCAAAGGCTGCCCCATGTAGAGCGCATTGCAGTAGTCCAGTCTTGAGGTCACGAGGGCGTGAGTGACTGTTGCGAGTGCCTCCCGGTTCAGGTAGGGGCGCAACTGGTGCACCAGGCGAACCTGGGCAAATGTCTCCCTGGTCACAGCCGACAGGTGATGTTCTAAAGTCAGCTGTGGATCCAGGAGGACTCCCAAGTTGCGCGCCCTGTCGGAGGGGCGTAGATTTTCACCCCCCAGCCTGAGTGATGGAATAATGGCCAAATTCTTGGGAGGAAAACACAATAGCCACTTGGTCTTGTCTGGATTGAGTACAAGCTTGTTAACCCCCATCCAGACCCTGACAGCCTCCAGGCACTGGCACATCATGTCAACCGCCTCACTGAGTTGGCACGGGGCGGACAGATACAGCTGAGTATCGTCCGCATATTGATGGTATTTGATCCCGTGCCGTCGAATGATCTCCCCCAGTGGCTTCATGTAGATATTTTTTTTTTTAATATATATTTTATTATGTTTTCATTCTATACAATCACATATTCACTGTGCTTAATCAGGGCATATAACATTGAATAATAAACACGGCCCTCACTTATATAGAAAATGCCCTCTACAATACATGTAGATATTAAACAGAAGGGGGGATAGGACCGAACCCTGAGGAACCCCATATTTCAGGGGCCTAGGGGTCGACCTCTTTCCCCCAACTAACACCGACTGCGACCTGTCCGAGAGGTAGGAGGAGAACCACCGGAAAACGGTGCTGCCCACTCCCACCTCTCGTAACCGTCGCAGAAGGATACCATGGTCAATGGTATCGAAGGCCGCTGAGAGGTCAAGGAGCACCAGGATGGAGGAATGACCTCCATCCCTGGCTCTCCAGAGATCATTGGTCAGTGCGACCAAAGCGGTTTCCATGCTGTAGCCAGGCCTGAATCCAGACTGAAAGGCGTCCAGATAATCGGCTTCATCCAAGGACCGTCGGAGTTGAGAGGCTACCACTTTCTCAACAACCTTCCCAATGAAGGGAAGGTTGGAGACTGGACGGTAGTTGTTCAAACTAGCTGGGTCCAGCGATGGCTTCTTCAGGAGGGGTCTCACCACCGCTATCTTCAATGCCGGTGGGAAGAAGCCCTCCCGAAGAGAAGCATCCACCATCGCCTGGACCCAGCTCCGCGTCACCTCCTTGCTGTTCGCGACCAGCCAGGAGGGGCACGGGTCCAGTACACATGTGGCAGCACTCACCGCTCCCATGGCCTTGTCCACTTCATCAGGAGCAACAGGTTGAAAGTCAGTCCAGAGGTGGTGTTCAAGACCTTCCCCCGGTACCCCGGCTGGCTCTGCGCAATTGGAGTCCAGGTCCATCCGAAGCCGAGCAACTTTGTCCGTGAGGAACTGGACATATTCCTCTGCTCTACCTTGTAAAGGGTTATCCGCAACCCTCGTATTTAGGAGGGAGCGGGTCACCCTAAACAAGGCGGCAGGGCGAGACTCAGCGGACACTATCAGAGCGGCAATGTGATTGTTCTTAGCTGTCCGTATTGCCGATAGATATGCTCTGATGCAGGTTTTCAGGAGTGCTCAGTCTGACTCGGATTTACTGGCCCTCCAGCGGCGCTCTAGGCCGCTGGAGGGCCAGTAAATTAAACAGTGTTACTGTTAGTAGCAATTTCATTACTGATACGGATTCCAATATCAAAATCTAATAAGCAGATTCTACCCACCCACCCCTTTTTCCCCCTTTCTTCCTGTGGCAGGTTTTGAATTTGACCGATGGCTAAATACTCCTGGCTGGCCGCCATACCTTCCTGATCTTTCACCTGGAGAGGAGTTGATGAAGCCAGCAGATAAACTGGCAGAACTCTGGGCATTTCCTGACCATAATATGGAGGCAATTAGAGAACTAGATATCTCTGCATGGAAGACCTACCAGCTGGTTTATTTCCTAGATAATATCTTGAAGAAATCTCCTCTGCCAGATGGTAAGACACTTTCTGCTAAAATGAAGGACTAACCATAGCTCTATAAGGAAGCTTTATGGAAGCTCACATATTGGGCTACAAGTGGGCAGTTCCAGGAACTAGATTGCCTGGATATCATAGACCTTTAGGCACCGTAAGATCTTGGAATTTGCCTTTCCTTTGACAGTGATTACAAAAATAAATCAAAATAGCATTCAAACATTAACCCTTAGAAACATTATTAGAAATACAAAAATCTTATGGCACTTGAAAAATCAGTAGATGCACTTGAAAAAGCAGAAAGCATGGGTATATTGAGATGAAACGGGAATCTGGAGTGCTTAATATACAATAAGTAATTTGACGTGCTATCAGATATGTATAAAAGATAAACACTGTGACCATTAAAAATAATTGAAAGAATGTCATTGTCTAAAGTACCATGGACAATTCTCTCCTGAGGGAAAAAATCAACTTGATTGTCCTTTCATTTTAAGGGCATGTTGAGAAGATGAGCGCCTTGTATCCTAAGATCTCTAAAGCACAGAATGCTGAGCTGCGTCTTCGCTGGTCCCAAATTGTCCTCAAAAATAATCATGAAGCAGGCTTTGATCAAGTGAAAGACTTTCTTCGCAGCCAGGTTGGTGCTTGATGTTGCTGTATTTTCTAGAAACACAAAACTGCTGTAGCTTTGTCAGAATCTTTTTTTCTGTTTCTATCAAGCAACAGATAACTGTCTTGTTGATGATGATGATGATGTATATATTATTAGAGTTCTAGTCTTGTCTATTTCTTAGATACAAAATCCTTGTTACCACCATCCAGCTGTCTTTCAGTATACTAAACTGCTGTAACTGGAAAAGAAGTGTGGCTCACCAGTATATCTTACAAAGGGTTTGGAGATAATTGCTACCTTCTTAAAAACTGCAGGATGCTATTAGCTGATCAGTAAGTTACTCTGTTTTTATTCCAGGGAAAACAGAAGTACACCCTTCCCATCTACCGAGCCATGATGAGTGGCTCAGAAACAACTCGAGCATTGGCCATGGAAGTATTTTTGTCCACTGCTTCACAGCTCCACGTTAATGTTCAGAACTATGTTAAAAAGATCTTAGGTTTGAACACTGAAGAAAGCTAGGAAGAAAGCCGAAAATACAAACCAGTTTGTATGAATGGCTGTGGGTGATCTGTGGGATTAAAAGGTAGAAGAAATAAAGGCTATTTTCAAAACTTTTGCTGGTATACAATCTGCTTTTGATTTAATGCTGGAAATTTCAGATTAAGGCTCCCCAAAGGTAATCTTTTCTCCTGGGTAACCTGCTGAATAAAAGAACTTTGGGGGTTTTTTTTCTTTGTAAATTTTGAGAATGTAAAAAATACAAATGTAAACATTACGTTTCCAAGTAAATTAAAAGACAGTAGCAATGTGTTTATTTCAATTAAAAATAGCTATCATTTGATATTGGCTCTAATAAATTTTTATCTGTGGTTTTTCACTTCTTTGAGTTGTGTAAGAATTCATTTATTTTGTAGCATTTGTACACTATCCGATCATTCCTAGATTTTTTCCCTCTTGTCTCTTGCTACAAGTTTTAAGTTAACATGCATTATTCCTGGCATCAGCTACACTTCTGGCCAGAGGATCTCTCACAAATAAGAAGGAACTCTGTAGTTGGCAGGGTCACCTTTTTTTCTGGAGTCCTTACTTCCTTATGCCCATGGAAACAACTAGTGCTGTTCTCACTAAAACAGTCCTAGCTGGCTATAGTTTTAAAGTAGAGGTGGGATTCAGCAGGTTCTGACCAGTTCTGGAGAGCCGGTAGTGGAAATTTTAAGGAGTTTGGAAAACCAATAAATACCACCTCTGACTGTCTCCATCTATTCCATGTCTCCCGAGTCCCAGCTGATCGGGAGGGAATGGGGATTTTACAGTATCCTTCCCCGGCTATGCCCACCAAGCCACACCATGCCCACCAAGCCACTTCCACAGAACTGGTAGTAAAAATTTTTGAATCCCATCACCGTTTTAAAGATGTGTGAGCGAGATCCTTTTATTTTGCTGAAAAAGACACAAGATAATAATCCAGTTGAATCCTAGGGAAAAAAACACCAGTAAACACAGTTTAACAGCGGAAGCAAATATCCTTCACAGGATGCATTCAAAAGTTCGACCATCATGTGTCATGATTGATACTTTGGTTTCCTACATGAACATATCCTGGATTTAACTTTCTAAATGGCTGCGTCTAACTCTGAATTTAATCTAGGCCTCAATTCTGTGTATTTCCTCCTTTCCATGCAGCCCTTCAATGACAATATCTACAGTTAAAGATAATTTCTATCACCTAATTTTGTCAACGTGAGTTGACAAAGCTTTGGAAATAAGTGGAATTGGTTTCTTTGTCTGGCCCAGCTCCATGATTTCTATCTTTCTCACCCAACCCACTTTCTTTCCTGTTTCTCGTAAATGGGGAACTTTTAAAATAACTATGATTCTTTCCATTCTTGTGGAAAGAAAATTCTTTCATATGGATTTACAACATAACATCTATCATTGTTGTAAGAAGGCAAAGAGTGTGCTTTCAAAAACCTGGAATAAACAACAGGAAGAAAGAAAAAGCAGATAATGAACCACAAGCATTAAAATAGTTTCGAATGTAAACCACCCAATACAGTGCAGAATGAATAGGCTGCTGAAAGAAAGTTACAGTGAGTGAAATCTAATGTCATACTCAACAGATGCATTGCCCTGTAAATTACATCAGTCAGTATCATGGGATGTTGGGTGTTTCAGTCCAGTATATATGGATATAAGATGAAATTTTAAGGAAATGACCTATAGAAGGAGAAAGACAATATGGAAAGATAAACAGCAAAGTCTGTAGAGATTCTCAGTCATCCAGGTCATGGTTGTCCCAAAAAAGCTGCTTTTTTTTCAAGAGGCAACTGGACTTTCCTGGTTTTTTCTTTTAAGACCTTTCGCTTCCCATCCAAGAAGCTTCTTCAGCTCTGACAGGATAGTGGGGAATGGAAGGATTTACATTCCTTGCATGCAGCTGATCATTTGTATACTTTTAGATTGGCTGTTGAAGCACTTAGAGCAGTGGGTCTCAACCTTTCTAATGCCGCGACCCTTTAATACAGTTCCTCGTTGTGACCCCCAACCATAAAATTATTTTTATGTTTTCCGTATTTTTTCAAAAATATGTGTTTTCTGATGGTCTTAGGTGACCCTTGTGAAAGGGTCGTTCGACACCCAAAGGGGTCGCAACCCACAGGTTGAGAACCACTGACTTAGAGGTTTATCTGTGTGCTCGGGGACAATTGTATAGTTAAGAGTCTGTAGAGATTCTCAGTCATACAGATCCCAAAAGCACTTTTTCAGGGGACAACTAGACATTTTTCTTTGACTTTTAGCTATACAATTTGGGATGAACACCCTTTGAATGGTGTGGGAGTAGGAATAGATTTCCAGAGAAAAAAAAATTCAAGACTATAGCAACCAGGAACACTACTCAGCTGACCCTGAGCACACAGATAAACCTCCAAGTGCTTCAATGACCCTCTAAAGGGATGCAAATGACCATTTGAAAAGGAATGAAAAGTTTGCCAAATCACCAAGATCAGAGCTCAACCCAACAACAGAAAAGAAAGAAAAAAATAAGAATATAGCAAGTAGCAATAGCACTTAGATTTACAGTATATACTGTTCCATTGTACTTTACAGCACTCTGGGTGGTTTACACTGTCAGCATATTGTCCCCAACAATCTGGTCCTCATTTTACCGACCTTGGAAGGATGGAAGGCTGAGTCAATCCTTGAGCCCCGTCAGGATTGAATTGCAGGCTGCAATACTGCATTCTAACCACTGTACCACCAGGGCTCATAAATAAAAAACTATATACTGTAAAAAAAGTGATTTTCCCTTCATCACAACAATTTTATTAATTCACCTCCTCTTAAGTGCAACAATAGTCAGCAAGATGACTGTTTCCTTCTCTCCCAGAGCTTTAAACCTGCAAGAAACCACCATCTTTAATTCTTCTTGCAAGGAGCAAATGTCTGGAGCACTTGTGAGCCATCTCAAGTCTTCTCCTTGCCTAAGAGGAATTACAAAGAGCTAGTATATTGACTGGCTCCTCAGTGAGCCATTTTAGGTTGCTGTTTCTTCCCCAGAAGTCCCCTCATTGCAATTCCTATTCACAGCAGAATCTCCTGATTTTTCTCCAAGCGATGGGCGGAAAAGCCAAACAAATTTTGCACATCTTGAGGCTGCCACAGCATATTGATGAAATAAAGGGGGGGAAAAATCATACTTTAATGCTTGTGAAGCTGAGGATGTTTTGGGAACAAGGTCATCCTAAGTGTTGTTAGCACATGATTATGCTGCAGTTCAATCCAAGTGGAGACAGGGACTATGTGAAGCTTCGTTATTTTCAAGTGCATTCGATTAAGGGATTTAATCTATAATTGTTAACTGCTGTAGATGCTGTTTATGATTTATAGACATTAATGTTTTTATCTAATATCAAACAATTAACTTGCTTTAAAGAGTGCAGTCTCATGTCCTCCAAAAGGTTGGGAATACAACCGTCTTCCATTATGGTCTGGCTGGCTACAAATAATGGAATTTTTACCCAACTCATCTGGAAACTTAGTTAGTATAATAAGGTAAAAATAGAAGAATAAAATCATATCCCATCACCCATTAAAATATTTTTGCAAGAGCATATTCAGAATTTGCTTTAATGTCAGTTGTTCCATTGTTTTGCAGATATTGGACCAACCATTTCCCATTTTAACTAGAGGAACTATAGATTAGAAGGGTAGGCTCTAAAATAAATCTTATTTATTTCCTTCCTCACTACCACTCCCTCCACCCAGCTCTGCCATGAACTGGTGACCACACGATGGAGCAGGCCATGTGCCTCTTGCGGTTTTCCTCTAGTCTCTGCAGTTCTTTCGTAGTTGCGACCACAACTACCTATGGGGTGAGGCAGGAAATTACCTCCCTTGTGTGACTGAGCAAAGCCTGAACTAATTTCCCAGTAGCTGCATTTGTTTCTATTTAATTTTAGTTCTTTGCAGTTTATAAAGAGGTTTGTCTTGAAAAGGGTCAGACGCCATCTGCCAGCTACTACAACCATTGGCAGACAAAATGGAAGGAGCGAGAACTCCCCAGGGAGAAGAAGACAGATTCCCGGGTAAGAAGAAACAATTGTATCCAAACCTCATTCCTTAACCATGTATGCTAAAACCTCTCTTTCAAGGCAGCTATCAACAATCATTTACCCTGACATTAAGCTGCCAGGGAGCTGCAATCATCTATGCATTGGTTCAATATTTGTTTCCCATTAGTATGCTATCCCTTCACATGACTTTTATCTCTCAGGGCGTCTCTACTACGGGAAGCTGCCTTGGCAACAGATTGGAGGCTTCATTAAAGGGCAGCAAATTGTTATTTGATTTGTCAATATTATATTTTTCCTGCCAAATAGGGAAAACCTATTTGTGGATAGGTTCATCACCCAAAAAAACTCCATCCATTGCCAAAAGAACTTGGCTGACTTGGCTACTATGATAGTACTGTGTTAGGCAGCAAAATTTTGGAGGTCTTTGGAAGGTTGCTTGCTCTCTCTCCCTCTCTCCCTCCCCCCCTCTTCCTCCCCCCCTCTCTCGGTTATGCATGCAGATAGGGAAAGAATCCTAAGAGCTCATGTGGCATTTTGTTTTAATTATGGTTTATTTAAAAGCTGTATCGGCTGTATATTTTCCCAACAGGTTAAACCATAAAATATTTTTCATAAGTCACAGTGACTGGTACAGTGACAGTACAAAAGATGTATCATTATGGCTTGGTCTCTGTATGTATATGTTTCCCAGACCTAGGAATTTTCAGTCACGCCAAACCTGGTTAAAAATGGCCTTTTTATATATCCATTGTTCTGTTCAATGTGTGAGAACACAAAATGGACATTTCCTGTTTTTTCTTTATTGTACAGAAGGTGGCAGTAGATGCTTTCAAAGTAGATGGTCTTCCTTTTTTCTTTTCTTTTTTTTCCTGTGGGTCTGAAGACTAATATACTGAAGTGAAAGTAGTATTTTTGGTCAGTTCCAAAATATTGAAATTTAAATGCTAAACATTTCAGACTTTAGAGACAAGGATTATCTGTCACTTCCTTCTTTAATGTGCCCATACAGTAGTCAGTGTTAAGTATGGCATTGTGACTCTCAGAAATGGGACTTTTAACATGCAGATATTTGAAGCTTACCGGCCCCTGTGAAAAATCGGCCTTCTTAAATCCTCAAGTCCTCGGATCCTTAAATATGCCTGTAAGTAAATTTTGAGAACAGAAAACCTTGGGCTTTAAAAAAACAACAAAGACAAAAATAGGGCTACTGGAACAAAGCTGGGTACATTTCAGTGTATTTCACAACTATATGTCTTGCAAGAATCACTAAGGACATTATGAAAGACTAAAAATCATTCTAGCATGACCACTGTGATGAAAGGGTGTTGATTTGCCATATCCCATGGTACAAAAATACATGGCAAAAAGTGAACATATGACTCCACCATTTCATTGCTTGTTCTTCTAATACAAGAAGCAATAGAGTGATATAGGCTAGTTTTCTTGCAATACAAAAATACAATCAGAGCAACAATATCTGTTGTTTTATTTATTTATAAAATGTATTGTTGCCCATCGTACCACAGGGTAACTCTGGGCGGCTTACAATTATACACACCCAGAGTAATGTTTATTTGTTAGTGATGAGCCGACCGAAAACAAAAATTTAGATATTTAAATTAAGTGGTAATAAGCTAGAAGGCACACTAGATACTAACAAACAAGAATGATTAATCGAAGTAAGATTCTGAAGTAGGGAAGCATGTAGGATGCCCAGCCATAGTCCTGGTTTTGGCCTGTACACTTTTTTTTCCCTTTTATAATTCTGCATAAGTGATCCAAATCTGCCTTGTCATATCAGAGTTGAAAGGCAGCTTGTCTTCTGATGTGGTAATTCAGGTTCTGTCTGCAGGTATGATTTGTTTTGACTTATCTGACTGATGTAATTTAATAAAAATGTTGAGAATCACTTAGTTCAGTGAGCCTATGGAACTGTTAAGTGTACAAAATAAACACATTGCTTGATTTTGCAATTGGACTTCGGTGCCAACTTGTAAAAAAAATCCAAGTCTTCATCAACAAGGATTGACAAGATATTTGATATGAGTTCTGAGTCAAGAATGTTGCTTTGCAGATTCTCCCATAACAGATGATCCAGTGTAACTCCATAGAAGATAGATAGATGATGATGATAGATAGATAGATGATAGATAGATAGATAGATAGATAGATAGATGATAGATAGATAGATAGATAGATAGATAGATAGATAGATAGATAGATAGATAGATAGATAGATAGATAGTATTTATTCCTATAAAGCTGGGCTCATCAATGGCAGCTTCAAAAACAATAACAAAAGTGAATCTGCTGTGTCTGTGTAATTATGCAAATATCATACTTTTGATTTCAGGAAAAAAAAAACCTAGTATATTTCATTATAATCCTCCCAGTTTACAAAACATTTTTCTCTGAAACAGGTTCTACTGATTTACAACTATCTTGAAATTGCTATTTGGTTTTAATATCATAGTTTTTAGTTAGCTCTATTTTGAATGTGCAAAATATTTCAAACACCATACGTTCTTGAACTATAGCTGTTGACAGATCCAGCAATTTTAAAGTGAGGAATGCTGGGCTTTGTAGCAAAGCACTTTCAGGAAGACCAGAGGTTCTACATAATAGTGTAATTTGGTCATCCATGTTGAATAAAGAACTTCCATGTCATAAGAGTGTACATTTGAAAAGGTTTAATGAGAAAACAATCAGATTTCTGTGCCGTTACTCATGTTATTCACAGCCTAAAATAGAGAAGTGTCATATTTATGCAGAAAAATCTCTTTGTAGGGCCACTTATGAATCTGAAAGAGTACAACTACAGTAATTGCAACAGGAAGCTAGTTCCTGTTTTGAAAAAGTTTGCATTGGATTTCTGCAGAAGTTCACAGAACTGCAAAAATTGATTCCACAGCCAAAGATGGCAGCTGTACTTGAAAATAAATGGAAAAATACATCATCACATGCCTGGTTACCAAGACTCATAGCATTTTACGTTTGTCTTTCCTTGCAGCTTTTTACAAATTAAGCATCATGTGCTGGTTTGACTGGGATCATGCAAGTTAGAAATTTAATAAACACATTTCTACAATATAACATACTCTCCACCCTAAGAAATAGGGAAGAATTGTGTTTTTAATATATTCTCAGTATACTCTGATTGCTAGTCGATCTTAAGCGAAACATTAAAATATTTCTGCACTATTTGTAACAATTCCAGAATTGACTGGCAAACCCATTTTTAAACTCTATCCATAACACTGGCCTTGCCTTATTCCCAGGTTATGATTTATGCAGCAAATCCTGCCATTCTCTGTATCCAACACAGCCAACTGAAAACAAAGGAAAGCTAAGAGATTCAAGACAACTTACCCTGATGCCAGGGTATTCCTGCTTTCTTTTTTAGCTTGTTTAAATTTATCTTTATTATTTTTATAAATAACGCAGGGTGACAAACATTCCTAATATTCTAATATAACATCAACCCTATGAAATGACTTGGGTTGAGAGACAGTAACTGGTGAAAAGTTACCTAGCTGGATTTGATGCCTAAGGCAGAACTAGAATTCATAGTTCCCTGGTTTCTAACCTGGTGCCTTAACCACTAGCCAAAACTGGCGCTCTGAAACAAAGACTGGGCCCTTCTAAGATTTAGTAGTGTGTAAAGGTTTATACTAAAGTCAAAGAAGGCCTTAGTGTAAAGTAGGCCAACCACCAATGAGCGCAAGGCCTACTTGAACTGGTGTCCCTGTTTCCCAGCACAGGCCATGGTTAGGGCAAAGAATTCTAAAACAGCAGCCATCATAAATCAGGATGTAGGCAGCCTCATGGCAATTTAATTTTTAAAAAAAATATAATTGTATTATTATTTTTTTAAGTATAAAAACTAACAGAAACTATTATAGAATAAAACAGTGTTTCTCAACCTTGGAGACTTTAAGTTCTGGGAGTTGAAGTCCACAGGACTTAAAGTCGCCAAGGTTGAGAAACACTGGAATAAAGTAAAGAAGGGGGGGGGGGGCGGGAGAGACAGAAAAGAAGAAATAAGCCAAAAATAAAAAAAACAAAGTTCCATCCCTTTTTTTCCCCCAATTGTTCGTCTATCAGTTCCAAAAGGAAAACCTCTGGTTTTAATTTTTTATATTAATCTTTAAAATCTCAGTTATTGTATGTGTTTGAATCCAGAACTTTTTGGCTTTTTTACATATCCAACAGGCATGATGAAATGTTCCTAGAACACGATCACATTTCCAACTCCTTTTGGACAATGTTTGACAATTTATTATGAGATGCAGGGGTGGGTTCCTGCCAGTTCTAACCTCTTCTATAGAAGAGGTTCCACAAATCTACAGTGCTGTTTAGAACCGGTTCCAGCTCCCCCCCCCACCCCGTCTGCACATCATCAAGATGAAGAGCAAGAAGAGGAATTCTGGGAGTTGTCAAGTTTGAACACCCCCGGGGTTTTTTTTCTAAAGGTTTAGGAGTGCAAGGGTCTTGTAACTTGACAGCTTTAAGACTTGCGTGCTTCAAATGCCAGAGTTTCTGAGCCAACATTTTGGTTGCTAAGCAAGAGCGTTGTTAAGTGAGTTTCACTACATTTCACAAGTTGGCCATGCCCACCAGTCACATGGCTGGCAAGCCACTCCCACCCGGTCACATGGCCGGCAAGTCACTGCCATAAAGCAGGCCACACCTACAGAAGAGGTTCTAAAAAAAATTGAAATCCACCACTGATGCCTTTAATAATTTGACATTGAAATGGTTTGGGGGTAAATAAAAAATATCCACACAAAGAGAGATGTACTTCATAAAGTGTTGGCTTATAATGAGGCATATCACTGAGCAACTGTTCTCAATTTATACTAAGAATGTTTTCAGAGCCATTTTTAAACCAAATATGTCTTGTTGATCTCACTTCTTTATGTTTACTAATTGTCTATAATAACAAATTATTCAAAAGCATTTTCAATGTTTCATAAGCAGAAGCATAGCACTTATTTAAAAGCAGCCACATCTTCAGGCATTTTTCAAGCAAACCTAAAAAGATGCCTCTGCTTTAAGGAAATCACTCATTAAAGTTATTGTAGAATTTAAAAACCAGAGCATCTTTTTCAAGCTTCCGGATAGGCCTGAAAAAGTCAGGTACTTTAATGACCTCTTGCACTCAGGTTCTGCTATACCTCCTCATCATGGTAGGAGGAGCGTGTTCCTGGAAGAGATGAATAAAATGCATACAAGAGTAGATGCTCCCAGCAGGGTCACCTAAGGTGCAAAGGAAATCCCACCTGCCCAGTTAAAGCAAAAAGACACATTTTTTTCAGGACCAGCTGGAAGTGGATGATTATTTGAGTGATAATAGCCAAAGCATCATTTCATACTGCTCAGGAGAAAGCAGTGGTAAACTATATTTTACCAAGAAGACTACCTGGATAGGCAGTATAAAGCGATTGATGATACAGTGCTAAATTATGGGCCACTCAGTTTGAGTGGCATTCAGCATGCTATTAAAAAAGAACTGAGGAGTTGTGTACTGATCATGTTTAGGATGTGGTTAGATAAAGGCCTTCACAACATCTAGTTGCTGATTTTGCCATGGAGGAAAAGAAAACGAGAGGCTGCAAACACAGAATTACAGTAGGGAGATAGAACCTAAGAAGCATCAATATGGAAAAACTCAACACAGTGAAAGGTGAAATGAATTGAATACAGATTGATATCTTAGGCATCGGCAAATTGAGATGGCCTGGAATTGGACACTTCCATTCAGAAGGTCACAGTGGAACATGAAAACGAAGAACAGCACACTTTCATACTCAGAAACGATATAGCAAAGGTATATTGGTAACCTTTTGGTAAAGGTAAACTTTGTTACAATGCAGTTAATGACCAAATAATTTAGATCTGACTTTTGCAGCCAACTATTTAATATGATGGTAACTCAAATTTATACTCTAATCACTGGTGCCCAGGAAAAGGAAGTTGACAATTTTTATGGTCAAGTTCAATCTGAAATTGCTGAAACATGCAAGCAATATGTAGGCAAGGACATAGGTGGATTGCTTTCCTTGCCAAGAAAGCAGAAGATGAAGTTAACAGTTTCTGCAAATCCAAAGATTTCTTCATTACTAATAAAATCTTCCACCAGCCAAAATTAGGTTTATATTGTATGCATGGATATTACTAGATCATAAGTCCTTGACTTACAACAGTTTGTTTAGTAAATATTTGAAGTTACAACAGCACTGAAAAAAGGGACTTATGACCATTTTTCATGCTTATGACCATTGCAACATCCCCATGGTCATGTGATCAAATCCAGATGCTTGGCAACTGGCTCATATTTATGCCGGTGGCAGTGGCCCGGGGTCATGTGATCACCTTTTGCAACCTTCTGACAAGCGAAGTCAATAGGGAAGCCAGATTCACTGAACAACTGTTATTAACAACTACAGTGATTCATTTAATAACTATAGTAAGAAATGTTGTAAAATGGGGCCAAACCCATTTAACAACTATCTCACTTAGCAACGTAAATTTGAAGTTCAACTGTGCTTGTACGTCAAGGGCTATCTGTATTTAGTATAAAAGATATTAAGCCCTTCCACTCACCCATGTGATTCTTTTGACTCAATCATCATGACTTCTAGACTAAGTCAAGAGGTCAAGCTTTTCCCCTTATGACTTTAAACTATCTAGGTCAGGAGTGTCCAAACTTGGGAACTTTAAGACTTGTGGACTAGTCTTAAAGTTCCCAAGTTTTGTCATAAGTCTTAAAGTTCCCAAGTTTGGACACCCCTGATCTAGGTGATTAATGTTTGCTTACTATATGGAGTTGCCAAAGTCCCACATCCCACCAGGTTATCCCACCATAACCGACTGGTGATCCAGTCGTGAGGTTAAACGTGATAGAGAAGTTAACATCTTCTTGCCTTTAATCCAAAGGAACTGCCTAGGGATCAGCAGAGATATAGATCTGTTTCACTTATCACTTTTGTTAAGAAGAATGTTTTTGTTAAGAATCACATGGAAGAGCTGCCCTGTGTGACCTGTTGCCTGCGCAGTGGCACCAGAGCACTGGGGCAACCCTCTTGCCAAGCAACATTCTCCGCTTGACGTCAATAGGGTGTGGCGTGTGCATTGCCAGTCGCTCAGCCAGCTAGGCAAGTTGGTGGGCTGTCTCAGTTTCCACCAAACCATAGCTGCTATGAATGCAGAGTTTGCCCATTAATACCAGCTTTCGGTGACAAGACGTTTATCTAGTTTACCACAATCTCACACAGCTGTGAGACAAGTCCATGTACAAAGAGAATTAATCCCCTGAAATTCAGTGAAGTTGTGGCTGTTTTTACAAGGAATGCTTAACTGCCTTTTGCCCGTCTCTAACTTGTTGGGTCAATTTGAAATCTCCACGGATTAGAACGTGCTTTTGTTGATTTCAAAAAACTTCTCCCACATTTCCTAGCCTGACTGTATAAGGCAGTATGGGCTAAAAACTTCCTTATGTCACTTGGAAAAAACATTCTGCAGTCTTGCCTGTGATGACAGAAGGGGGCAGTGGTACAGCAAAGAATAAGCACCAAGTTACTCTCCCAGCTACGTATGTCTATATCTTCCTATATCTATGGGGTAAGCTGGGTTGAATCAGGGAAAAAACCCCTCACATTTAATCCTATTTCCTGTTTCCAACCATGTAGGGGGTAGGCTAATCTGCCTGGGAAATCCATAAACCTCACCTCTATTTGGTTTTCGATGGCGTAGATAGCTCAAATAAAATCTTCCTTAAGTTGACCTTGCTACCTGATGACTTCATAGACATATCCAATCATTTTGCGGACAATAATGTAGAAGTGCTTTGAAACTCCTTCTCTTTAGGACATTTTGTTCACCTCCACAGTCTTCTGTTCAAACACTAACTAGATCCAATCCTGCTTAGTTCAAAGCAGATAAAAAGTGATTTCATTTGGAATAAACTCTGTGCTGCAATATATTATAATGCCACAGCAGTTGCTTTTATATATGTTACAACTAATTACACAAACCTATCTCTCTGGATTTTGCCTCTTCATGCAGATATTTGATTTATCTCCTACAGTGGCACAAATGTCTTCCATACTTGCCTTTTTCTTCTTGAACAATAGGGGGGGGGGGATATAGGGGTTAGAAATCCAGCATGAAATCAATCCAGACTTTTGACAACATTCATTAGGAAGTAAGACCTCTTGGAGTCATTGGCACTTGCAATCTCATTAAATAATCATAACATTATTATGGACACAGTAGCTCAGTGGCTAAGACCCTGAGCTTGTTGATCAGAAAAGTCGGCAGTTGGGCGGTTCGAATCCCTAGTGCCGGGTTATGGAGTGAGCTCTCATTACTTGTCCTAGCTTCTGCCAACCTAGCAGATCCAAAGCAGGTAAAAATGCAAGTAGAAAAAATAGGAACCACCTTTGGTGGGAAGATAACAGTGTTCTGTGCACCTTTGGCGTTTAGTCATGCTGGCCACATGACCACGGAGATGTCTTTGGACAGCGCTGGCTCTTTGCCTTTGAAATGGAGATGAGCACCGCCCCCTAGAGTCGGGAACAACTAGCACATATGTGTCAGGGGAACCTTTACCTTAAGGGTATATATGCCACTAATTGCATAGGAATGGGACTTAGTTTCAACTTACTGAAACCCCATTATTCCCATTAAATAGCATGCCCTAATTCTATATATAGCTAACATAAAATCAGTTTAATCATATTCCATTGGAATTATTTCCAGGTACATGTACTTATAATTGCATCCTTGACACTGACAAAATATTGTTGTGTCCCTAACCAAAAAGCTAGATTTGTTATGGAAAGCAGCACACCAGAGGACATAAGTGTTGCTTGGTGTGCTGGAAAAACTTTGACTTCAGCATTTGACTGCGAGGGATTCTTACACAGGAGAGAGTAGCCTTGTGAGCCATATTCATCTATGAATTTGGCCATTCCTGATCTATAATGGTGTGTCTGTCACCTTCAAACCCTATCTGATACCCTCCACCGGAATGACAGCACGTAGCTGCCCCTATCAAACCATTTATATAGCTCTATTCTTAGCAGGGCAGGGGAAAAGCAGGGTGGTTTACTGCTTTGATGAGCAAACAAACACAAGAGATAGGAAAGGTAGAAAAAACATCGTGCTGAGTGAAACTGGCATAGGCCCTGTCCAGGACTTCTCTGGTAATGATTAAACTATCTGCCCAGATTTCCCGGCAAGGTAGGCTGGCATTGACCCAGGTGGCACAATATGCAAATTCCCTAGGCGGGAGTTGAGTACCTGTGCTTGGAATTCCCCTAGAGGCGGAGATCATGTTACAGGAGAGGCGCCCTATAAAGGCCCAGCGATGGGGAGGGGCTGAGTTATACTCAGGAGGGGATCACAAATACCAGGGCACAGGTGAGCAGGAGCAACTGAACACTCTCTTAACCGACTACTGTGTGGATTAAACGCTGCTGCAGCACCTGCCTGGTAGGTACAAAAGGAAGATGGTTATATTCGTTTTGTGGGTGAGCAGAAGGATGGATGTAGAATAGCTGTGTCTGCTCGGTATTCAACTCCGTTCTTGTTCAGCAGCATCTGAAGTGCATTTTATTTAGTTCCTTATTTGATGCCTGCATAGAGCCCTGTTCTAGTCCACAAGCTTCAGAAAAGATACTGAGGGCATGATCAGTTCATGAGCTTAGCAATGTATTTGATTATCTGGCGGTGGAACCAACATGACTGATCAAAGAAGCTTTTTTCCTGCTCCAGACAGTCAGTTTTTTCTGTTTCTATGGACTCAGATGATGCTTTCAGGCAAAGGTTACCCCCTGCCCCCCCCCCCCCCCCCCCGCATCATCAGCCTCTCTTGATTCCTGGAAATGTATAGGGAGGGGGAGTAGAATTTGAACCTTTGCCTGGTAATCCTCCTATGTTTTGCCACTGGTTTTTTGGGGGGTGGGAGGAGAGTGAACAACAATGATGGAATAGCTGCACAATGTCTTTGGATGGTTAGGTTGAGAAGCATCCAGAAAAATATCTAGTGGTTTAGTGTTATATCATCAAGCAATTTGCAATTTTCTGGCAAAGGAAGGATAGGTTGTGGCTAGTTTCTCTGGCAATTTTCTTCTATACTTGATATATTTTCAATTTTGCTCTATGGCTCTAAAGGAATAGAGCTCCCATCTGACCTGGAACTCTTGAAGACTATAAGCACGATGAAAAGTGGGGGAGGGATTAGCAAGTGATAAATGATAATGCCTGAAAAGTTTAATTTGAAGTGAGTGAAGTTCAAGAAATAATTCATTTCGGAGAAATCAGAACCTTTTCTCAGATAAATGGAGAATTATTTAAATTGGATAAGAGGATTGTTGAATGTAGGCTGTCTGATAACAAAACAGGTAGCATGCTTAGAGGTTATTTCTCATGTAATGTGTGCTAAACATTCACACACACATACACAGTTCATATTATTAAAGAACTTTTGAAGTGATAATTGTCTTCCCGCCCCTCTTTTATGTTGTTGCTCTATTAGCCAAATCTAAGGAATGGGATGGAAATGGGATGGAATGCAAGTGAAAAGTTATTTCTGTGGCTTCTCCAAGGGAAAAAATAAGTTAAAACACTGGTAAAATGAGAGTTGCGATATATTTGGATTTGTTGACAGACCTCTTTGTCTAGAACCTCTTTGTCCTCCTGTGAGAAGGCTTCCTTTTGGATATTTCTGGAAAGATCCTGCCCATTAGGATAGCTGTTCAGTACTTGGTGATTTCTAAAATTGCTTGATTAGAAGTTCCACTCATTTGGAATGCAGTGTGATGGGCCTTGTGGCGGATCTTATCTAGGGGGCATTAGTTTGGGTGAGACAATGCAAGGGCTTGAAAGATTGCAGAAAATATGAAGAAGAACTAGGAGCCAGGAGTTTCCATTGCAAAACAAATATATGCAAAATGTTAAAAGAAGAAAAAATGCAGGTGATTCATGCTCCCCCATGCTTATTGTGTTCTCCCCTTTGGTCCAAATCTAACAGTTTCAATTTTCTGACAGAAAATTCCATGGCGGGATCTTGTGAAATCAGCAACCTCATCTCTAATTATTTCAGTGCCATGTACCAGCCAGAGGAGGCCCCACCAGACCCTGATCTACTAACCCACCTTGTTGAAGATGACAACATATCACTTGTTCTAAATAACGCAAACATGGCAACTGAGACAACAGGTAGCTGTCCTTAATCTGATGGGTGCGCAAGGCAAATAGGCAACTGAATAAAATTAAAAAGAGGGCATCTTATATCTAGAATGGATTTTGGAATTCTATTTTATTAGCCTTGGAGCCTAAGTTTCTGTAGCCAATGGATTTCAATACTTGGGGAATTTGAATAAGTTCTTTAACCATTTCATTGCATACCGCTCTCAAAGGGTCATATTCTATGCAAATTATTATGATGAACTAGAGGCCACAGGTTGGGGAAGGTTAGTTTAAAACCTTGCAGAGTCAAAAGACCAGTTGTAATAGCTCTATATAGGTAGTCCTCTACTTACAACCACAATTAAGCCCAAAACTTCTGATGCTAAGTGAGACATTTGTTAAGGGAGTTTTGCCCCATTTTGCAACCTTTCTTTCTTCAGTTGTTAAGTGAATCATCGCAGTTGATAAGTTAGTAACCTGTTTGTTAAGTGAATCTGGCTTCCCCATTGATTTTGCTTGTCAGAAGGTCGCAAAAGGGACACAGCAACTGTCATAATTATGAACCAGTTGCCAAGCACCTGAATTTTGATCATAGAGATGCTGCAAAGGTCATAATTGAAAAACGGTCATAAGTCACTTTTTCCAGTGCTGTTGTGAACTTTGAACGGTCACTCAATGAACTTTTGTAAGTCGAGGATTGCCTATACTGCTTTTCCTACCTGTGAAAAGCTATACACGCAGCCTTGTGTAACTCAAGGGCCACTGGAGCACTGAGCAGCGCCACCAATACTGTGGTTGTTGATTGTGTACAGTATTCTAATGGAGGCATGGGTGGCTGCACAGAGTGCTGAGAAGTTGCTGCCCTAAATGACCTCATTCCAGCTAGGAGGGGCATGTTCAGAGATAAGGGAACAGGTGACAGGTGTACGTGTTAACCCAACCACAGTGACTAAGCAAGATAAATCCTGTGCGTAAATGAACTGGCCGCACCCTGTTTAGCTCAGGCAGCAGAGTTCCAAGGGCTGGGCTGGCACTAACAAAGCAATCACCTGCTCAACTAAACCCACTCTTCTCCCCCTCCTCCCCTCCTGCCTCTCCTTTCTCAGGCAAACCAACATGGTTTGGTGAGATGCCACACAGCTGGAGCAGGTCTCAGGTGCTGGAGTGGATCAGCTATCATGTGGAGAAGAACAAGTATGATGCCAGTGCCATAGATTTCTCTTGCTGCAACATGGACGGCTACACCCTTTGCCAATACACACGGGATCAGCTGGGACTTATCTTTGGGCCCCTTGGGGATGAGTTATACGACCGCTTGCATGAGACTGGTACGTGTTGGTGTCCCCCTCTCCTTTCAAGGCAGACATGCATTGGGATTCCTCTCCTCTACTCCCCACTTTATGAGGCAGAAATGTAAAAATTGAGAAAACGAGGTGGGTTGTTAAGGGTAAAACTAAATGCCAATGTCCATGCCTCACTGTAAATTAAGATTTGCTGAATTATGGGTTCCTAACACATGACTGAACATCACTTTAAGCCATAAACCATTTTTTACAAAACATAACAAATCTCATAATGGATTAGTGTCCTATATTAAACCAATCTATTTCCCTGAAGCAAGATATTCTTTAGGAAGGGAAGAGGCTGTGAATGTACTCTGGACTAATAGCGATTGCTACCTTTTCTTATTGGCTTCATCCTGGTGTCTGGCCCCATCCCCATCCTTAGATTTATAGTATACAATGAAACCTTTTTAAATGATATTCATAGCAGGAGAGAGGGAAAGCTCAGGTGCTAAATGAAGTGACCGCAGGTTGTATTACTACAAAGGCAACACATTACAATGAAAAGTGAAACAGTCCAGAAAGCAGACATTAGTCATCTACAAGAATAGAGTGCCTGGTACGTGTCCCCAATTAATCATTATTTATCAGGAGGAAATCTAAATTTCCAGAAAAAACAGTGCCCCTACTTTATTTAACTTCCCTATAACGAAAACAATGCAACTCTTAGTTTATCTAAGAAGCACTTGGTTTATAATTAAGAAATAACGTATTTTTCTTTCCCACACCCTTTTTTTGGTCTGTTTTAGATGAACTTGGCTGGATCATGTCAGTGCTGAGGCCTGATGATTTATCCCAGGAGGCCCTTCTGGAATCCGGTACTTTAGGTGAGAAGATAACAAATGGCTGCTCTGTCCTGCAATGGTTCCCTGTTATATCTGTTTGTTTACATCTGGTTTTATGAATGTGATTAACCCTCAATTTTTTTCTCTCTCACTCTTTTTAGAATTGGGCAACTCATGCAGTCAGGACTATCTGGAGGAAATGAAATTAGCAACCATTTTTTCACAGCCAGATCTTGGCTACATCTCTGGAGCCATGTCACCAGACAGCTCCGCATCTCTAGCAGGTACTGTATGTTCCCCAAATTGCTGGTGTCCTTTGCCTCCTGCAGGGTGTAGCTTAGTTGCCAAGGTGGTAATCACTTACCTTCCCTACTGTTTTGGAAATGTGAGCACACATATCCATGCATGTGCTCCGCCTTCTGCGCATGTGCTTTGCCTTTAAAAAGGGCCTATATGGGATGCTGTAGCGCTGGGATGGGTGGGCGGGCTACCCACGATTTCTGCTATGGGTTCAGGCGAACCAGTCAGAACCTGCATGATACTACCTCTGCTTAGCTGTCACAGGAAGCCTTTTAGCTCTAATAGATCCAACTTCCCATCAAATTTACTCATATAAAGAGATTGCAATTTGTTAATGATTTTATTTATGAGGAGGGATATTTGTACCTAATATCAGAAATATCTAAGTTCTAGAAGCGGGCTAATAGTAAAAATAAGTCTTTTGAGTAAATAAATAAATCCTCAGGATTCAGAACATTTGACAATCATGCTTGATTTCCAGAGCTAGTATCTAGAGTAGAGATTTCAATTTCTTTTCCTTTCTCCCCAGGGACAATGTCTCAGAGCCCTCAATCTCAGGACTCCGGTGGAAGTGATCTAGATCTTGATCCCATAGACATAAAGCACTGCATTTTTTCTGATGGTGAGTTAAGATTCAAGCTGATCAACAGGATTTCAGATATGCTTGAAATGAATACTTTCGTTGCTAGCTATTTTGCCAGTAGAATGGCTAGCATCTTCAAAGACAGAGAGGAAGAAGACAAAAGGGCAGGAAGAATAGACAATAGAGGATGAAAACAAATAAAAACAGAAGAAACATGAAGAGAAAAAATGAATAGAATCATAGATGTCCGATAGATTAATTCCATAAAATGTTAGAGCTGAATATCAGTGCAAAGTAATAGAGTAATCTACACATATGCAGAGTCTATTCTTTCATTATTGTGTGAACAGAAATAACATACCATTGCTATATTTAGATATGAGAATAAATAAATCCTTATAAATTTTGAGCACTAAGCATTTAAAATCAAAATCAAATTCTGAATATTCCAGAAATATTATCTTATAATACAAACCCCCTTCAACTAGTCAACAGCAGCAGTAGTCTGTAGTTTTGGGAAATTACTACTACAATACAATCAGGAGACCAAATCAAATGCCAGTGACACTGCTAAAGGAAAAAGGGTCAGAAGCAATGCAATGAGATGTCACATACATAAATAGAATTGACTTCGAAAATCCAAACAGACAATAATTGTTCTGCACTTCAAATGCAACTACATATAACTTATTTGTATCTTTCTCCTATCCCAGCCCCTTTCTTTTAAAATAAAAAGAAGTTATTGAAGGCTGTAGTTCTAAGGATCGGAATAAGGGCTACTTGTTTTGTTTTGTTTTTATACTTAGAATGAGGCATTGGTGGCCCTTTTTTCCTTGGAGAAAAACAATATGGAGGCCCATAGCTTGCCCCCTTGGGATGGAGAATGGTGATTTAATTTTCAATGGGGAACTTGCCAAAAGGAGGGGGGAAATATAATTTCCTCATTTGTAACCTGTGAAACATCAAAGACTACAGCTTTTTATGGAAGGTTTCTGTTTTAAGAGAAAGTTAACACACAATTGCTTTCTAGTTGTTCTCATGTTGTCCCTTCCAACTCTGTTCTGTTATAGTTTAATCAAAGTAGGAGAGCAATTGGTCTAGAGAAAGGGGGGGGTCCAAACTTGGGAATTTTAAGACTTGTGGACTTCAGCTCCCAGAATTCCCCAGCCGGCTGATTGAGTGCTTTCTGATTTTGGAGGATTCTATTGCAATTCCATTTTAAAGAAATGTAGAGTAGTTTTTGTTTTTTTTAAAGCACAAAAACGTAACCAAAATCCTTCCTGTCAGTTAAATAGAATAGAATAATGGAAACCATGAGGTAATGAGACTTGTCCCCTATTCTTAGATTACCTGGATGGAAAATGTTGGTTTAGAAACAGATGGTGGCCATAACCAGATGATGAATGAAAACAGCACCCCTTTTAAATGTATGGCCATCATCTTAACTTTTAAAAAACTCCCCCCCCCCCAATTGCTCCTGTCTAGAAATAAGCTCTGTTTACATTGTAGCTGAGATGTTGACTGTGCATAAATGTACACATTCTATTTACCCAAGGGTAAACAAACCACTTGGCCAGGATGTTATAATGGGGTAAGGGATCAGGACCTGATCTCTCAAATTTATGTTGGGAATAGATTCTGGCTCTGGTTTGTCATACTGTCTTCTAGGAAACATGCTTGAACTTTCAAGTTCACATATGGTAGTTAAAGGAATGTAAAATATTGGGGCAAAAAGTTTTCAAGTGCGTCTTTTTTTTCTGCCCCTCTACATGGCACTGTGCAGATTATAAGAAAGAAGATCTCAAGAAAAGGAAAAGGGGGCGACCACGGAAGATTAGCAAGGACAGCAGAGACTGCCTGGAGACTAAAAAGAACAAACACTGTAAGTGGATATCGTACAATATATGGGTTCATGATATCTGGCTAGTGAATGCAACCCAAATTTGTCCATGCATTTCTTGCTCAGATTCTATGCTGTTTGGTGCAGTAAGAAGATGATATTTAAAATCTTGTTATCTTGCTTGACTTACATACGTTGGCCTGCTAATTTCAAGTTCTGAGGCAACTCACTTATTTGGTCCTTTAAGATAGATGCAGAAATATAATAGCTTTACTGGTGATAGTATGCTTGCCAGATATGCCAGAGTGGGACAGGGAATTTAAACACTGATCAACTGCACAATGCTTGAATTATGTCATTTTGTATTATAGTTCCTTGTCTTCTAAACAAATTAAAAGCACCTCAGTTGTCTGATTACCTTTTGTCTCCTTGGAGGTATAGAGGTTTCTCAGATACACATTTTACATTTTCTTATGCAGTTATTCCATAGCCCTAGTGCATAATCTTTTGTGCCCAGTTTGGAAACCTTTTCCACTTGCAGTGTCATTTGGACAGACAAATGATTTACCTGTCTTGCTTTCTTTTTCATAACCAGCACCAAGAGGAATCCACCTGTGGGAATTTATTCGGGACATCCTAATTCATCCCGAGCTGAATGAGGGTTTGCTGAAGTGGGAAGACCGTCGAGAAGGCATTTTCAAATTCCTGAGATCAGAGGCTGTAGCCCAGCTCTGGGGACAAAAGAAAAAAAATACTAGCATGACCTACGAGAAACTCAGCCGGGCCATGAGGTATCTATCATTATTATTTTTTACATACTGAACAATAATCTTCATAATTGCAAAAAGGTCATATCACTCTGCAGCAGACATATTAATTATTTTAAAAGATTAAAAGAGAATCACAAGAAATTAAAAGCAAACAATTTCCTAAAACTTAAAGATCAATAGCTCATTAACTATTTTGTTAAAATAGTCCTCAACATACAAACCCCAATTGAGCCCTAAATTTCTGCTGCTAAGTGAGACAGATCTTAAGTGAATTTTCCTCCCATTTTATGACTTTAGTTGTTAAATGAATCACTGCAGTTGTTAAGTTGGTAACATAGTTGTTAAGTGAATTTGGCGCCTCCAGTGATTTTGCTTGTCAGAAGAGCCCAAAAGGTGATCACATGATCCAAGGACATTGCAAGTGTCATAAATATGAATCAGTGGCCAAGCATCTGGATTTTAATCTCATGATCATGAGAATATTGCAAGAGTCATAAGTATGAAAAAACGGTTGTAAGTCACTTTTTTTCGGTGACATCGTAACTTTAAATGATCATTAAATGAACTGTTGTAAATGGAGGACTACCAAATGGTTTGCCTGAGGAAAAAAACATCAACAAAGTTGACAAAAATAAGCACTGCAATTCTTAGTAAGGGGATAGAATGAAGAGGTAACAGGGTGAAGATATGAGCAGATGCTGTTGTGATGGGACTCCCTTAGATTATAGCTATTCAGATCCTCAGAATGGAGTGGAAAGCTACATCTTAGATCAGCTGAGCATATCTATTACCTTTTTTAAAAAAATAAACCCAAACTTTGGGGAAAGGGACAGAAATCCAGATCCTATGTTCTCTGCTGGTGTAATTACAGCACTGTCCCAGTCACTTACCCCTCCCCAGCCAAAACTAAACAAAATAAAAGCCTGGTCACCAAAAATTGCAATTTACGCAATAATAAATTGCAAGCATTTGTATTATGGAAATCTGACTCAAATCTTCATTTGTCATGAAACATTTAAAAATGTTTGGCCTTGATTTTGGGGGGCTGGGGTTGGGCTTCATCCTCGAGGCTCTTTTTAAAAGTCTTTACTATCTCTTGTCTCAGGTATTACTACAAACGGGAAATTCTGGAACGTGTGGACGGCCGGAGACTTGTGTACAAGTTTGGGAAAAACTCCAGTGGTTGGAAGGAGGAAGAGGTGCAAGACCAGAGCTAAACAGCTATAAGAGCCTCACGTGGACTTGAAGCTGGCCCACTCTTACTTGGAGGCCCACCTCTGAGGACAATGGATTGGCCCGGCCCAGAACTATTAAACTGCTGTCTGAAGCAGTGTGTTAAAACTCCAGCCCTACATGGGGCAAAGTGTGTATGCTGGCTCCCAGAAGGGAGTTCAGCCAATTACAGCTGATATTTTGGCTCAAGTAGGTTATTGTGAACCGTTATTATTTTGTTGCAATGGGAATTTGGCAGCCTCCAACTCTGAATTAGGATTACAATGCCTTCGGCTGTCTAAGACTGTGCGCAAAGCTCACTGAGGCAGAAGGAACATGGTGTTCTTGGCTATTCCCGGAGGGCCATTCCCAAAACATCAAGTAATCTGCAGATTGAAGGTGAATGCTGTGGTCAGCTATTTGTGGGAAACTGAGACACTGTTCTGACACTGTTCTACCATAACCCAGGAATGCTGATAAGACTGATAAGACACTTTGGAGGGCCAGGTGGACATGTAGCTTCCCATCCAACAACTGACTGTTTACCAGCAAATGCTCCTGTTTAACAGGCAGAAAATTGGCAACAGTAAACCTGAGATTATTATGGATTTCACATCAATCCAAAGAGCAAGGTTTAGTCGTCACAGATCTGACTCTTCTCCAGCTGATTGAGTACATGTTGGTCTAGAAAGGAAGAACATTTTCCCTAGAAAGTGCTACAACTTTCTTTATGAATAGCTTCTTCTTGCTCTTAATTTATATGTTATATATATATATATGTATATGTTTATATAATGTACATAGATATCTATTTTTTTCATAACTAAGTTTGTGTGATTGTATTAGGAAGCCCTGGGCTTTTTTTTCAAAAACTGATGATTATTGTTGCTAATATTCAGCTGGGCTGAACAAATAAAAATAATCTTTATTTTGAAATCAAAAAGAGTTTGTAAGATGTTTGCATCAGTTCACTGATGTCCCCAGGAGAGCCCTGTGTGATGTACAGGCCTCCTGCTTTTTAATAACAATTAACCAATAAATCATTGGTTTTTAATTCTTGTGTGCTGCTTGATAATTGATATATGTGCATCACCAGGGGGAGCAGTGATGAACTGAGGTTGGATTTTTCTTGGGATAGAGAATAGAAAGGAAAGGAAAAACTATTCTTTTTACTATTGACAGTTTAAAAAGATGTCCATTTAAGGATTCTTTATTTGTTTGGATAGCCTAGATTATCCTTTCTTAACCTGAGGAAGTTTCATCAAATATAAACAATGATCAATTTACTTGGGATCTATCAGCATTGTAGTCCAACATAGCTGGAAGGCATCACTTTGAGAAAAGTTAGTTCTGTAAAGAGAGACATTCATATTGCAATAATTAAGTTTTGCTTTCTGAATAAAGTTTACAATAGGGTAAACAATTCAGGTTCCATTAAATTTCAGTTTGCTTTCCAATGACCTAATTCTTTTCCCCAGTGTCACAACAAGCAGTATTGATATCCCATTCATAAACAATATGAAAAGATTCTTCTGTACGGGACAAATCTTTAGCCCTCTTCTAAAATTATATCCAAAGAGACTTTTTGATATATAACAATATAAGTTAGCTATACAGAACTTGGCACACAGAAGCTTCCAGGTGCAGTTATTATTCTTTCTAGTTAAAAGGGCAAACAAACTTTCTGAAGAGATGTTGTCCATCAAAACAGAGAAACTGTGGTTCCATATAAAGGAGCTTTATATGCTCTTCATTAGAATAAAAATGTAGCTGCCCTAAGACTGGGCTATGGGTGAAGTCATCCTCATTTTAAAAAATCCATTTTGGATTAAAATAATATTCCTCTTTCATAGAATATAAAGCAATCTACCCAAACAATTTCTGTCTAAAAGCTAAATGGTCTTTTTGATTCCGTCTCTCTTCATAGTCTCTGACTAAAATCTCTCACAGTATTGAAGTAGAGGGAAAGTGCCAGAAGATGGAAGAAGAGCTAACATTGTTTCACTTTTTTTCTTTATAAAAATAAGGAGGGAAATAAGCCCAGTGCTTTTCAACGTTTTAAAAAACTTACTTAGATGAGGGAACAGAAAGGATGCTCATCAGATATGCAGTTGATACAAAGTGAGGGAGACTGATAATACGTCAGAAGATAGACCCAAGCTTCCAAAAGGATCTTTTAATATTGTACTGTAGACTTGAACATTAGGCCCTTGTTCAATGGCGTTCAACAAACTGAGTATGTTTAGCCTAAGTCCATTTCTGCACTTTGGTAGGAAAACTAGAAGCAGTAGCACAAAATAGGTGATAACCGGCTTTACCGTGATAGTCATGAGCGGGATCTGCATGTTGTGATAGGCCACAGATAGAGCATGCAGCCACCAAAGGAGCCAATGCAATCTTTGGCTCAATCAATAGAAGAACGATGTTGGGATCCCAGAAAGCAATAGATCTGCTTTTTGATGCACTGGCCATTGTATGTTGGACTCGGAACACTGTATCCAACTTTGGTTGCCACATAGGAAAGAAGAACGCTGAGTCCGTGGAAAGAGTGCCAAAAAGAGCTACAATGATGGTGAGGGGCTTAAAGTCTAAAGCCTATGAAAAACAATTAAGGGAAAGAAGGGAAGAGGAATGGGCCACATGAAAGCAATCTTCCAATATTGAAAGACTATCAGGGGGAGGTAGTACAGATTTCATTCATTTAATTTGATTTAATGTATTCCATTTGCTATGGCTAGCAATTCTGTTAGACTCTGGGTAAAATTCAAGAAACAATTAAAGCAGTGAAAACACACCAGCAGCCCAGATTAAAACAATCAGAATGATAAACTACAAATATGGCAGAAGCCCCACACAGCATAACAAACATATTAATCTCCAGCCTGGGAAGAGAGCCAGGTCTTAAGGGCTTTCCAGAGCCTGGGGTGAGTGGGTGAGGTGGGGGCATAGTCTGTATGGGAGACTCTTCCCAGGGCTTCAGGCTAGGCTCGGAAGTCAGAACATCAGTCCCAAAGAAGGATTGGCAAACTGATTCTATAGGGCTTGATTAATTTATCAGCTAAAACCAGACACAGTTGAAACTCTCAAAGGGTCTCTATACCCAATTAGCATTGATTGAGCAGGATTTATGAGCCAGGTTAGCAAGGGCTGTAGGATTTTTGCAGGATGATTTCAGAGCTGAATCCTCCCCTTCTACACATTGACTGTGCTTTCCATTCTTTCTGAGCTTCCCCTTCTGAGTAAACTATTCTTCCAAAGACCAGATTTGGGAAAGGGCAGCCCTGTTGTAATCAATGTGTGTTTCGAGTCTATAGGCACACCTTTTCCTATTCCCAACAATGAAAAGTGGGCCAGATTCAGAAGTGACTAGTCCAAAGTCATATTCAGAGAATGTTATGATGGGGCAGGGTTTTTAATCAGGCCAGACTTTGTTCAGGACTCAGTTATGCAAATCTCACAGGGACCATGCAATTTGTGTTCAACTCTTATGCAAGGCTAGGAAAATGCAGTCTGAGTTTGTTCAGTCCAGTCCAGCATAAGTATTGTATTGTATTGTAGAAGGAAACCAAGGCAATTATGCAGTGAGAGGATCTTACCAGAACAACCAGAGGCTCTTTAAAGGGAAGAAAATATTATGCAATCTCAATCAATGGTTCTTGCTCTGGATTTGCTCAGAGGCAGGGGAGAAAATGTCCCTATACTTTACAGGGTTGTTAGCCTATTTGAAGGGCTGCAAAAGGACAGTCCTTTCTTTGAAGGTGGTTCTTTGTTCAACTGGCTGTCCCTTTTAAGTCCATTTAAGCATCAAATACTGCAAGAAAGGGGAACATTATACAAAATGTCTTATCACTAAAATGTCTTATCGAATGCTAAAATGAACAGTTCATTCTCTAAGAATTATGGAAATGTAATGAACAAGTGGAATCATTTGGTAGTGATCCTGTAAAATTCAACATTACTAGAATGAAACAGATTTTAAAAGCTAAATATTCACTTCAACCTACAACTTATTAAACTTTACTAAACCACACAAATCTTGAAAATCTAGTCTATGAAGTTAGCTTTGTATATGCTAACTGTCACAAGGATGTTATATCCTTCTTCCTGGAAAAGTTGTTTGATTTCTTCCTCGGAAGCAGAGGTGGTATTTAGCAGGTTCTGACCAGTTCTGGAGAACCGGTAGCAGAAATTTTGAGTAGTTAAGAGAACCGGTAAATACCACCTCTGACTGGCCCCGCCCCCATCTATTTTCTACCCCCTGAGTCCCAGCTGATCGGGAGGAAATGGGGATTTTGCAGTAACCTTCCCCTGGAGTGGGGAGGGAATGGAGATTTTATAGTATCCTTCTCCTGGAGTGGAGTGGGAATCGCTGGTAGGTTTCAAATTTTTTTACTACCGGTTCAGTGGGCATGGCTAGATGGGGGGGCATGTGACTGAGTGGGCATGGCCAACTTGACATCACACACACACAGTCAGGCACATGACCACCCCTCATCAAGTCATGTCCACCAAAACGGTGGTGAAAAGTTTTGATGCGGGGTGTGCTCTAGCCTCGCCAGAACTAAGAAGTGCCTGCAAACTTCCCAGTAAGAAAAAAAAGTTTTTGTCCTCCCCGGCCCCCAGGAACCCCTTGCAGGCTTCAGTAGGGCTGGGGGAAGGCAAAAAATTCCCTGTTTTTGTGAAAAACGGGTGGAAAATGGGCTGTTTTTTGCAAAAATGGGGGCATTTTCCCTTCCCCAAGCCCTGTTAAAGCCCGCAGAGTGCTTCTGAAGGCTGGGGGAAGGCAAAAACACCTCAATTTTTGTGAAAAGTGGCCCATTTTTCACCCGTTTGTTGCAAAAACGGGGGTATTTTTCCCTTCCCCCAGCCTTGCTGAAGCCTGCAGAGTGCTTCTAGAGGCTGGAAGAAGGCAAAAATGCCTCAGTTTTTGTGAAAAACAGCCCATTTTTCACAAAAAAATGGGCGAATCAGTAAGAACCCACTTCTGATGGGAATGGAGGCTTTACAGTATCTTCCTCTGCCTCGCCCACCAAGCCATGCCCACAGAACCGGTAGTCAAAAATTTTGAATCCCACCACTGCTCGGAAGAATTGTTAATCAAGTTGTGGGGCTATGCTACAAGAATAACTTTGTCCCTTAAAGTAAATCTGACATAAGTTTCAGCTCAAATTGGAAACTTCCTGGATAATAATTTAATACATCAATTTGGGTTTCTCTATATTAATAATCTATGTTTTAACCACAGGATATTTAATCAGAATTGATTCTTAGTATCAATTCAAAGAGTGTATAATTTCAGCTAGTAGTTTATACTGTATTGAGCATGGTTCTGATACTTATTATTGGCTCAAAGTTCATCAGTGATTTTTAATTTTAACAAGCAACATAATATACTTTCATAGTCATTAATGACATTTTAATGGAAATCTGAAAACGTCTGTGACATTTTTAGATCCTTTGTTTTGTTAGTTATACTGTTCCTCAAAATGTCTAAAAGGGAAGGAGGATAGAAAGGAAGGAAATCCTTTCAGCAGAGCTTCCAGATAGAGATTGCTGAAATCTGGATGTTCACTAGGTGTCAGCAGAGAGTTAATCACCAGGATTAGCATTTGGGCAATAGAAATTGTAGGCAAAAGGCACAGTCCTCTTTGCCTTCATGTAATGTATATTTCTGCTTTAGTCATAGTAGATACTGTAGTTCTAAATGCAAGGTGTTGTGCATAGATTACCATATGCAAATTTTATTCAAACACGTATTCACTCTTGGCCCTGTTTTAGCTATGCATTTTTCCTTTCTTAGAAGTGAGAATATGCCCATCCCAGCACGTCTTTGCTTTTTATCTGTTTGCTTATTTTGTTTTTGCTTGCTTTGAGAAGCCAGAGTATGGAGCCTTGCCCCCTCTCCCCCCGCTCCAGATAATCGGCCTGATTTTCAGTGCTTATTCTCCAACACATCAAACAGGTTGGGACTGTCAGACTTTTGAAAAAGAAAGTGAGAGGTCTGTTGCTTTTACAGTGACCACAAGCAACTGCCATTTAGCATTCGGCAAAACTAGATCCTCTTTGGGTTCCTTCCGAGTTATCAGCCCTTGGCTAGGAATTCTGGAAGCAGGCACTGCTCTCCAGGCAGTTATTTTAATCTGCCCCCAATGGAGTGATTGCAGCACACTCACTCTGAAGTGAGATTTGGTATGTAGGCTGTTGAGTAAAGTGACCAGACCTCCCTCCCTCCTTGGTGGGACAGTCCCGCTTTTGAACAATTTGTCCCGCGTCCCACGGCATTTTAAAAAAATCCTGATTTTTCGGTCGGCCATGCACGTGGCAAGAAAGCACAGTGATTTCTACTGTCACAGGCTCCGGAAGCTGGGGAGGTCCTTTGCAGGTGGCTAGAACTGGCCGCCCGCAAAGGATCTCCCCAGACTTGTTTTGATGAGCGTGGGGCGACTGACGGTAGTTTGCGCCGGCCGCACCCACTCAAACTATCGTCAGTCACCCCGTGTGCAGCAAAGCAAGCCCGGGAGGTCCTTTGTGGGTGGCCAGTCCTAGCCGCTTGTACCTGGCGCTGCAGCTGAAGTGAACCTTCAAAGCCCCCGCCGCAACTAGAATAACTGCTGCCACCTCCTCCTCATCCTCCAACAGCACCACCACATTTGCTGCCCGATGCTGCGGCTGAGGTGAAGCCACAAAGCTCCTGCTGGTGCCTCGCCTGTGGCAGCGGTGCCTCCCCCTCCGCTCGGAGCACCTGAGCTGGGCACCGCATTACCCCTGCCGCCTCCTCCTCTGCCGTGCTTTTGAGAAGCCATGGGACCTTTTTTTCCTGTTCCTGCCCCCTCCGCCACCCTCCTACTGGCTCCCGTGGCCTCATAGCTCCTCAAAAGCACGGCAGAGGAGGAGGAAGTAGCGGCAGGGGTAACGTGGTGCCCAGCTCAGGTGCTCTGAGCGGAGAGGGAGGCAGCACCACCACTGCCAAGGGCGGGGGTGCCAGCGGGAGCTTTGGCGGCTTCACCTCAGCCGCAGCACCGGGCAGCAAATGTGGTGGTTCTGTTGAAGGTGGTGGCAGGGGTAACGTGGTGCCCAGCTCAGGTGCTCCGAGCAGAGGGCGAGGTGGTGGCACCACTGCCACGGGCGGGGGAGCCAGCGGAAGTTTTGGCAGCTTCACCTCATCCACAGCACTGGGCAGCAAATGTGGTGGTTCTGTTGGAAGCGGCGGCGGCAGGGGTAACTCGGTGCCCAGCTCAGGTGCTCCAAGCAGAGGGGGAGGTGGCGGCGGCGCTGCCACGGGCGGGGCACCAGCGGGAGTTTTGGCAGCTTCACCTCAGCCACAGTGCTGGGTGGCAAATGTGGTGGTTCTGTTGGAGGAGGAGGCGGCATATAGACTAAATTTTTAATCAAGACAACCCCCACCCCGGTCAATGGTGTTCTGCTTTACCAATGTTAAAATCTGGTCACCTTACTGTTGAGCTTACAATCCCTCTGCAGGAGTTCCCCAAAACTCCTGACCAAATGGTTGCTTCCAAAAGGCCAGCATCATGAATCATTCTAGACACACACACCCTCAAGGATATTGTTATCCCTCTTGCAAATACATAAAGATTTAACTTCTTACTTGAATGTTTCTAATTTCCATGCATACTTGTTCCTAAAATGTTTGCATTGGACATGTCAGCTAGCATTAGGCCATTACAGGGACAGCAAACGGTGGGGGGAGAAATAATAATGGGATGTCCTACAGGGTAACTGCAGGGTATGGATAAAAGTCACAAGATGGCAGCCATGATAGGGCAATAAAAAATTCTACCTGTTTTTGTATGCATCAACCATACCTGTCATGGCCTATAGCCAGATGCTAAGTATTAGCATTGCTTAGACGTATCAAAAATATGGAAAAATGTCCGAGTCAGAAAATCATAAATTAGTCTCCTGACTGCAAAGCAAAAATTACCTAAAGTAAACTCACTTCAAGCTCAGCTTCACCCCTGGTGACTTTATGGAGATAGAAATTTAATTTTTGGCAGCAATGAAGAATGATTCGCCTTTATTTCTTTTCAGGATGCTTTATTGTTAATATAATTATATACCATTATTATTATAGTAGCTTCCCATCTAAGTAGTAGAAACTGGTTCAACCTGCTTTGCTTCTGAGTCCAGACAATTGGTAGATTCTGCCACATGCTCATGTTTTCTCTTACTCACATACATACATCCATATATACACCTTTACACACACACACACACACACATTTTGTTTTGATCAATGATCAGCAAATTACAAAAATGCATAATGAAAAAGTATTCATACGAGAGAGAGAGAGAGAGAGAGAGAGAGAGAGAGAGAGAGAGAGAGAGAGAAATGCATACAGCATGTTGGAGGTGCTATAGGTATAAACATATAAGATAAAATACAGACATGAGTCTCTGTGGCACCAACAACTAGCTTGCCCTCAAGGCAATGAGACTGTGGCCAACTGGACGCCAGGGAGAACGAAGCATAGTTTCAGCATGAGATAATGAAACTCAGTCGAGAACAGATGGGGGAGGCAATTGGGACTGAAGTTTTATTTTCAGTCAATAGCTAATGCAGGAGATTGGCAAGGAGGCAATAGTAGCTTGTCACGCACCCTGCTTCTTGGCAAGCTTCTCCTGTTTGCCAAGGCTATCCTGTGGTGGATCTTGTTACCCAATACTGCCAGGAGAATGTTTAACCAAGTCAGGGAGTAGAGGAGCTCCAATTGTTCCAGTCATTATCTTTGATCGCCTGGCTTTCTGTGAAGCAGGAGGTAGGGATCAGAACCAGGGAATAAGCAGAGTTCTGGAAATTGCAAATTGGAAGGGGAGGGGGGGGAGACATTTGCAAATTGGAAGGAGGGGGGAGACAGGAATGAGGTGACAGATTGATTGCAAGGAGAGTCAAAAGAGAATGAAGGCATTTCAGATAAAACAGGTTGCTTTTACCCTGTTCAATGTACTAAGCTGGGTTAGCTCAGAACTCTTTTCCTATGAGCTGTACCTGGATAGTAGATGTCCCTAAAAATAAATTCCTACAAAATAGTTCCTGGGGGATCGTGAAACTTGCACAGAGATAGTGTGATATATTTTTTTTTTTGCCCTCTTTGGGGAGCCTTGGCTGACGAATGAGATGATACTTCTATGGCTTTCTTCTCTTCCGGTTTATAATCTGGTTCTTCCTTATAGTACTTCAGTTTCTGAAGCAAAGTAACAAATCCTGCAATCACTGCCTTATCCCCACCAAAAGCATTTGTTTTAGCTTTTTTCATCCTTAGAATCTGGCACCTGCATTCCGTAGTTCAGTGCCATAGGCAATTAAGCAGGTTATCTATGTGAATGAGTCATCCTTGGCCTAAAGCAGTGACTTCTGAGCTAGATTGTCTCCTACCTATCTGACCCCAAAGATGCCTAAGTGTACATTGGAAAAAGAAATCCACCATAGAAAGTGCTTGCAGCTTGGTGTGTGCACCGGAGAAAGAAAATCTCACAAAACACAATTTCTTTTTATTTCTGCTGTGGCCAAGAAAACTAAATCATTCAATAGGAAAAAGTAAGGAAAATGGTGATTCCATAAGGTGCCTGCCTTCCTCTACAAATGAACTGGTATAAATGGGCCTTTGAAGTACAATGGACACTCAAAATACCTGTGTATGGAGAAGGCTTTTTGGTTTGGAAGACAATACAGGTGATATTTGAATTACTATGGCAATTGGGACCAGAATTTCCATTGCTAAGTGAAGTGGTTGCAAAGTCCCTATTGCTGTCGTTAAGCAAGGATTGTGAGTCCTTAAGCAAGCACTTCCTCACAACTTCCTTTTGGTTTCCAAAAACCAAAGTCAGAGAGAAGCTACCAGGAAGATGTAAATTCCAAGTGGTTTGCAAACAGGTAAATAGGAAAGAACAAGGGGATGCGTGGATGGCCAGGGAGTTGTGCTGTGGTGCTTGGGCTGGCTGCTGCTGGATGGGGGAGGATGTGCAAGGGTATATAGGTGGCTGGCAAGGCAGGTCATGAGCACAGAGGGGCTGGGGAGCAGGTGGAAGGTTGGGGAAGACTTACCCAAGCATCTTGTGACCTTCCCTACCAGCTTCCCCATTGACTTTCTTGTGGGAAGCTGGCAGGAAGACCAGAAATCAGAATCAAGTGACTGCAGGACACTTCAACCATCATAAGTATCAGCCAGGTGCCATTATGTGACTGAGATGGCAGAAACTTTGAGGACTGGTCATAACCAGAGTGGGTTCCTACCGGTTCAAACTGTTCGGCCAAACCAGTAGTAGTTTGCCGGCCTGGGTCACTGGAACTGCCAGCGACCTAGGCCTGCCACATCTCCAAACCAGTTCCTCAGTCAGGGTGGCCTGTTTTTTCTCCATTTTTTAATGTTCTGTGCACATACACATGGGAGACAAGGGAGCGCGTGCGTGCAAAATTGCATGTGCAATAAACCAGCAGTAATGCTGGCTGGCAATAACCCACCGCTGGTCATAACCATTACTATTCACCACCATCATGACTTTGAATAACCACTGAACAGATGGTTGTTAAATGACTTAAACGGTTGTTAAACTGAATTAAATAAGCCAAGACTGAAGCCATCCATCCAAATGCTTCTGAACTATATACTCCCGTGAATGGTTAAGCCAGCATTTCTCAACCTGGGCCACTTGAAGATGTGTGGACTTCACTTCCCAGAATTCTCCAGCTAGCGTTGAATGGGAAATTCTAGGAGCTGAAGTCCACGTATATTCAACTGCTTGAGGTTGAGAAACACTGGATTAAGTGACAAGTGAAGAAATATAGATTCTACATTTCCTGAAATAAGTCATTTTGTACTTTCAGTGGTAGAATCTTTGAATGCCAGAGTGAGGAAGGTACAAGGGGGGAAAGGAAAAATTCATGCCCCAGGTACCAAAATTTGAAGGAAAAAAAAAACACCTCACCTATGGTGTCAGTTGTTACGCAAGAAGAAAACTAAGCTAAATCCCATTCAGAAAACAGGTTTTGCTTTTACACGCGAAGTCTGACTGGCATATTTCAAGTTTTTCTGAAGAACTGGGTGGTTTTCTCTGAACTCTCAACTCAAATAAGACAATAGCTTACACAAACCAAGTGGACTTAGTTCTGGATTTTCTGGCCTATGCTTGCAAGGCATATAATTTGGACAACGTTGGAGGAGATTTTTTTTTTAAGCACTGCATTAGCACTGGAAATGGGCTACAGGGCTTTGAGATGACTTGTCAGTGAATTTTGTTCACTGAACTCAGTTTTGCAATACTTCAGTGGAAAGATTGGGTCTAGGATTTTAGGGCATTTTAGGGGGTCTCTTCAAGCAAACAGCAATTAGATTTTTAAAAACTGACTTGGTAATGCAGGTTACTTTTCTGTTAATAGATTTATTCATGTTGTGAGATGAGTGTGTGTGTGTGTGTGTGTGTGTGTGTGTGTGTGTGTGTGTGTGCATGGAGATACATACATACTGTTGTGGCCTGTTAGCGGCCAGTGGAGCTGGCAGCAGATTCAGACAGTGAGGAGGTTGGGGAGGAACATGGGCCAGTCCTGGAGTCTGATGAAGGTTCTGATGGGGGCTCTGTGTTGGAGGTAGAGAGGGGGCCAGAGCCATATGTCAGTTATCAGCTGCCTTCAGAGTCAGACATCAGTGAGGTAGATGAATAGCTGGAGCCTGTTCCCAGTGTGTGCATTAACAGAATTGCCAGACGAAGGGAACAGCTAAAGAACAAGGGTTGACTTGGGAGTAAGGCCACAGGTGGACGATGAATGGCTCCTCTCAGAGGAAATAAAAGAGGAGCGAAATGGGGAGGGGAGTTTGCAGGAGACAATTAGTTCACTTAATTTGTTCGTGACTCTCCGTGACTCTCCGTGACTCCTTGCCAAGTTTTGCAAATATCAGCCTGTCAGCTCTCCAAGCCAGATAGGGTCTGTGACTGTAAATCCTTCCTTGAAAGATTTTGCTGGATGTGAATGAGCAGAATTCAGTAAATTAATAAAAGAGTTTTTGTCAGAACAAGGAGTTTGCTTCATGCTCTTGGGAAGCCTAGTTCAAATTCTATAGAATCAACCTTGCCCTCTTTCTCCTAACTTATGCTGTGTACTCAAGTTGTCAAGTTGTTCAATAAATGAAGAATGCAAGTGTACAAGTAGTTATTAGCTTCCAGTTCTATGATTTGCCCATGTACAAACACATTAAAAGAAAGCAAACATTTCACCATTTTATCACCCTTTAACTACCCTGAGCTTGGCTATGCCCTCTTCGAAGGCTGTCACTGAGCCCTTTTCTCTTTTTCATCATCTAGTATTGTCATTGGGCCCAGATTCTACCCACACAGCAGCAACGCCCTTGATAATTAAGGGGTAACCTAATAGACCACAAGAGATTATCATCATATTTCTATTCAGTAGGAGGTCTTGCTGTCAGGATTTCTCTAGTGCAATAGTACATTGTTTGGTCAATAAACACATTTGGAGCCATTTTCTCTGCCCACAGTGATTGTCAAGCTGAGGGCAAAAGGCAAGCTGAAGTACACAGCACACAATCCTGAATGGAAACTATCAAGACAGCTGTTTCACAAACGCTTGTTGCCAATCATTGCTATGGGACAAGCCTACACATGCAGCCTTGTCTTATCGCTCAGGAGTCTCCACAATAACGGGCAGCTTCTGGGTCATTTAATCTTTCTGTTTGTTAAGGCAGGCTTTAATGGAAACTTTTTGCATGTGTTCATATCTTTGGAAAGACAGAAGGAACTATCCCATTCTGTCCTGTATAATGGAATTTCTTGATGAATTCAAACTATTCTCTCTTCCACCCAGGGGTGGGCTGTTGGGGGTTTGCAGGGATTTGGGCGATCCTCTAGCTAGGATTCTGCCCTCAAATGCCACCCCTGGCTGACCACACCAACCCCACCCCTCCCACCCTGCCTTCCCCTCCCAGGAGTCTTTACGTGGCCTGTTCATCAAGACAGGTAAGTGCAGGGCCTGCGTGGAGGGTCAGGGAGGGGGGAAACAGGCCTACCTGATGTTCCAAAAGTCCAGAAACTGGTCTGTTTCCAGCCTCGGGAGGGCTTCGGGAGCCCAGGAAAGAAGTTTTTACCCTCTCGAAATCTCCAGGAAAGCCTCTAGAGGCTGCGGAGGGTGAAAAACGGCCCTACCGGAAGTTCCGGAAATCCAGAAACAGGCTTGTTTCCAGCTTCCAGACAGCTTCCGGAGCCCGGGGGAGGAGTTTTCGTCCTCCTGGGGGCTCAATGAAAGCTTGAGGAAAACCTCCAGAGTGTGTGGAAGACGAAAAACACACGCACACTGCCATGGAACAGAAGGCCGACTAGGCCATGCCCACCAGGGCCATGCATGCCCAGCAAATGGGCAGCGAACCCATTGCTGCAATTTTTGAAGCCCACCTCTGTCCACAACCAATCTTATGCTAGTCACATCTCCCAGGGGGCCAGTGGAAACCAATAGCTGCACATATACCAGCCATACTGGGATGAGTAATTTATTCAAGGATATGTATATATATGTATATATGTATATATCCTTGAATAAACTATGAATGCACCTTAATCTATGTGAAATCACTGGCAAGCTGTGGATATTGTTTGATACTCTCTGGATACTCTCTGGATACGGTCAGCTCTGCCAACAATTCAGGAGTCGGATAATGGCCTCTCATTCCACGTCCTTTAAATCGGGAGGAAGAAATTTATAGTACCAGTTCACTTGTAAAGAAGAGTTAAGGTTCTTCTGATTGTAATCAGGCAAGATGTGAGGGCTCAGTTTGTGGCCGCAAAGCAAACCTCTACAGCATCTGTTCCAACTCATAGCTGAATGGTGTTGCCCTGATTATTAGGAAAAGTGATTGTTTGAGTCCTCTGCTTTGATGCCTTTTCTTTTCTTTCCATGTCACCAAAGAAATAAGATGTTGGCAATGGTTCATGGGGAGAACACCTTAACATTTCTCTCCCCTTCTCTTCCCTTTTCTACATAGTAATGAGCTTCCACATTGAGATTCCTGTGTCCTGCGTTTCAGAAGCAAAGCTAGGAGGGGGTTGCTTAAGCATTTCTCTCTTACACTATTTCCCTATTGCCTTGCGATTTCAGCCCCTGGCAACATTATAATTTTTATAATTTTTATTTCTTACCATGGAAGGCTGACTGAGGCTCTTTAGGAAGAAGAGGCAGATCTGAGACTGGGAGAGGAGGTCCCTGAAATAGTTTGAAACAACCAATAAATCCCTTTCTGTTCATTCCAATTGCTGGTTTCCTGATTTTGCTCCCAGCGTCAGGAATAGTGAAAAGTATCAGATTTTACCGTCTCTTGCTGGGCAATTCTGGAATAATGTAGTTAAAACACTAATGTGCCACTCTGCTCTAAAAATGATCTAAGCCTGCCTCACTGATAGGATAAGGGCAGGGCTGAAATCCAACAGGTTCTGACAGGTTCTGGAGAACAGGTAGCAGAAATTTTGAGTAGTTCATGCCACCTCTGGCTGGCCCCGAGTGGGGTGGGAATGGAGATTTTGCAGTATCCTTCCCCTGCCACGCCCACCAAGCCACGCCCACAGAACCGGTAGTTAAAAAAATGAATTTCACCACTGGATAAAGGGCAAGAAAGATAAAAGAAAAATGAGTTTGTTATTTTCAAGAATTGGTTGTGTTAAAGTTAAGTGGAAATAGGGAAATAGTTATAGAAAATAGAACCCTGCAAGTAGAATCCTTCCTTCCTTCCTTCCTTCCTTCCTTCCTTCCTTCCTTCCTTCCTTCCTTCCTCTCCCCCTCTTTATTTCTCTTGGATGATTCTCAAAAGATTTCAATGTGCAATATCAAGTCTTTATTTAGGCTACTTAGTATACATAATCCCCTCTCCCTTTTCACAAACTATCTGTGCCCATTTTATGATTCCAGTGAACTGTTGGGTTTTGCTCTTATGCCAGGAAAGAAAGCCTTTTTCAGTGCAATGATTGACAACTGTTTAAAAGTTGTTTAGTAACTGTTAGAGGGGAAGCTGATGAGAGCACCTGCCAATCCCTTGGCGACCTCATCCACGTATCAGAGCAATATCATTTCCTGGAAAGCTGACAACTATATTCTTTGGACCTGAGATATTTGTACAATTTATATACGTGTGAAAATTCAGGAAGGATTATTTCATTATAGAATATACCAAATTATGATTGCTTATCTCTATTCATCTCATAATTATTTAAGCCCAAATTACATTTTAATCTAGAATCATAGAACCCTTTTTTTTTTTTTTTGTCTTTTCAGGCAATTCTATTGTGAATAATGATCAGTGCACAACTAAACAGTTAAATATCTAGATATTCATTAATCCTGCACTGGTTTTTGGAAGCTAATATATCAAGGATATATTAGTAATATTACATATAGTTAAATGTTTCTTATTAGCATAATAGCTTTGGAATCATAATAAAGTCTGCCTCATTTCCCAAAACTTCATCAGAAAGGGAGGGATCACAGCACTATAGTACAGCAAGCAGATGGTAGCAGATCCATTACTTGGCATCTCAAGTTTAAGAGGAAGTGAGCAGTGTAAAAGCCTTCTGCTGAAGATCCACTACTAGTAACAACAATGTGAGATAAGCAAAATGATGCCCACCTATAAGAACCACTCAGGGTGGGTTGCTCCTGGTTTGGCCTGGATTGGGCGAACTGCCCAGAAGCTTCTGTACATGCGCAGAAGTGTCGTGTGCTCCCGGTTTGGCCTGGATTGGGTGAACCGGTAACAGCATCAGCGAGAGGCTCCACCCACCCACCCGGACACTTCTGTGCATGCACAGAAGCGTCCTGCATGCACGGGAGCATGCCTAAACCAATAGTAAAAAAGTTGGCAATCCACCACTGGTACCACCGAGGATAATTCCTTCAGTACTCTCTAAACTCTCTGAAATCTAAAATTTCTTTAATAATCATTACAATAGTGAAGTTGCAAGTTTGGTCTAGTGCCATGATGGTGAACCTATGGCATCATGTGACCCTCTCTGCAGGCATGCGAGCCATCGCCCCAGCTCAGCTTCACCACACATGCACATGTGCCTCCCGCCGGCCAACTGATTTTTGGGTTTCTGTTGCGCATATGCGGAGAAAGGGGTGCATGTGGGAGACATGCATGTATATGTGTGGGGCAGTAGGTCGCACATGCATGCACAGGGGCAGGGGAGTGCAGGGATATGGGCATGCGCATGTGCTATCGCACATGTGTGTGCGTTTTCAGCACACGACGACAAAATGGTTACCCATCACTGGTCTAGTGGTTAAGGCACCAGGTTAGAAATAAGGAGACTGTGAGTTCTACTTCTGCCTTAGCCATGGAAGTTACATGAGTGATCTTGGGCCAGTCACTCTGTAAAATGTGTTTGTTCAATATGTTCACCACCTTGAATTGTTTGTAAAAAATAATAAAGGTAGAAAACAAACAGAACAAAAGAAAATGTTGCCAAAGAAAGAGTCATTTTTTTCCATCATTAATGCCAAGAACATATTGGGATCAATATAGACCTCATACTGGTAGGGGTAAAATCCAGCAGGTTCTGACAGGTTCTGGAGAACCGGTAGTGGAAATGTTGAATAGTTCAGAGAACCAGCAAATGCCCCCTCTGGTTGGCCCCAGAGTGGGGTGGGAATGGAGATTTTGCAGTATCCTTCCCCTGCCACCAAGCCACGCCCAGCAAGCCACACCCACAGAACCGGTAATAAAAAATTTGAATTTCACCACTGCATACCAGTAGTCCTTGTCAAAAATAGCCACACAGGGGACTGTTTGATTGTTAGGAAGATTGTCAGGAACCAAAACCAGAGATATTGTCTACCTAATTGGAAAAAGAATTGCAATGTAAAGGATATCTTGGGTGTTCAGGTAGTGGTTGTAAATGTATTTTATACTGGCCATGTCCACCATGTGACATTAGGTTTCTCTTTTTGGTATGAATAGTGATCCAAATGACACCTCTAAACTAGGTTAATTAACATTGAATATCAAACCAGTATGCATGCCATTTATTTAAAATATGTAATTTGCTCTGAATTGGTGCTTTGTATTCTGATGTAGCAGAGGTGGGTCACTCCTGGTTTGGCCCGGATCAGTTGAACCGGTAGTAGCATCGGCAGGAGGCCACCCGCTCGGACGCTTCTGCACATGTCCAGAAGCGTCAAATGCACAAGCGCACGTGGGAGCACGCCCAAACTAGTAGTAAAAAAATTGGCAACCCACCACTGCAATGTAGGTATATCAAATGGATGTAGAAACACATTCTCACAAGTGCAGAGTCCTTAATCCCAAGAGCCTTTATAAAATACTTTTAATTTTGTTTTGACTGGCTCTTGGCATCAGGGATTTAGTTGCTCAACAGAAAAGCTGAGGGAGGCTGCAGCCTCTGTATTTGCTCCTGCTAAGTTATTCTCCACAGATGCAGAAACATCTATTATTGGAATTTCTAGTATAATATTCAACATATTTTCCTTTCCCTTCCTTTCCCTTCCTTTCCCAACATAGGGAAGAACTTCATTTTCTTTTCTATCTTCTGCTTTAAACGAGAAGTGCCAATAAGAATTGCAAATGCTAGAAATAAGTTCCAGGGGCTGAACGCTTCCAAGAAAAATTAGCGTGACAGAAAAATGTTTCCAGGTAGGATCTCTAAGAGAAGAAACCTATTTTCTCTGTTACAAAATCCTATATTGGATACTTTGGAAATAAAAGTCTCACCAGACAATGAAACCTTGATCATTTGCAAAAATAATAAGAATAATAAGAATAGTATTTACTGCTTTTAAATATCCATTTAATGATACGGTAAGTATTAAAGGAAGTTTTCTGGAGAACTTCTGTCTAAAAATGGTGCCCTAGTACTGACGTCAGCTCTAAAACAGGTGATTATTTGACTTGTTTCAGAGAAAGTTTATCTGTATGGTTAGCCTTTCCAAAGCCAAATTATCGACTGTTGGATTCTGCTTCATCATGAATGCTCCAGGGCACCTAAATGGAATTTTACAAAATCTCAGACCAGCCTGATCCTAGTGGCAGACAAGCTTGTACTCTGTTCTGCACCTGACCCTACTTAGGGTGTGTCAAATGAAAGGATTTTTTGTATTGCTTCATCTCTCTCTCTCAAATGAATGAGTAAACATATCCGAAAAAACCACTTTAACTGCTATAGTTACGTAAGAAATGCATCAATAAGCGGAAGCAGTATGAAAGACACTTTTCCAGGAACAGCAGTAGAAAGCAAATTCTGATTCATGGTACTGTTCAGTTTCTGGGGGATACAGGGCAGAGATGTATCCCTGCTCCCTATTGTGTGGGGCCATGCTTTTACTCTTCTGCCAACCTAGCAGTTCGAAGCATGTAAAAATGCAAGTAGAAAAAATAGGGACCACCTTTGGTGGGAAGGTAACAGCGTTCCATGCACTTTCGGCATTGAGTCATGACCACGAAGATGTCTTCGGACAGCATTGGCTCTTCGGCTCTGAAACAGAGATGAGCACCGCCCCCTAGAGTTGGGAACGACTAGAACATATGTACGAGAGGAAATCTTTACCTTTACCTTTATGCTTTTACTGAATTTAGACTACAGAAGTTAGGGTTTGAATAAAGTTGCTGAGGATTATGGAGTGCTGCTCCTTGTGGAATAAATGAGTTGCTATTCACCTACTCCTATGATTCTAGTACTGTTAGTTGAAATATTTACCCATGTATGATTACTGCATACCCCATTATTTCAATGTGAAATAATAAACATACACAATATATTTCTGATAGCTGTTTTGTAAGGATGATGTCCTAAAAGGCAATTTTTAAATACTTGTATAATAAAACAAACGCTATATTGTAGTATAAATACTACCCAATATGGATCATTTTCCCACAGATTATGGCATTTGCTGCATGTTCAATGAGTCATAAATACCAAAGAAAATTGCATTTGAACAATGAAAACAACCATAGTTATTTTAATCTCTTTCACCCTCCAGATATGCTGAGCCATACCCCTATTCTCACTTTACTTACACAGAGAGTGTTTGTCCTTTATAAAATGGCCTAAGGCTTTCAATTAAAAAACAGACACTTCGTTTATTAAAATAACAATAATACACAAACTGCTTGCAATCTTTAGCATACTTTTCCTACGTTGTTTTCGTTGTTAACTTCTGCTTCTATTTTTTGGGAGTCATCTCCAAAATATGTAATATGTATATTAAATAATATACATGATACATATTTTGGATTATAATATATAATATGTATTGCCTTCTCTTTCTATTCATGATTGCAGTCACTTTTCACTGTAATGCTAAACGGCTTTGGTAGGCTTTCTCAAGGGCACTCTGCTTGATGTATAACAATAAAGTTCAGCTTTTCTCTAATTCATTGTGTAGCTTTTCTTCCCCTTGCACAAACATTAGGCTTGTTTTTGTGATAGAATATAAGATGGAGGATAACAGCAAACTCCGATACTTAGCATTGGTTTCTGTTCTGTTTCAGCCCTGACCCTCTACAACAGCTTTTTCAAATGAGTCACTAGATCTCTTAAGTATGAAAGGTGGAGTTGGATTTGTTCAACCATGTGGATTATATGACATTATTTGGGCGAAAGAAAAGAGGGGGGGAGCTCTTGGTGGATGAGTGAGGTGGTTACATATACAGGCTTTCAAGCAGGAAGGAAAAGTAAGCCTATAGGGCTTCAACAAATCTTGTGTTGTTTTGGTTACTGGGGGATGGCAATGCATGATCTGCAAAGAAAATAATATTTGGCAGGTGTTAGACACCCATCGCCTTTTTCTTTCATCACCGCATTTTGATTGTCAGATGATTCCTGACTTTCTAATCTTTACCATCACTGCCACCTGCTAATGGCCTCTTGGGCACAAAAGCTCTGTTTACATGTCGTGCTTACTTGTGACCAACTAAATGGTTTATTCAATTAATATTTTCCATTTGCACGACACATTAAACCATAAACAATTGCACAGGTAGGGTTCATATAGAATAACAGAGTTGGAAGGGACCTTGGAGGTCTTCTAGTCCAACCCCCTGCCTAAGCAGGAAATCCTATACCATTTCAGACAGATGGCTATCCAACATTTTCTTAAAAACTTCCAGTGTTGGAGCATTCACAACTTCTGGAGGCCAGTTGTTCCAGTGATTAATTGTTCTAACTGTCAGGAAATTTATCCTTAGTTCTAGGTTGCTTCTCTCCTTTGTTAGTTTCACCCATTGCTTCCTGTTCTACCTTCAGGTGCCTTGGAGAATAGTTCGACCCGCTCTTCTTTGTAGCAACCCCTGAGATATTGGAACACTGCTATCATGTCTCCCCTAGTCCTCCTTTTTATTAAACTAGACATACACAGTTCCTGCAACCGTCCTTCATATGTTTTAGCCTCCAGTCCCCTAATCATCTTTGTTGCTCTTCTCTGCACTCTTTCTAGAGTCTCCACATCATTTTTACATTGTGGCGACCAAAACTGGATGCAGTATCGTTTATCGTTTATCGTTTAATTTATTTGTATGCCGCCCTTTTCCCTGAAGGGACTCAGGGCGGCTCACAACTCAAAAGGGAGGGGAAATACAAACAGAGTAACAAAACATAAAACCATACATAGTTAAAAGCACAACAATCATACCATTCGAAGTGGGGCAACAAGTCTTTAGCCCCAGGCCTGTCGGAACAGCCAGGTTTTAAGGGCTATGTGGAAGGCCTGGAGGGTGGTGAGGGTACGAATCTCCACGGGGAGTTCGTTCCAGAGGGTCGGAGCAGCCACAGAGAAGGCTCTCCTCCGGGTAGTCGCCAGTTGACACTGGCCGGCTGATGGAATTCGGAGGAGGCCTAGTCTGTGGGATCTAATTGGTCTAGTGGAGGTAATTTCAAGTGTGGCCTTACCAAGGAATTATAAAGTGGTATTAACACTTCACGTGATCTTGATTCTATCCTTCTGTTTATGCAGCCTAGAACTGTGTTGGCTTTTTTGAAAGCTGCTGCACACTGCTGGCTCATATTTAAATGGTTGTCCACTAGGATTCCAAGATCCCTCTCACAGTTACTACTATTGAGCAAAGTACCACATATCCTGTATATAACCCATAAGGCTAAAATGTGACTGGCTAATTTTTGATTAAGTGTGATTGGGCAACTTTAGCATTATAATCCATTTTAAGAATAGGACTCAAGACAGGAATTGGAGCTAGAACTTAGTTATGAAATGAGTCCAAAATCAATGAGGAAATTATATGAGAGTAGAATGGAGAAGATCATATATTCCCAAAACCAGTTTCCCAACTGTTGCTTGTCTCACAGCAGAAAGAGAATTTGTAGATAACCTCTTCTCTGGATCTGCATAACTTCAGAAAAAGTACCTGTTTTGGATGTGATCAGTGGAAGATAATTTTATATTGTCAATAGAGGGAAAAGGACACAATAGGCCATTTTTCTCTGCATTCTGGTATAGCAAGCATTGCCATGGCGCAAAAGGAGTATGGACTCATATTATTCTTATTGATTTGTGGCTATAATTTCTATATTACCTTCAATATTGTATATCAGTTATAATTGTATATGTACATGAAGATAATGTATGCATTCATTCATAATTCACTCCATTCATGGTTTTCCATCTCCACTGAGAATTTTTGGATAAAAGATTATCATCAGTGGTGGGATTCAATTTTTTTTCATTACCGGTTCTGTGGGTGTGACTTGGTGAACGTGGCTTGGTGGGCATGGCAAGGGAAGGATACTGCAAAATTCCCAGTCCCTCCCCACTCCTGGGGGAAAGTTACTGCAAAATCCTCATTCCCTCCCCACCCCACTAACCTGCTTTCCAGCTCCATTCTCCTGTTCAGGTCAACAAAAGAAGATCAGCTGGGAGGCTGGGAGGGGCCAGCCTTTTGCCGGTTCTCCAACCACTCAAAATTTCCACTTCGGAATTGGCTGAATACCACCTCTGATTATCATGTGGAACAGATAGATCAGATTTTGATTTCATCTCACAAATCAATAAATACTACTAATATTCTGTCTACATGACAGAAGCACAGATGTCATCCTTAAGTGGGGTTTGATGGTATACATTGTTTTCCTTTCTCTTGGTACCTTCAAAAGGTTTTGGGGAATTAATTCTCAGAATTTTCAGCTGAGTTAGCAAGTTTGTGAATGAAATTACCTTCATTGGATTGGTGAGGGCAGTTACATGGAACTGGGCTTATCTATACGGCACAAAGGTTGCTAAATGTATTCCACTTCTATTTTGATATCTTTTATCTGTCATTTGCATGGAAGATTTTTACTATAGAAGGTAAATGATCAGCTGAAAAAATGCTTTGTATCTACAGCAGAGCAGCTAATAACTTTGCTACAGTAAGTGATATACTTTTTAGAGTTAAAAAGTCAACAGAATTACATATTTTTTTAATTTTGCATGCTCTTTTATTAATTTACAACATCCAATTGGAAAACTTTCAAGTTATCCAATAGTCAGAAGTCTATATATTACATGATTAACATTATATTATTTGTCTAAGCGCTGTATGTGGATATTCACAATTAATACCTTATATACAAATATTTTAAAAATGCCCATTTGCCTACATACAGTCAACTACATATAGTGCATCAAGTAATATCTGAACTCTAGAAGTTTCTAAAACTTCAAAGACGCCAATAGAATATAGAATACAGAATAACAGAGTTAGAAGGGACTTTTGAGCAGAGGTGGTATTCAGCCAGTTCTGACAGGTTCTGGAGAACCAGTAGTGGAAATTCTGAATAGTTTGGAGAACCGGCAAATAGACTGACCCCACCTCCCAACTGATTTTCTTTTGTTGCCCTAAACAGGAGAACGGAGCTGGAAAGCAGGTTAGGTGAGGAGAGAATGGGGATTTTGCAGTAACCTTCCCCTGCCACGGCCACAAAGCCACAGCCACAAAGCCACACCATGGCCACCAAGCCATGCCCATAGAACCGGTAGTAAAAAAAATTGCATACCACCACTGCTTTGGAGGTCTTCTAGTCTAACCCTCTGCTCAAGAAGGAGACCCTATACCATTTCAGACAAATGGCTGTCCAATCACTTTTTAAAAGCCTCCACTAATGTAGCACTCACAATTTCTGAAGGCAATCTGTTCCAATCTCATGTGTCCTTAGTTCTAGCTCACTTCTGTCCTTGATCAGTTTCCATCCATTGCTTCTTGTATTGCCTCCGGTGCTTTGCAAAATAGATTGCACCCCCCCCCCCCCCGCCCAATTGAATCCAGAAAACCACATGCTGCCACCTGAGACACAAGGGAATATATTGAATCACTGTGAAAAATAACTACAAATTACTGAAGCAATCAAGCTAACCCACATGCCACAAGCAAAGGGAAAAGACCCACTAGAATGGGCTAGGAGCCAGCCTGAGGTAAGGGAAATTCCTTCCTGCTCCTAAATTTAGCAATCATGCACAGGGAATGAAAGAAAAATAAAGGAGTCTTTCTGAGTCATGCTGTTGAAAATCCTGCTTTTAATTGTGGTAACCTCAAATGCCTCAAAGGGAAAATCCAATTATCTGAAATTCGAATTGGAATAATCTCAGTCAAAATGTGCTACCAGCTACAACTAAAAATACATGGGACTTATAATCAATTTCTGATGAAACAAGCAATACTTTATAGAAGTTTCTTACTACAGCAGTAGTGCAATGGTTCCCATGTATGTTTAGTCTAAAGCCACTTGCCATCTACAAGCACTTTCAAGACTCTTAGACAGTCGGTGTAGTTATTAGCTAGGTATTAGTTACCTAGTTTGATAATGAAACATCTTCAAGCAAATAACCAAGTTAGAAGAGTGCCAAGGACTCCACAGTTCAACCCCGAGCTACAAATATTATGTTCTTTTGGTAATATTTTCACTGTGTCCAGAGGGTAACTAATGCTTAATGTGCTCTCTGCTGCTGCCTCAGTTAATTAGCCTTTACATTGTTACATTTTTATTCTTTGCCTTACAAAAAAACATGAAATGACTTCTGAAATCCATATCTTAAAGCATCAAGATTTTAGTTCTCTGTTTCAGCAATCCTGTTTCAAAATATACTGCTTATTAAACTTTTAGTTAGGAAACATACCCAACAGACCTTTCTCCTCATATTTTCCCCATAACAACAAGCCTGTGAGGAGAGCTGAGAGTAAGTGACTGGCCTAAAGTCATCCAGCTGTCTTTCATGACTAAGCCAGGACTTGAACTCATAGCCTCTTTTTTTGGTAGCCTGGTCCCTACTAGACCAATCTCTCTCTCTCTCCCTCCCTCCCTCCTTCTCCCTCCTCTCCCCTCTCTCTCACTCTTACTTCCATCTCTCTTTCAATTACCTCCAATAGACCGATCAGATCCCACAGATTAGGCCTCCTCCGAATTCCATCTGCCGGCCAATGTCGACTGGCGACTACTCGGAGGAGAGCCTTCTCTGTGGCTGCTCCGACCCTCTGGAACGAGCTCCCCATGGAGATTCAAACCCTCACCACCCTCCAGGCCTTCTGCAAAGCCCTTAAAACCTGGCTGTTCCGACAGGCCTGGGGCTAAAGAGCTTTCGCCCCCCCCTCTCGAATGGTATGGTTGTTGTGTGTTTTAAATTGTGTATTGTTATGTTCGTCTTTTTATCCCCTGTCTGTACCCCCTTCCCTGACTGAATTGTGAGCCGCCCTGAGTCCCCTTCGGGGAAAGGGGCGGCATATAAATGTAATAAATCCAATCCAATCCAATCTTTCCCCTCCTTCTCCCTCCCTCCCTCTTTCCCTCTAGTAAATAGATAGTAAGAGATATACTGGAAAGAAAACAAGACCTCAAAATAGGTAGTCATATATCCCCATTTCTGAATATATGTTTTTAGCAAAAATACAATGGAACAATAAGATTTGGAGACCCGAGTTTCCCTTTCATACATGAGCACCGTGTAATATAACATAACATAAGCAGTTCAGCCTTTTTTCCCCAACCCTTTTTCCTGGCATTAAGCCTGAACTTTCTACTCTATTTACATCCTTTCTTCTTGTAAATGATTTGGATAGAGCGGGCAAGTGGCCAGATGTACTTGTTTAACAGGTAGGGTGATCTTGGAGTAAAGGAAAAAGAAACTAATGAGCTCTATAGGGAGTTGTACTCAGCTTGGCGATTGCAGGGTGATACAAAAAATCTTGCGGGATGGGGCGGAGGTAGTACTGATTGCCCCACACTGGCCCCGAAGGCCTTGGTTTGCCGATCTCCAATTCCTCTTGTGGACAGACCCTGGAGAACCTCCCAGGAGAAGTTCTTCCTCAGTCAGGGGTCTCTGAAACACCTGGACCCTCAGTGGCTCCAGTTGCCCACTTGGCATTTGAGCGGAGCATCTTGAGGAAAGAGCTCTCCTCCCCCAGGGTTATACAGACTATCCAGGCAGCTCGCAGACTCTCCACGGAGTGCATTTATGGCACTACATGGTGGGCCTTTTCAACATGGTGCATCACTAGGGGCCTTGATCCGGTCCTGGCCACTGTTGCACAAGTTCTGGACTTCCTTCAGGCGAGGCTGGACAGAGGGTTGGCTCCCAACACGATTAGGAGACAGGTCTCGGCCATTTCATTGGTACTCCTGGGCGGTAGATATCAGACACTGACTCACCATCTGATGGTCAGGTGGTTCCTCAAGGGGGCCTCCAATCTTAAACCACACACGGTCAATGTTCCCTCTAATTTTTTTTCAGTGTGAGCAGAAAAGTATAGTGTTTGAGCGGCATATTTTCATACCTGAGCACCTGAATTTTTTTCACAGATGTCACCTAAGACAACAACGAAATCAGTATTATTTGAAATTCAAAGTTATGTTTATTCAAGGTACCCACTTAATTAAAAGTGTTATATAATATCAGTATCACTTAACAACACTCCTGCTTAGCAACCAAATGCTCAGAAAGTCTGGCATTTGAAGCACGCAAGTCTTAAAGCTGTTGTTACAAGATCCTTGCACCCCTAACCCTTTAGAAAAAAAAATCCCAGGGGTCTTCAAACCTGACAGCTTTAAGACTTGTGGACTTCAACTCCCAGAATTCCTCCTCCAGTCATGTTGGCTCAGAAACTCTGGCATTGAAGCATGCAAGTCTTAAAGCTGTCAAGTTACAAGATCCTTGCACCCATAACCCTTTAGGAAAAAAAACACCTAGGGTCTTCAAACCTGACAGTTTTAAGACTTGTGGACTTCAACTCCCAGAATTCCTCCTCCAGTCATGTTGCGGCGATGTCATCTGCGTGGATCTCCTCCATCTTTGGTTTTTTTCACAGGGAGCAGGGCTGCCGCTGAAGATGCCAACGAGCCCCCGCCACCACTAGAATAAGTGCTGCCACTGCCTCCTCCTCCTCCAACAGCACCACCACATTTGCTGCCCAGCGCTGCAGCTGAGGTGAAGCCGCCAAAGCTCCCGCTGGCACCCCCGCCCATGGCAGCGGTGGTGGTGCCTCCCCCTCTGCTCGGAGCACCTCAGCTGGGCCCCGGGTTACCCCTGCCGCCACCTCTACCTCCGCCGTGCTTTTGAGAAGCCATGAGGCCTTTTTTTCCTGCTCCCGCCCCCTCCGCCGCCTTCCTAATAGCTCCTGCAGCCTCATGGCTCCTCAAAAGCATGGCAGAGGAGGAAGGGGGAGGGATAACGCGGGGGCCAGTTCAGGTGCTCCGTGTGGAGGGAGAGGCACCACTGCCATGGGCGGGGGTGCTGACAGGAGCTTTGGGGGTTCACTTCAGCTGCAGAGCCGGGCGCAAGCGGCTAGGATTGGCTGCCCACAAAGGACCTCCCTGGGCTTGCTTTGCTGAACATGGGGCGACTGATGCTAGTTTGAGCGGCCGCAGCCGGTGCAAACTACCATCAGTCGCTCCGTGCTCATCAAAACTGGAGAGGTCCTTTGCGGGCGGCCAGTTCTAGCCGCCTGCAAAGGACTTCCCCGCGTTTGCTTTGCTGAACACGGAGCGACTGACGGTAATAAGCGGCGCAGCTGGTGCCTAGGAGGTCCTAAGAGACCGGCTGTGCCGTGTAAGCTCCTGCCGCCGTCCCCATGCCCGTGCTTATCCTAGATTTTCTGAGGCCCTTCAGCTTCCGGAGCCTGTGACAGAAATCACTGCACGGCAGTTAGAAACGGCTGTGCGGTATTTTCTTGCCATGTGCATGGCCGTGCAGCCACGCACCTTATAGGGAGTCCACTCTCAATGAACCCCTAACTGGAGAACAGTTCTGTTCTCTACCTTTACCCTCATAATAGTTGAATTGGAGAGAGAGAGAGAGGGAGGGAGGGAGGGATTGTTATTTTATTATACAGTACTGAGCACTGGTATTTAGAAGGAGGTCGTATTCAGTTCCATATGTCTAATTCCTAACTAAATTGATGTGATTTTAGATCTTAATCAAAGTTGCTTTTCTTTACATCTATGCTGTGTTCATCTAAATTGTGCAGTATGGCTTGATTACATTAGGTGTAATGCATTTTAATACAATTCATTTTTGCTTATGCCTCATGTGAGGTGTATGTTATTAAAAACAGCTTAAAATATTACTATTGTTAATAGTGATTGAAGCAGAAGTATATACTCAAGATCTTAGACTTCAATTTATGCAAAATAACTTAAGTGGAACCCTTCTAAATCACATCAATGTAAGTATTCATTGAAAACAAAACCAAATACCATTGATTTTAGGGAACTCACCAGAAATTGTTAATATTCTTAACCTTCTGATTCCCATTAAAGTAGATTTCTGATATTCATCAAGCCCTGAAATTGGGGTTCTTTTTAATGTAGGCAGTTCAGCATCTCACTTTGAATCTAGAGTTTTGTGCATCCTGATTATTCAAAAGCCAGACTCTGGATTAAGAAAATATATTTCGTTTATGTTTTGTTTCTTCAGAATTCAGTTTACCCCTAAGAAACTGAAGAGCATTAAACTTTGAATACAGCAACATTAGAGTTCTAGAAATACTACTCCAGCCTCATTCCCTGTATGTTGGTCTAATTTCCAAAAAGAGCTGTCTCTTGCTCTAGTTTCTAAAAGCATCTCAGAAGACAAAACCATCATCTTGCCTACTACCCCTCTGCCACAATAGAAGATGACTTTCACTTGCATTCTCTATTTTCCAGTTGATACTCTCTCCTTTAGAATCCAGGTGCTAAAACCCCTTTGGTTTGGTCATAGATCAAATAGCCTTCCTCAGTCAGAAGATTTTGATCCTTGTACTTTGCTCAAGTGTAAATTTGGGTGGGTACAGTGAACTGGCAAGTCTACCCAGTAATTTAGCATAAGCTTAGTCTCTGCTTGGTATTTACAAATCTAATCCTCCTTCCAGTAAATGAGCTAGTTGAAAAACATGCCTGATTGATTTCTTTCCCATCCCTGTTGTTCTTGGCTTTCAATACTACATATAGTCTAAAATTCAATGAAAGTCTGTGGATAGTTTTCCTGACCAGTCACTCACTGCCAACTCTTTATGCAACTGAATTTGTAAACAGACAAGTACCTACCGAACTTAGATAAATAGAGCAGATACAGGATAAATCTCCTGGAACAAGCATACAGAAACAGAAACTGGGCACCAAATGTTTGTTAAGCTTCATCTTTGCCCTTAATGCAACACTGGAAATATGTAGATCTTTATGTCATAAGTTCTACCAACATACGTGCATTTTTGAGGAATATGCAGCATGCTTTGTAGACCAAAGATCTTTTTAAGATCCATTTAAAATTCTGCTCCCACCATTTCAGGTTTGAAATACAAGGATACTCAAACCAGCAATGATCTGTTACAGTCACATAGATAATATACACATTTTAAAGATTAATCAAAAAAAAAAATAATAACCTAAGAGAGTCTGGAAGAACATAGATAAGCCTTCATCCACATCCATTCTTGTGTCAGAATACAGCCTCAACGTTCTCCTGTGAATCCTTTGAATTGAAAAATGAAAAACAAAACCTGAATTTTGATAGACATACTATATGAGTCCCATCAGCTCTTTTTGAGACCCTTAAATTCTTATTACAGGATTTTGTTTTTTACTGTAGCAGCAACAGCGGCCAAGATCCAAAGTGACAGCTGGGGAAATAGGACCGTCTATTTGTATTTAGATCCAGGATTGTTGAATAAGGGGGAAATAATTGGGTTAAATGTCAGATTATTAATGGAAACTGATTTATCTCGATTTAATCCATTGTCCCAATCTTTTGTTTTGATATATATATATATATATATATATATATATATATATATATATATATATATATATATATATATATATATATATATATATATATATATCAAATGTAAATATAACAAATGTAACAAAAAAGGCAACAGTAAAAAATATTGGGTTTCTGTCTGGATGGTCTCTTGTGACGAGCCTAATGACAGAGAGTGGAAGTGTGACCTTCCTCCCATACTTGGGCATACCAGGGGTTGTGACTTTAAGTATATACCTCCCACCCTGGCTGGCTGATAAGGAGTCGTTCTCTGTAGCTCAAATGGTTAACTCCCTGCCTGGGAGGCAATGGAGCACAGGTTCGATTCCCAAAACTTGGGTATGGCTAGCTGATGAGAGCTAAATAGCTTGAAATAGATCTATACTAGTCTCCCTTTATTTATTTATCAGCATAAATATAACAAATATATATATATATATATATATATATATATATATATATATATATAGATAGATAGATAGATAGATAGATAGATAGATAGATAGATAGATAGAGAGAGAGGGAGATGGAGATGGAGATGGAGATGGAGATGGAGATGGAGATGGAGATAGAGATAGAGATAGAGATAGATAGATAGATAGATAGATATAGATATAATGATACAACTACACAGCCAATCAATCCACTTACAGAAACAAAGGCAGCACTCCACACACTCCCACCAACATTTATAGAAAGACGGCAGCTCTGACCATGCTTTACTCACACAAACATGAAGCCGAAAACACCAGCCTGAAGATGGGAAGTGAGACATCGCCGAAACGTTGCCAAGACAATCTCAATCTTACACAGGAAAAGACCTGAATACAACAAGACCAGCATACCTACACCCGTGAAAATCTACGTTTCGGCGAGGTCTCACTTGCCATCCTCAGGCCGGTGTTTTTGGCTTCAAGCCAATACATACATACATACATACATACATACATACATACATACATACGGATTGTATGTTTTTCTTTTTCTTCCACATAAAAGTGGGGGTATAAAAGGAAAGAAGGCAAAATGGCAAAGCTACTTCCTGCTATGATTAGCCTTGACATATTTAGAAATGAAAATTCTAGTCAACATTTTTATTTACTGAGCTTGCCTATACAATCTATCTGAGTCTAAGGGAGTGGTCAAATGTGTCATCAGTCTTGAATCTCTTCACAAGAACTCTAAGTCCAGTCGATCTTGAATTCCATTGACTCTTATATACCTCAATTTGTATTAACTGTTAGCAGTTCAGATACTTGTAGAGAGCTTTAGCTTGCAATAAACCCTTATATTCATTTGAACTGCCTGGATTCCCATGCTTGATACTTTTTACTATAACCATAGTATAGAAAAAGCTTCACATTGGAATGTAAGAACAGATATAAATGATTTAAAAAGCATGAATTAGCAAAAGAAAGGGGAGGAAAAAATGTATATTGTGTATTTGTGAAACCAAGACAAAGGGTGAGAATATAATACTGTAGATTTGAATGAGTGTGGCTTGATCTTGTAGAACAGAACTGATGAATGCATGCAGAAAAGTAGAGATATGAACCAGAAAGCTAAAATGGATACCAGAAAGTTTGAATTGGTGTAATCTAGGTACCTACATTGTGGAACATCAGAGAACAGCAATATGTAGGCTTTTGATAGTTGCATGTTAAATTTCAGTGAATGATGATAATGGAAGAAGAATGGATGAATTTGGGGACTAATTTTGCAAGATTCTGAATAAATACTATCCTGTAAAAGGTATTCTGTTAGATGATATTAACAGGTGGATGGGGCAAGACAAGAAATCACACTTTTATTATCTTTGGTTTATCATCTTATTTTTTTCTGTACTTCACATATTATTGCTTACTCTGAAAGGAATGATGTTATGGATATGTATACATGTAAACATTTTGCATTACAGTTCACACAATGCTTTGACATTCGTCATCCTAGTTAGGGCTGATATGAACATCAAGCCTATCAGAATAAATGAAACGCTGAAACAATGAAACAGATTTCTAGCAAATGTCTGGAGTCTCTACAGATACTAGTAATCCCAAAAGTTCAAAATCCTTCTAAACTGGAGCCAATAATATTTGCTTCAAGGTTACTCTCAAACATAAGTAACAGGTGCCTGGCAAGACTCACACCAGCAATGCAATAGGAATTAGCAACCATAAAAGCTCACTATTTCTGGTGTTTCTCCTCATTTACTATTGCTGCCTATTTAGTTTGCTCTTTAAGATAGTAACAAAGGCAAGAAGAAGAAGAAGCTTTTCCTGCCTTTATCTCTCCTTCTGTAAATGCTATAAATTAAACTCAAAGTAATAAAAATGGGCTAGCTTTGCTACTGGACAGAGAAAGTCAGCTGGTTTAGGTGACAGACTCAGTAGCAACCCATGATTGGTAATCCAAGTCAGTAGCAACTTAGTAAACCTATTACTAATATTTTATGATTGGAGAATTCTGCACTTAATGCCATCCTTCAGACATGGTGAAAAATAAATCATCATTCTATTCTCATCAACAAAATTAGGTAAGATTCAGTTAACCATTTTGGTCAGATTTTGTCATGGAAAATGTGTCATCTTATTTCATCAAGCAGAATAATATATTACTTACATGGTAATAAACAGGTGAGCGATTAGAAGAATGACAAAGAAGGGGGTTGGCTCAGAACACAAGATCCTTACAAGAATCTATGAAGAAAGATTGTCTCCTTTGTTGCCTGAGATGAGTCTTATTTTCTTTGATAAGGGTGGCATTCATGCTTTGTGGTCAAGTAGCTGATTCTCTGGGTAGAGGTACCTTTTTCTTCCAGAAACTCAATGCTCTCTATTATCTCATTGCTCTGATGAGTTTATTTGGCTTCCATAACCATCCAAGGCTAATGCCAAGCAATTAGCCATTGGAAGAAAAGAAAAAACAGGTTGGTCCACATCCATTTAACTTAAGGCAATTCTCAGTTTCCCAATACTAGCTTGATTGTAGAGTACACCCTTATTAGCATCCCACAATTAAAACTGATAAGACTACAATTTTGAAAGACTGCACTTGTCACCATAATGAAGTCAGAATTGCCCTAAAGCTCTATCACAAAAGCATAAGAGTAATGGATTTTGAAAGGGGATTGGGGGGGGGAGATCAAACAGAAGGTGTGAGTGTGTGGTCACGGGTCGTGTAAATTAAACATTCATCCTTTTATTAGGATACAATGTTTATATAGAATAAAGTCATTAATCATACTGGAAACCAAAGATGGAGATGCATTTCTCCATCTTAGTCTACAAATCTTTCTTCTGTTTAGAATACTTTGTTTAAATGATTATATATGTAAACCTTTACTAATAGATATAAAATAAACCTAATTTACCAGAATGTGGAATGAGTGTAGAATACCAGCTTCTTCATTAAATATGCTGACACTCATTGATATTTATGGAGACACTTATTTATTTATATGATTTTAGTATCTGCAACCAGAATAAAATTGGCAATGCTTTGGCTCTTAACAAGACCATAGACTTACCAGAATTTCCAGTACCAAGACTATCTGTTAATATCTCATGTGCACATAAAGATTAATGGGGTAAGACTGTCATTGAACTAATTCCACAAATAAATGTGCAGAGTTTTAGAAATACATACTCGGAAATCATCTTCCAAACATCCACTGTCTGACATTTTCATAGGGTTATGTTACAAATAGGAGTGAGCCAATTTGTCTAGTGGTTAAGGCACCAAGCTAGAAACCAGGATACTGTGAGTTCTAGAATTGCCTTAGACATAAAAGTCAACTGGGTGACATTGGGCTAGTCCCTCTCTCTCTCAGCCCATGACATCATGCTTGGGCTGGTTGATGTCTGGTTGATTTCTGTGACAACCAATAATTCAATACTTTATTGATCTGAAAAAAGCAGACCTGAACCTGCAGTAAAACTGCTAGGAACAATGCATTGCAAGTAAGAGAGGGAAGAATGGAATCACTTAGTATATGTTTAAACATGGTTTAGGAACTAGTAACTGCCTGGATGGAAAACAAATTCCATCAGCCCTGATTTTTAGCCATATTGTCTGGATACTGATAATGTGGTTCAACAGTGCTTTGGAGGTTAAATGATAGTTGCATCTTCTGTTTCAATGATAAAGGAAGAAGCTAGGGATGAAGCTTTGCAAAATGTTCAACAGTCTGAATAAATGTGATTCATAATAATGAATGGGTGGAAGAACACAGAAAAAAAGTGGTTGCATCATTTAGTGAAAAAATATTAATAAAAAATTGGTGATTGGTGAGTGCCTGCATAACAAAGTATTTTTACTCTGTTATATGGAAATGGAAAGCATATGGTTGAAAGCAGGGGTGGATTGCTGCCAGCATTACTGCTGATTCGGTGTGCAAAAAATTGTGAAAATTTTGCAAAAAAAAAGTCATCAATGAAGCAGAGAATCTACCTGCATCTAAAGCTGTTCAGAAGTAACCTTTTCATCTGCCCTTTCTGGCAATCAAATCATAGCTGCTGAAACATCTAGCAATAGTAGCATTATCTTTGCCCACCAAATCTTGGTTATGTGTGTCTACTCTGCATGTTCTTCCTTAATAGAATTGTATAGAAAGACAATATTATTACATACGGAGCCTGCAACATCTAGAGGTCACGTTGTCTAATATTATACTCTCCAGGACCTATGGCCTGAACATTTGACCTTCTGTTGTATGAGCAAGAAATTTTTGATTGTTTTTACTATGTAATTACAAGTGCACCAATATTAAATGTTTAGATTTCCATTTTTACTCTGCACTTGAAATAATTATTAAATCCTTCTAATTATAAGATTCGGTTATAGCACTAATGATTTGATAATTCCCAAAGAAAACTCCTTGTGCCACTTCAAGACAGGTGGCTTTCCTAGTTTACACAATAATTTTCAGTGAGATTATAATTTATTGAACTAGATAAGGCCTGAGGTCTCTATAAGTGAAATGATTATAGGGTATTTTCATTTATTAAAGGCTACAGAAAGGCAGATTAGTACAGAGTCTTCGGAAAGACTTTGATGTCAAGCCTTGAAACTCTTATCACTCTGAATTAGTGGTCCACAACTTGGAGTTTCTAGTCATAAGGATAATAATTTCCCAGACTGAATAACGAGTCTCTTTGTGACTGAAGATTTCCCAGCAACATATATATCTGAGGGAGGCAGCCTTCATGTAGATGGCCATCCAACTATAAACAAAGCCCTTCCTGTGAAATATAAGGCAGGCTCGGCCTATGTTCATTTAGCAAGATTGACCTATAGGCTGAAAACCTAATTGAGGCCTAGAAGAGGCACCAGCCTTTGTTCTCCTGAGTCCTGAGTGGGTGCAGCCTGTCCAGGGTGGTTTGCAAGCATTGGCCCATCAGCAGTTTGGCAGGGCTTTTGTTGGAGATAGGGCAAGGGGTGGAGTGCTGACCTAGGAGGTAAGCGGTCACCCTTGCCGGCCTGTCACCCCAATCCATCCTGCCCAACGCTTCTTTGGCCAAGCGGACAGCTTGTTCCGCCCGGCCATTGCAAGCAGGATGGTAAGGGGCGGTAGGCATGTGGTGGATCCCCTGCATGGCCAGGAACTCTTGGAAGGTCGTGGACGCAAACTGTGGCCCATTGTTGGACACGATAATGTCAGGCAGCCTATGGGTTGCGAAAAGGTGCCGCAAGGCCCGCAAAGTGCTTTCTGTGGTGGTGGAAGACATGAGAATAAGTTCCACCCAGCGGAAGTAAGCATCCATGACTACCAGGAATATCTACCCATGGAATGGACCTGCGAAGTCTAAGTGGAGCCTTGACCAGGGTCCCCTAGGAACCTCCCAGTCCTGGGGTGGTACCACGGGTGGAGCGGGGTGGACAACTGGCACGGGGAGCATCGTGCCACCCAGGCTGCTATTTCCTCATCCATGTGGGCCCACCAGATATAGCTGCGTGCTATATGCGAGCGGTCAAGCACCTGGTGGAGGAAGGGGGGAGGAATGATGACTCTATCCCCCCCCCCAAAGTAAACACCCACTGTGGATGGACAGCTCCAACTGGCGGGTTTTAAAGGGGCAGAACTCCTTCGAGACCCTGCCCATAGGCCAGCCCCTCAAGACCCATGAGAAGACTCGGGAAAGGACAGGGTCGGCCATGGTGTGGGCCGCCACATCCGAGGCAGTCAGTGGGAGGTTGAGGGAGGTGATGGAAAGCACCGACAAGGATGGCACCGGCTGCAGGTCAGCAATAGGGAGGAGGCAGCAGCTGAGGGCATCAGCATGCCCTAGCTGCTTGCCCGGACAGTACTGCAGCGTATAAGAATATGCTGCCAGGAACTCCATCCAATGGGTCATCCGAGGAGAGAGGATGGGAGGGGTAGGACGGTCACTGGCCAGAAGTCCAAGGAGAGGCTTGTGGTCAGTGAAGAGTGTGAAATGCTGTCCATATAAGCAGTCATGGAACTTTTTAATCCCGGACATGGCAGCCAGAGCCTCTTTGTCGAACTGGCTGTAGTTCCTCTCAGCCGGAGAGAGTGTCTGGGAATAAAAAGCTATGGGGGCCTCAGACCCATAGGGGAGGACATGGCCCAGGGAAATAGGGGTCCCTTTGTAGTCCCCCAGCTTACCATCGAAGACGTCAGCGAATTCTGCAATGATGCCTTCAATGCTAGGGTAGGCAGCCATGGTTTGATGCACCCCCAAGAGTGACAGGCCAAGCGAGGGGAACCAATCGAGCCCTAACAGGGCAGGCAGTGGCTTTTCCATGATCAGGATGGGAAGACTACCGTGGAAAGCCCCATAGTCTACCCACACAGAATGACAGCCCAGGGTGGGAATTTGAGCCCCCTGGTAATCTTTAAGGTTAGTGTCGGGTGGAGACAGCTGGTCACAGTGGACGTTCAGGCACAGTTGAGAGAAGGTGGCCCATGACAGGAGGGAGCGGGAGGAACCAGAGTTGACCTCCATGATGCAGGGTGCCCCTTCCAGAAGCAGGGACATGGTAATTTTCTTGGAGTCGGCCAATGCCTTGCTGACCAACTCCACAGGGGTGTTCAGAGGATTCCTGGAGACGGCGAAACAGTCGTTCTTCCGCCGCTGCTGGTGGTGGGGCTGCTGGAGACGCGGCTGCGCTGGCTGGATGTAGAGCTGCAGCTGGGCATCTGGTTGTGGGGCGAGCGGCAACATAGCACGGCAGACTTGAGCTAGATGCCCCTTCTTGGTGCACCTGAGGCAAATGGCAGCTTTAAAGGGGCACGCAGAGCGAGCATGGTTGCCCCCACAACCCAAGCAGGCGGCAATGGTGGAACGGCTGGCCAGCTGCAGTGGTAGGCATCTAGGCATAGCTCTCAAGCGGGCCACCTGGTCCTCTTCCAACTCGTCGAGGGACACGAGCTCATCATGAGGCAGGTTCTGTGGGGTGGTGGAGGTGGCAGCTGGATGTGATGCATCTCAGCCGTGGACTGCTCTGACAGTTCAGCAGCTCTAGCTTCCTCCACCGCCTGCTGCAACGTGATCTCTGCCCTAGCCAACAGCCTCTGTTTCAAGCAGAGATCTCGAATTCCATAGACAAATTGCTCCACGAGAGAGTCGTTGAGATCTACGAACTTGCACTGGATCGCCGCCATCCAGAGAGACTGTAAGAACTGGCTCACAGTCTCGGAGTCTTCCTGAACGCACTGTCAGAATGCGTAGCAGCGGGCGATCCTCGATGGCATCGGAGCATAGTGGTTTTTGAGCTTAGTTATTAGTGTGTCCCAGCTGAGTTCATATAAAGCCAAAGGCGAAGCGAGAGCCCTGGCCGTATTAAACATTTTGGGACCGCACGAGCTCAAAAAGAAGCTGCACTTGCAGTCCAAGGGCAGGTTGTGGTTATTTTTAGCCATCAGAAAGCATTCAAAATGCGCCAGGAACTCGGCCCAAGACTTCGCGACAGATCCGAATGGACCGAATGGCGGAAGTGAAGCCATGGCTGTTGCGGCGTGATGTAAAAATAGTCGTTCTCTTCAAGAGAAAAAAAAATTGCTTCCTTTTCTTTAGTGGCTGTTCAGGCAGGGACTGTCAGCATCCCACCTTCGTCACCAGTGTTGGAGTTTGAAGGAACAGATGAGGTATGAGGCGGCTGAAATAAGCGAACAGCTATTTATTGAGTAACAGCAATGGTTAACTATATACAGAGAGAGTTCAGCACCTTGCCCTGCTTGACAGCTATTTATGTGGGAGGAGTGCCTTAATAGGAGTGCCTCTGGCAGCCCGCGCTCAACCAGCCGCGTCTTAGCCAATCAGGCGCGGCTAGGCTGTTGCCGGCTATCAATCGTAAGTCGAGGACTTGCGGCCGGTTGTATGTCGAGGACTTTAGGACCGGTCGCAAGTTGAGGACTTAGCAGATAATATATCTGAATCACAGAGGAGGAGGAGGAGACAACAATTCTAAACCATCCTACAACAAAATCTAGTCTTTCTTACACCCAAGTATGAGACCCACCCATGGGCCAGGGGTACACCATTTATTTTTGACTTAGTCTTCAAATGATGTGCTTAGGTCGAATTCCAAAAGCAGGCATGTAAAAAGATATTTATTTAATTTCATTTATGATTAAATTAAAATCAGAATTGAATTAGGTGTGGTTAAATATTCATGTATTTAATACATTCCTCTTAGTCATATTACAAATCACATTTTTGGCAACTTTTGGGGATCCAGGAACTTCATGCTTAGGTGCTGCTGTCATGCTATATAATTGACAGGTTTATTATGTGCCATCAAGTTGTTTTTTGACTCCCGACAACCACATAGATGCATTTGCTATATGAAAGAAGCATATTTAAAGCCTGCCCAAGTTGTAAAAGATTATTTTCTTTCCCAAATTAAGGTATACAGTACCCAAGGATATTTTGGTATGTGATGCAGAAAAAGCGACAAGCATGGATTTGTGCAGAATATATCTCAAAACACAAAATTAATTAAACTATTGAATGTCATGATACCCAAATCAGTTGTTTGAGCTGCCTGCTTCACTCTGCCTAATGGCCAGACCAAATCTCAACTCAGTCAGTTCCCTGAGACTCCACCAGACAAGGCATAATCATTAAGGACAATGCTAGAATGGGAACATTAGACTATCTGTTTATCAGGGCTATATTTTTGCAGTTCTGGAAAAGACTTCAGAAATTATTCAGACGAGAACAATCAATTGCGCTGTTTATCTTCTTGTCAGGCTAGATCCTGGATTAATTTTACTAGTTTTATTTTTGACGATGAAACTGACTTTCAAAATAGGAAACAGTCTTTTGCAAGCCAAATAAACTTGGGTTTGATTGCCAAGCCAGGAAAAAGAGAGAGAGCCTCAGGCTGGGGAGCAGACCTTCATATAATTTGTCAGTGAAATTTCCTAGGAAGCAAGCCCAGCTGTAACTAGCAGCCAGGGAATTTAGATCCATGCCCTAAAGCTGCTAATCCTGATGAAGAAACTCACATAATATTTCTCACAGACAAATATTGGCAGACTTCTAATAGCAATAGCAATAGCAGTTCGACTTATATACCGCTTCATAGGGCTTTCAGCCCTCTCTAAGCGGTTTACAGAGTCAGCATATCGCCCCCACAGTCTGGGTCCTCATTTTACCTACCTCGGAAGGATGGAAGGCTGAGTCAACCTTGAGCCGGTGAGATTTGAACCGCCAAACTGCAGTTAGCAGTCAGCTGAAGTGGCCTGCAGTACTGCACTCTAACCACTGCGCCACCTCAGCTCTAATGCATGTCTTTTGCTCCTGCATCTCCCTCATTAACTATTTATTGCATCTGAAATTACTATTTACATTGTAGTTACAAAATTGGGGAATAGGAAGAGTTCAGATGAGCTGGGTGCTATATTTTCACGATTTTTCAGTGACATCTCTTAAAATTACACACAAAGGCACAGTAACTCACTCCAGTTGTGGCTATTTCACAATGGTGCTATTGAACTTTTAGCTGTAGGTGTATTAATTACTGGTCTCTAATACATTCACCTTGCTTAGGATCAATTGCAGCTATTAAAATTAATGTGTTATCCAACATAAACTATGGGTTTTAAATATTGCCAATTCTAGTTCTAGGAAAAAACTTTATATGGATAGGGGAAAAACCGCTAATAAATTTATATATAGAGGGGGAGGGAGCTAGAGTAATATTCAAAATGTTACAAGTCTCAAACGTAGAGGTTTTGTTCTTCCAGACTTAAAATTATAAAAAAGAGGAAATTGTCTGTCTTGGCTAATAGAATAGATAAAATCCTGAAAGCTAGAGCATCCATATTGAGAGTTAATGGGCTTGGAAGGAATATAGGTTTAGGAACACAAAATAGGACAAACATTTAAAAAGATCTATTATAAATTTGATAAAAGTATGGAACCTTACAAAAAAAGAATGTTCTAGAATTGTATGTTTAATCTTCCCTTGATGATTTTTTTATGATGGAGACAACTATAATAAGACAGATGATCTTACATATGCAGAAATGGTTGATTCAGATACCATGAATAGACTAAAGAAAAACAAGAACTGAAGGAGACCGTCACCTTTATGGCATATAAATATCACCTTGGTGGTTTGTCAGAGGCAATGACCATCTACAGATCCCTGTATCATTACATTATAAAGAAATATAGCATCAGTGATTATGCGGTACTGCATGTCCAAGAGATACTTAAGATACAAGTTGCTGTTGATAAAAATGAGGTAATTTTTAATGAGGTGTTGTTGATCCATTATATGGTGGAGGATAAATAGGTAGATGTGACATGTATTACCAAAACAACATTGAGCAAGAGTAGCGATGTCCCAAGATCTTCCATCTTGAGTGGAGGTGTCCAGATACTTCAACATGGATATCAGAGAGACAAATGGGGGTGATATTGATTTATTGGGCCACCTTGCCAGTGAGAAAGGGTTTTGTTTTAAAAGTGGCATGGTGTGAGTGCTTGCATACTAAATTGTAGGGACAATATTTAATACATCCTCTACTTGAGTTCTTCAAATTGATTTCAGTGTTGCTGTCAAGAATCCGAGTTTCTGCTCTTGGGGGACTTCAACTTCCATACCCCTGGAGTGGGATGTGGGAGGCCTTTGGATTGTATAGCCCCCAAGGCAAGCTTCTCTCAAATAATCTTAGGTCCTGACATATGTTGGCAGTGTTATGTTAATCTTATATTTGCCTTAAAGTGGTTGCTTGATGATCTGGAAATAGAGAGAAATTTTTCTTAATTCTTTCTATGATCAGCTCTTTTCCTTTCCAGATGAGATTTGCTGGCATTGGGTCTTTGCAGTGAATGAACCAATAAAAACATGTCACCCTTGATGAATTATTGTTGTGGATGAATTCCAGTAGATGCTGGAGGATTTTTGCAATGATCTGTCAGGTAGTACAAGTGATTGCCTCGTTAGCTGCTGATAACAGGAGGTGACCATCATTCTTAATATGATAATTTGTGAGTAGTTTCATTCTGTGTGCCACTCCCAGTTGGATCCCTAATGTACTAAGAATATTTAGTTATGTAGAGGTAGGTGCAGTTCTTGATGTACTAGTGGAGGAATTTGCAAAGTGAATCTGACCAAGAACAAGTACAGGGCAAATTGAGTTCATTTCTCCTTCCTCGCTGCACAAACAAGTTGCTGACCAGTAGCCTTACTAAATCCATTTTAGGAAAATGTGTTCATGAAGATTACCTCTCTGAAGGCTATGATATCTTTCCCCTATGTTTTCCAATAAAATTGCTCAGATAGTAACTGGGAAATATCTTGCCATTTTAATTGAGTGTTCTTTTGACCTATGTCTTGATGATATGGATAGGATATTCTATATCGTAACCACATGATTTGGACCTATGCCCCAAATGCTCCTTCAGGGATCAGGGATAAACACAACTGATAAACAATGTTTCTTTGAAGGAGGGGATGATGCCTGAGGCCTTGAAAGTACTCCCTCCTTAAGAGGCCCTCTTTTTATCCAACCATACTCATGAATTATTGACTATCTCATCTTTTGGGAGGAGGATGAGAAGTCAGCTACATGTATTCTAAAGGAAGATTTCCTGGGTGCTTTTCAGCTTGGATTTAGGACTGTACATGAAACGAAAATGACATTATTTGCATTGTGGGAGGCCTCTTCTGAGCTTGGAAACAAGTATTGCATGCTTTCTGGTCTTATTAGGCTTTCAGTGACATCAATCATGGTATCATTTTGGAATACCTGTAAAAATTGAGGGCTGGAGCATTGTTCTACAGTGGTTTCATCTTTCTTTAGGGGATAGTCCTGGTCAAATGTTATAGGGAATATGAGGTCAACCTAGTAACTATTCATTCAACATCATAGCACATTGTGGTTGTCCTTTCTTCCATATTGCTTAACATCTACATGAAGGGAATCATCCTTTGGTTCAGGGTGTGGTACCCATCAGTATGCTGATGATACCCAGCTCTACATTAGCACACTAAGTAGGGCAGATAATATTGTGGAGGTCTTATCCTGGACTGGAGCACTGAGGGTCTGGATGGGATAATACACTGAGATTAATCCAGAGCAAAATGGAAATGTTATTTGTCCATAATAGTTACTGGTTGCTTCAGAGTTCTCTTTTAAGGGGAGGCAATGTGCCCAAGCAAGTGTCCCCCACCCCCCAAACTCAGAAATCCTAATGGATTCTTCAATCGACAAATATCTCTGTAGGGACTTTTCTATACTCTGAACAATAGTAACTCTATATTGTTAGAGTTTAATTTCACTATATCCATAGACTACAGCAGCAAGTTCTACATGATGCTTTCTACAAAGACCATTTGGAAACTGCAATTGGGACAAAATACAGCAGCCAACTTGCTAGTAAGTACTGCTTGCAATTAACTCAGGTGTTCTGGATGATGAATTTAGCTATTAGTCAAAGTGATGACTTTGGCCTATAAGGCTCTAAAAGGCTTAGCAGTTACTCATGGGAGAATTTTCTCTTATCTGAATTAGCCTATCCTATACAATTATCCTGGGAGTGGATTTCTATGTTGGGAGGGACTTCCCAAAATGCCTTATAGTATTATTTTGGCAATGCATCACTACTAACTGCAAATGAGATATCAATAAAATCTTATAGTTAATATTCCCCAATACTGTTCCAACTCTTGTCTTCATATGATCCTTATATAAACAACACACTCATAGAGTGGGGGCTTTCCTTTTTAAATGTTGCTCTATCTTATTAGAATGAATTTTAGGATCTGAGTCCCTGGTTTTGGAATTCTGCTCTGAATTTTAGAAGGATTAAAACTTTTATATTTAATAAAGTAGACTGATCAATTGAAGTATTTGTGAGCAACAGTAGAGAAATGATGTACAGAATATAATTGCAGAAAGGTTTACATCTTAATTTAATGGATGGTCCAAAATTTAGTGTTTAATTTGAAGAAAGATGACATCTGCATTGTACGGGACAAAAATGCAAGTAGTCAGCCCCATACTACAATCGTGTGCATGACAAAAATTTACATTAAGCCAACCTTAGTATTTTCTGAACACTACAATTGTTGTACATTCCTTGTTGTACATGAAGTGGCTTGACAGTTGGCACTTTGATGATGTCACAAAAAAAGGGACAAACCCTGGTACAGCAAAAGACAACTTAATTGGGTCAAGGATGAGATGAAGCCACAATCTGGGTATGAACACAAAAGCAATGTTGCCAGAGCATATTTATGCCTTAGTTAGAAGTAAATGGGGAAAGGCCTTTCAATCCATTGCTAGTTGAAGTGATTGTGCTGCAGAGTAGATTCTCAAAAATAAAAGTTAGAAGTCTTTCCATAATCAAGATTAACATTTTTCTACGATTACATAGATCATTTCCCCATGCTTGAAAAGGATCCTTGAATATATCTGGACACAGTGAGTTTAGACAACGTTGGCAAACTTGTGATGTCTTGAAGATGTTTTATTTTTAAATAGGTGAGCACCTGAGTTGGTGAGCACTTTCATTACACTTGAACTATATCTGCATGATACTCCTATTGTCATACAATTTAATTACGCCAAAAGTGCTTTTAGTTGTAGTTTACAATTCATCATTACTTTCAACCTATTGCAGTACTGTACTTTGCTCCCTGGGAAAGGCAATTACTGTTTCAACGTATATGTTTTTTCCAAAGGTGCTTTTTTCAGGAGGCAATTAGACTTTCTTGGTATTTCTTTGAAGACATTTCACTTCTCATCCAAGAATATTCTTCAGCTCTGACTGACCATCCTGTCAGAGCTAAAGAAGCTTCTTGAATGAGAAGCGAAATGTCTTTTTAAAAAAAACCAGGAAAGCTCAGTTGCCTACTGAAAAATACCTTTGGGTGTTTCCAAGTAGCACAATTCTAAAAGTATAGAAAGGCTTTTGATTTCAAAAATATGCAGAAGATAAGGTCATGTGATAGTAAAAGAGGGGACATTTTGTGCAGGCAATTAGAGGCTGAAGATCAGGTTTTGAAAAATAAGTTCAAATCAGGGATAGCCCAAACATTTAACAGGCACTTGGGACATAAATGTCTAGGAGTGGAGAAGTACCACATGCTTATGAACAACAAATTCTTACAAATCAGAGGCACAGATAAATACAAGGAAAGTAGTGTGGAAAATTCTGTGTGAGGACAAGAAAGCAGCCAACGTAGAAAGTGTGTATGTTGGTCTTTAGAGTAGTAGATTTGCCAGCCAAATTAGTATGCATGATTTATGATCAAGCATTTATATTCTGGGTGTGCCAATCTGCAAACTAGTGGGTTGGGGCACATTTGAGGCAACCTGTCTTTCTGACTTGTCATTCCACTGTCCCAAACTTGCCTCTTTTACGTAAGATGATCTCTTTGTTCCTGTTGGTGTAGCAATAATAATGGATTAGCTCCATTTCTTACCACCAGATACATAGGACTGGTGATTCAATAACTTAGGCACGCAAAGTTTTTATGACCTGCCTGAGGTCACGTAACAGAGTCATTAGAATGACACTATTCAGCTTCTCAAACCACTAACTAACTACTTTTCAGTCTTTCTTGGCTGAGTAAGGAGAATGCTGAGGAAAAACATTGTGGTTCAAGTTAAATCTTGAAACTAAAGTGTTTTGAGGATCAAAACAGATATGACAGGAAAAACCATAATTGGATCTCCCCTTCATGTTGTTTTGATTCAAAACTGGGACAAAAGATTAAACTTTTAGTTCTTCTTATTGCTTTTTACTACATTGCTATTTACCATTCTTAGGAAAAGATTAAGATCCTAATATTTCTGCCTGGCTGGTCTTAATCATTATACTTAAAATAATGTGTTTTGTTATTATTAATTAAATTTAATATAGACACTCCAATTTGTTTCAGTCTTTTGCTAACACAGTATTTAGGGTTTCTAAATAATGTTTTATGGTTCACCGTGTTGGTCAATCTTCCCTTAGGCAACAAACTACAGTATTATGAAGCATAGTTAATATAATGTGTAAACCCTCTTGGCATTTGGCCAGGCTATTCCTCCAACTTGATCCTAGTTCTATCCTCAGTTCACATTTCATGCTAAACCAGGGTTTCAAAACAGTTTGGTGAAGATACCACAAACGCTTAAGTTTACACATAACATGAATGAATGGCACATTAACCCCTCAAGACCCCAATAAACCGTATTATGACAATGTGTGAACACAGCTAACAACAATAACAATAACAGAACGCATCAGTGTTTGAGGTGCTGACAAAGATCCAACTAATCTGGGCTTCATTGGCTCACAGGCATTGCATATATTTATCCCAGTTCCTGAAGGCCGGTAAATGATGATATTATGTGTTCCACACTTGATCAATAGTAACTGAGGAATAGAGAAGAATTTGGGCTACCAGATCTAAAACTCTAGACCATCACTGGATGGAAGCAGTGGTGGGTTGCAGGCAGTACGCTCAGGTATGGCCGTACTGGTGCTTGCCAGGAGCACTGGGTACCGTTCCGGTATGGTGCTCCGGAGGGCCCACCTGCTCCAAGCTCCTTACCTGTATTTGAGCTCTTTGACACTTCCGTGTACACAACAGAGCATACGGCGCCTGTGCGATGCACCGCCGAGCACCTGGAGCGTTGTAGAGGCGTTGCGGAGGTAAGGACGCATGTGCATGTGTGCTGCACATGTGCATGTGGGGGACGCCAGGCCCCATTGCACCGTACTAGTTGCAACATGATCCAGAGCCCACCACTGGACAGAAGGAAAGAGATATAGAAAATGAATGTTTCCTATTATCTAGACGTTATCTGGAATTTTATATACCAGATCTGGCAGTTGAAGAGATATTAAAGACAGATTTTACTATGAAAGCCACACAATCTACTCTACTGCCCAATTTTATAGATTGTACGAAGCTGTACTAATACTGTACTGATATCAGATTGATATTTAAGGGGCATTTTGTATTTTATTGGAGGAAACAACATGACTTGGGCCCCTCATCCATGCTCAGCATTTTAAGAAGTTTAGCCTTTATAGTGAGTTATTCTCACTTGAAAGAGTTTGTGCTTTAAAAGATGCCATGGTGCCCCTGTTTGCATAACACATTAACCCTAAGAATCTTGGTTTACAATCTAGGTTCATAAATCATGCTAATCCAAAACTAAGCAGACTATATAATAGTTTACCATAATGAATGAATCAGCTTTTGAGAATTGCTTAAGAGACAGCAAAAGAATAAATGAAGCAGCTGACTAAATTGCTAAGTGGGAGGACGGTGAAACCTTCTATAGTTGCAGTGTAGTCATTTACTCAGCCTGCTGTCATGTCAGAGTTTCAGGCCACCTCAGCCTCAGCCTACATAACACAATTGTTCTATAGACACTTTGCATTGCTCCTACAGCTGTACTATTCAAGTAGCTCAATCCTGCATGGCAACTACAAATGAGGTTGACCTACTAACCTTTCTTTCCAGATTTTTAGAAAGGTAGCTGAATTCCAGGCTAGAATATTTCAACTAGTGTTGATTTTCAAGACTGACTCACAATCTGAGGAAAAAGGAAGACTTGAAGATTGCACTAATTGAACAAAAAAATTGTATGGTAAGTGGCATAAAGGAAACTATTTTGTACTTCTACAGTCTCAGAAAGGTAAATTTATCATAGAAGAGCAGGGAAGCATTTAATTTTGTTCTCGCTCACAGAAATGATTTTTCGGAAGAATAAAAAAGAAAAATAGTATGAGCACCATGAGTATTAAAAGTAAAATTATTTAGAAATCAGCAATTATTTTCTATCTGGAATCAGTCTACCAGTTGATCAGGCTACCTGAGCATGAACAAAGACCAATAACTATTTCTTGGGGATGGGAAGGGACAATGTCATTCCCTCCCCCATCCCATTGGGGATGCAATCTTTGTTCATTGTTCCATTTAGTGCATTAAAAGCACTTTTGTCCAATTTGTGATAACACAAGCAGTGCGATTCATCTTATCTGCTGTTCACGTCCTGTTGTTGTAGGCAAAACATGGACATTCCAGTTGGCTATGCTTGCAATTATATGCAAAGCCAAAAGGTTTGTGCATCTATTTCCATCCTACCCTATGCCAGGCACATCTCTTTAGCCAAAATCTTCATTTTACTATAACATCCCCACACAATGTGAGCCTAATGGGGGTTATTTGGAAACTGGAATTTCTACTCTAGTACAATTCTACATTTCATAAACTCATTATCAAGTTCAAATGAGACAATAAGCCTAACATTAGCTAAATAAGCATTTAAGTGAGCAGAAGGATGGCACTATGCACACAGATGATAACTATACTTGTGATTAGGCATACTGTCGAACAGAGGTGTACTCTAGGTAGTAATCTGATCTGTTCTGATAGCAGAGTAGGTTCTAGGTCCCATTTGTATAGGTTTTCCTAGAACATGGGGTGTGATAACTTCACCAGCTCTGTTTTTTCCTCCAAAAAAGAAGACAGGACAAGTTTTCCATTACCAACTAACCTCATTATTCTGATTGCACCATCAATTAAAAATTACAATGAGAAGCAAATATTAGCCTCATGTCCACACTACAAACATATTTTAATATTGCTTTAAATTAGCATGGCCCCGTCCCCAAATCAAGGAGTTATAGTTTGTAACTTCATAAGGGTACCAAGAGTTCTTGGAAATCCTGTGCAGAACTTTAATTCCCATGATTTTTTGAAGTGAAATCCGGTAATGGATATGGCAGCCTTTTGCAACCTGGAACCCTCCAGTTATAAATACTAGAACTGCTAAAATAGACTGATCTCAGTTTTGTCTCTTGTTGCATGCTATAGAATAGACTGTTAATTTGCAACAGTCCCTCTTCTTGTTGCAACAAGAAGTGAATACAATAGTTCCCCATCTTATTTTTTCAACCCTTTTAAAAAGAGGGTTCATATTCTTCCTGTCTAGGAAAAAAAAGTAGATGGTTTTTTGACAAGTGGGAAGGCGGTCACAGGGAATTTTTTTGGTTTTCCTCATCCAAAAATGCCAATTTGGTCTTGCTCAGTCCTGCCCATAGTTTATAGTGTCATAGTTTACTTATTTTTTTCAATGTGTACATTTCTGGGTATAAATGTTCTTGTTCTCCTTCCAGAAGAAGTACAGCAAAATGTTATTGTCCTTTCAACTTTTACTGCTGGTTACTTTATTACAAAACCCAAGTTATTTTTCAGCATACTAATTTGACAATTGCTTAACCAACATCTGGTATGATAATTCTTGTGTTTGACCTGCACATTTAAAAGGTCTCATCAACCTGTTTCCAAATTCATGTTATTTGCTCACAATCAAGCAAGTGGACACTCTCCTCTGACCCCTGTGGTCAGCTACAATGCCTGGAGTGCAGATATTCTGCAGATACTAACACAGGCTGAGATTTTTTTCTTACTGCTTGTACCAATCTAGTGGTAGTCTGGATTTTTGCAAATAAAATCTAGTGACCCTATTCTGCTCAGGTGAAAGAAGAATGGTATAGCTTGATTTTTCCAGATGTATTGCTGAACTAGAATTCTGAATACAGCTAAAAATAAAATTAAAAATTAAATAAAATAAAAAACCTTCATATTAGCTGTTACTCCAGCTTTAAAACAAGTCAATTTTAGTTTTCCTGGTTAATCCCGCTTTTGAGAACTCTGCCCCCAATAGCCCATTGAAAGGCAAAATACAACCTTCAGGTTGCTTAATTAGAAGAAATCAACTGGCCATTTTACTATTGTTCTCTAAAACTGCATTTTTCTAATAAATATACTTTCAGAAATGAATTCTCTCAAACCTCAGGTATGTGCATGCATGTGAAAACCATTGAAAAACTAAACAAAAATGATGTATTTAAAAAGCTCAACATTAAGGAAAGATTAACAGCATCCTACGTGTCTAATGAAAAATAAGCAGTTGATCTATAACATATTTACTGGGTACAGTTGTGAGATAATGTGAGTTTATAGTGTCCTTTACTACACTGCAGACATCTTGGAAGCAAAGAACAAATATGCAAATACAATTTAAAAAAAACAAATAAAACCCTACCTACCTTACATTCCATAGTCTGACTAATGTTCATTAAAACTTCACATGACACAATGAAACTAAAGTTATCTGGAGGACAAAGCCAAATGCTTTTAAATCTTTCATTTAAAATATTGTGAATGACCATGATTGGCCATACCCTAGGAGCAGCAGCAATTTCCTATCTGTACTTTTCTTCTCAGTAAATCTACAATGGGCATTTAGTTGTCAGAGATCAACTGCATTGATAGAAGGAAAACTGTAGGGTCATCACCATTATCTGCCCTCTTCCTTCTCAAGTAGCAAATATGGTAAGCTCGCTCGTGGCACGACAAAACCGCGCTGGTCAAAAGCGTGGCGATAAAATCACGGTGCTAAAGCCGCGACGTCATCACCGCACGTCATCACTGCAGCGACAACAGCGTGGCAACAGAAGGGCGCTTTAAAACGGTGCCGCGGCAGAAAGCCGACTTCAATTAAGGTAAGCATTAGGATTAGGTTTAGGGGTTTGTTTTAGGGTTAGGTTTAGGGTTAGGTTTAGGGTTAGGGTTAGGGTTAGGTTTAGGTTTAGGGTTAGGGTTAGGGTTAGGGTTAGGGTTAGGTTTAGGTTTAGGGTTAGGGTTAGGGTTAGGTTTAGGGTTAGGGTTAGGGTTAGGTTTAGGTTTAGGGTTAGGGTTAGCGTTAGGTTTAGGGTTAGGTTTAGGGTTAGGTTTAGGGTTAGGTTTAGGGTTAGGTTTAGGGTACTGAGTTCTTGGGAATGCGCGATTTTGCCCTCCGCGATTATGTCATCGCGGTAGGGTCGCGTTTTTCCCTAGCGCTTAGAACGGCGCGAATTAGTCTTCGCGCTTATGTCTCCGCGCAGAAGGGCTTCGCGGATTTGCGGTGGAACCAAGCTCTCTCTCTCTCTCTCTCTCTCTCTCTCTCTCTCTCACACACACACACACACACACACACACACACACACACACACACACAGACAAATCCCTTCTGCTGTTAGTGATATCTCTCACTTGTCATACTGTAAATTCCCACATATGTCATCAACAGGCCAACCCAAATCTGTCTAAACTTGTTAATCTTTATCGTGAAAAAATTTGCTGGAAGAATCCTTTGGCTCCTCCAAGTACATTCCTGTAGCATACAGTATTTCTCAAAAGATAATCCATTTTAGTAAAGGTCTTTTTATACATTATAGTAAGAGAGCCTTCTCAAGATGTTTGCGCCCCATTCTTCCAAGGCAATATATACAGAACTGAGAACAAGTAATAGGTTACCTGGAATGTTCATTTTTAGAATTATTACCATTTTGTACATCAAGCCAAGCCAGTGGGGCAAAATAAATATAGATATAAGTATATAGCGCACCACTGTTTTAAGATAACCAAGCCCAATAGGTTTTAAATCAAGGATTATATTGGAATAAGGGGGAAAACTACTTTAATCATATTACAGCTAAAGACCTTTTTAAGCTTCTCTCTATCATGGAATGAGGATAAGTACTATTGTGGGAACTCAGTGATTGTTACATACAACTGGATAAAGATTTTTAGTCCGACAGTGCTAGGTTAATCTATTTTTTTCCTTTTTTTTTTTTTTTTTTTATAGATTTTATTGGTAAAAAGAAAATACAACATCCATAACTTGTAACAAAACAATACAACTACATTTCGAGATATTCCCATACTATCAAATCATTATAAACATCAAAGGTTAGGTATCTTTCCCTCCCTCTTTTCTTCCCTCCCCCTTACTTCCTTCTCCCCTGCCTTCCCTCCTTTCTTTTCTCCTTTTCTCCTTTCCTTCCCCCTCCTTTCCCTCCCTCGCTCCCCCCCTCCTTCACACATACCTTCCCTCCTTCCCTGCCTCTTTCCCTCCTCCTTCCTTTTCTCTTAATCTCCCTCCTTTCCTCCCTCCTTCCCTCCTTCCTTTCAACTCTCCTTCTCTCTTTCTTTCCCTCCCTCTTTCCCTCTTTACTACCCTCTCTTCTTCCCTCCCTCCTTCCTCCCCCAGTTTCTTCTCTTTCTTCTCTCCTTCTTTCTTCCCACCTTCTTTCCCTTCTCTTCTTTCTCTTCCTCCTCTTTCTTCCCCCCTTCTTCTGCCTTTCCTATTCCTCTCCTTTCTCCTCTCCATCCAGACTTCCCTACTATCCTCCTTCCCTCCCTTCTAACCTTTGTTACATTTGCGTATTTTCCTCTGCTGAGGACAATCTGGTTCTCTTTCCCTTTCCTTGCTTGAAGAGGCAAGGATTATACGTCTTCTCGCCTCATCTAAAATGAAGTTTGATCACTAATTTCATGCAATCTAAAGGCATCTAATATACTACCTTAGTTTTTGCAGTGGCCATTTCAATTATGCCTTGGAGATCTGAAAAGAAATAAAGGTGGATGTTGTAATTTGGACATTAAGTAATTTTATTAATAACCTTCTATGTTTACATTTTGTTACTTGTTTGTTAAGAGCCATGGTGGCACAGTGGTTAGAATGCAGTATTACCTTATGCTAATTATGCTGACTGCCAGAGTTCGATTCCCACTGGCTTATAATTGACTCAGCCTTCCATCCTTCCAAGGTTAGTAAAATGAGGACCCAAATTCTTGGGGGCAATATGTTGACTCTATAAACCATCTAGAGAGTGCTGCAAAGCACCGTGAAGCAGTATAGAAGTCTAAGTGCTATTGCTACTTGCTTTGAGCATTGGTACTGCAAAAGAATGAAGGCATTATTTTTCTTAATAAAGTAATGAATTACTTAAAGTAATAGGAAAGTACAAAAAAGATAAATTATTTCCACCTGGATTTGGTATTTTGCTTATTGAATTCTTCCCATGAATCTAAGATAGTTAAAGATACTACTGTATGCCAATATACCATATGTGTTGTTCCAAGTAATTGGACTTTGCAATTGATGGCTCAATATTCTATCCATTCTTATTATTATTGACTGCTTTTCCAGAACTTTTAGTAAGGCACCAAACACACCAATCTTGTTGCCATAATTACTGTTATGGTTAGATAACAACAGTTATAAAGAATACTGCAGATAATGACTATTCATTGATAGATAATAAGGGATGACAACAGTCATGAGTGCTAATAGCAAAGATATGTGAGTGGAAAAATGGACTACATTAGTATTAATCTTTAGATTTAGGAATTTACAAGAAGATATTCAAGATTGCTTTTATTATTATTTGGAACATCTGGGAAAAATCCATTCAGTTCAAGAAGGATTTTCATATAGTACAGCTATGATGCACTTTCAGAATTGCAAATGTTTTGTCATTTCAAACCTGCTCTAAGTATGTGGAGCAGAAGACCCTTCAGATTTTAACCACTGTCTTTATTAGGACTATCAAATCTGGGCTGTAAAGTACCAGATGACCAATAGACGTGAGAGGTGTTGGTCTTTCCTTTGCTGAAATCTAGAGGCTATCTGGAATTTTGCAGTCCAGATCTGATGGGAATAAACTTAGCTTAGAGATATCGTAAACCTAAGTTTTCATTATTTATTATAGCTAACAATTATACATCTTTTTACCAATTGTTCTTTGTTACTAATTGTTATATAGAAAACTATAGAGCAGGAGCCATCCTTGGCTTGAGGAGCAGACTGTTTCAGCAAGGGGGAGCTCCACAAAGAATGCTCTCTTTCATGTCTCCTTCCACTATATTATCAGTTGACATTCTCTCTTTACTAGGAGTCATTTTCTGTTCACTCAGATTGGCAGGCTGAATCTATCTGGGAAAGGTGATATCATAGGTAGCCATGTCCTGAGCTACATAGTTTTATAAGCAATAATCAGTGTTATTGGTTAAAGTCAGGGGTGGGCTTTAAAAATTGCAGCAACGGGTTCGCTGCCCATTGCTGGGTAGGCACCATCATGGTGGGTGTGGACTAGTCGGCCTCCTGCACCATGGCAGTGGGGCATTTTTCACCCTCCCCAGGCTCCGGACACTTTCCTCAAGCATCTGGGAGGGTGAAAACTGCTTCCCCAGGGATCCAGAGGCCAGAAACAGGGCCGTTTCTAGACTTCTGGAACCTTTGTAAACCCATTTTCCCCCTCCCAGAGCCTCCACGCGGGCCCTGCACTTACCTGGCATGATGAATGGGCCGCATGGAGACTCCTCGGAGGAGCAGGGTCGAAAGGGTGGGGCAGGGTGGGGTGGGTGTGGCCAGCCTGGGGTGGCATTTGGGGGTTTGCTGAACTGGGGAAAATCCTAGCTAGGGGATTGCCCAAACCCGTGTGAACCCCCAGCAGCCCACCCCTGCTATAGGTATGTTTTCAAGTAGAGAGTATTGCCTATGAGCTCAATAACTGACACTTGAAACAAACCAATTGAGCACAAAGCTCCTGCAGCAGTGGTTTTCATGGTTCCAATGAGATTGTCCCTTGAACATATAAATCACTACATTTTGTACCAGGTGACCAGTGGAAGTTTTTGGATTCTCAGACGCATACCAAAATAAATGAATTACAATAATGTATATGGGACAAGCAAGTCAGTTTGGAATAGTAATCAAGGCATCAGGCTAGAATCAGTAAGTCCTAGTCCTTCCTTAAGCAGAAAGCTAACTATGTAATCTTGATCTGGTTACTTTCTCTCAGTCCTAGGAAGGAGGCAATGGCAAGCCACTTCTAAAAAATCTTGTCAAGAAAACGGCAGGAACTTGACCAGGCAATCTCTGAAAATGTGACAAAATTGAATGGAAGAAAAAAAATAGGACAAAATAAGGACATTAATTATCATCTTCAATGCTTCTAAGACAGCTGCCAAAGTGGCCAAAGGCCCTCCTACTCATAAGTTAGTGGTGGGTTGCTACCGGTTTGGCTGAACCAGTAATGATTTGGCAGCCTAGGTCACTAGAACCGGCAGCGACCCAGGCCTGCCACGCCCCTGAACCGGTTCTCCAGATGGCGCCATAGGTGCTGCCATCTTGTTTTTCGGTTCTGCACATGCGCAGAACAATTTTTATTGTTTACTGCGAACCGGCAGTAGTGGCTGCTGGAACCCACCCCTGTCATAAGCCCTATCTGCCTTTCCACTGGAAATTATGAATTTTGGAAGAACAAATTTGCAAATTTGATGTCTGTGAGGAACTGCAATCCCACTGAAAATCAACAATAGAATAGTATAATTCCAGAATCAGGAGGCTTCTGAATGAATAGCCATCCTATTTTGTTTGAGTCTGCACCTGTTTCTCCTATCCAGACTTCAACAGCCTCTAAACACTATGTCAACATTTTTACCACATCACCAATTTGATCAGAGATGGTATTCAGCAGGTTCTGACCAGTTCTGGACAACTGGTAGCAGAAATTTTGAATCGTTCTGAGAACCGGTAAATACCACCTCTGACTGGCCCCGCCCCATCTATTCTCTGCCTCCTGAGTCCCAGCTGATTGGGAGGGAATGGGGATTTTGTAGTAACCTTCCCCTGGAGTGGGGAGGGAATGGAGATTTTACAATAGCCTTTCCCTGCCACACCCACCAAGCCACACCAAGCCACACCCACAGAGCCAGTAGTTGAAGTTTCTAAATTCCACCACTGAATTTGATCCTGAGCTTCAGCCTTATTCTGATTATACCTTATCTTAAATGCTAAGAAATGTTATACATATCGGATGATAGAGGACTATATATGGTAGAGAACTATATATGCTAAATGCCATATATATCAAGTGGTAGAGAACTAAGCCTTGCACAGATCAAAATAGAGCCTCTGTGGGTCACATCTTTCCACCAATAACTGTACCCACACACTTAGAAAGGAGTGGAACTATTATAAAATACCTTTTAACTTCCAGCCCTCCTAAGCAGGTCTGAAGATTGCTGTCGTCAACATCATCAAAAGTTGTCAAGTAATCCAGCAGGATAAGGATCTATCCTTCATCTATATTTTACCACAAGTCATTCATGAAGGCAACCAATCACATTTCATTTATATACGCTTGCTGAGATTGATGACTCTAGCTAGCCCCACAATCATGAGAAACTGATTTCTTGATTATAAGGGTTGATGGAAATGTTCCTCAGACCCAATCATATCTCTTCTCTGTGGCCAATTATGCAGGTCAGTCCATATGATCTAGGAGAAGCCTGTTAGGAATATAATATAATGGTTGGGTTGGCAATATATAAATCATGTAACAATGCTGTACCTGTTTCTTTAAATCATACTGTAAAATGTGATTGGTTGCTGTTTCCTCAATCGGCCATAAGAGGGAGCCAGAATGACTGTTAGCTCTCTGTTTGTTAGATGCTGGGCTGATCTGATCTGAGTGTTTTGGAAGCTGGCTGTTAAAAAGTGCTATGAGCTACTGTATGTTTTTGCAACTGCTAGCAAACTTTGAGTACTGAACTGATTATATGATACTGGAGTATGTTATTTGGATTATTCCTTAACTGAAAGACATTGATGACTGACTGTTTTATCCATGTATGACTTGGACTGTTTGATGGACTCTAATACCTCTATTTCCACGAACGTAAAAGCCTATTTAAACTACAGTGTAGTTTAACCTCTGTATGCTGGTTTGTGTGTTCTCCAACACAACTCTCACAATGCTTCGCTGAACGCACTCGCTCTCCCAACAGGGAGCTTACCTAACAAAGCCGATGATTGTTATGGTAACTATGTGTTCCTATGTGTTCCTGGTCTAAAGAGGAGAGGTTAAAAAACCACTCAGTATTAGCAGCCCAGAAAAATCTATAATCATCCTGCAGTGAGATCAAGTAGATTTGGAAAGGCTATTATTATGCACTTAGGAAGACAGTAAATGCCAGTACCCCAACCATTTATGGAACAGTGCTTCTCACAACTTCTAAGGACTATGTAGACAATGACCATTTCAACTTCACTGCCCCAAATCATTCTGTAAGGGAGATGGGTTATTTCTAAATGTGATAAATAACATATAAATAAATGAAACTGTCAGATGTGGGAAATCAGAGTCCAGGCAGCTCAAGCTTGAGTTCTCTACAAAAATCTGAACTACTAACAGTCAAAGCAAGTTGGTAATAGATGGAATTCAAGGTGAGCTGGACCTAGATCTCTTGTCGGTGTACAGGGACTCAAGACTGATGCTGTCTTTGACCCCTCCCTCAAGCTCAGCCTGGTCATGTCTTACAGAAACTACCCTATCCTGAGGTCAAGCCTTATATACTACCTGAAAATTGTCTTGTGGGGAAACTCCTTCTCCCTCTTCATTATTTAGCCATGTTCTGGTAATGCATGCTAGCTCCACCCTCTCATATGTGATTGCATTATGAACAAGGATTTGCTACAGTCAGAGCTGATGTTCAACAGCGTCAATCTGAGCCGAAAAAGCCCAGTAGTCCAGGTACTTGGCTAAGTAAGATTGTAGCAATTAGAAGTAGGGAATGGCACTGAGCTTCTAATACTTCTCCTATGAAACAGATTATGTCTTAACTGGGAAGACTCAATACAAGATAACAACAACAAAAACAACAAAAACAAGCAAACAAACAAACAACAATAAGGAAACAAAATGAGCAGCAAGATGAAACAAATTTATGTTATCCAAAACTGTTATCAAAGGATCACATATAATCAACTTTTTCAATCTATTTCCTAGAGCTATTTGGATTACAATTACAAGAATCCCCAGGGGATGCATCAGATTGGAGAAAGCTGATATTGATGCAAACCCACATATCTTACATATGGTAGTATTTTGTAACAGAACCTGATATACAACATAGCAAGTATTAGCCCTACAATGCAGAACAGGCCAAAAAATGACTAAAATACTTTTATTTAGAAAGGTTTATAGTAACACAGTTTTGTTAGCCTGGTTGTGCTTTCCGTCCTCCCTCTTTTATATTCAGGTTAAGAGGGGGTGTCTATCTGAGATATTTTCATAATATCTCTTTATTGTTTGGACTAAACCAATGTTTCTCTGTTTCTTTGGTAAATCTTCTTTCCGCTCTTCATCAAGGTCATCCTCTTTACTCTCTGTAAGATGTACTTCATATAATTGTCTCAATCAGTGACTATACAGATAGAAGTCAAACTGTGCTGATCCAAATAGTCATCCTCTGTTGACCCAACTTTAATTAGTGGCCAACCTTTTTAGAAATATCCCACATATTGGTTGTTTTCTTTGGACACATTATGCAGAAACTCAGCTCTCTGGAGAAAATTGTAATGTTGGGAAAGGTGGAAAGAAAGATAAGGAGAGGACAACCAGAAGCAAGGTGGATGGACTCAGGTGATGAGTGCACCAATGAAATATCTGAAACTCCAGGTTAGGGTAAGATCATAACTAGGAAAATCTATCTATCACTAAGGATCAACAATGACTTGACAGCTCATAATCAAGTTGTCAACCAATTGCCTGTTTTCATACAACAGATACATTTATATGACATGCAGAATTTGGTTAATGTTAACTTTTGTTTGGGAGGGAAAATAGGATTATTACTTGTCCTCATCCAATAGTATAGCTTTTTGTTATTCCATACCTCCTAATCTCATATCTCTTTCTTTTTCATACATGTCTCAGATGCCATATTACTCATAACATCTGTGACATTTTCGTGTTCATAAGGCTATTCATTTATGTGGCCCTGAGCATTTGAGATGTGAAAAGAGAGCTCCAGCTTAGTTGAGTCCCTTTGGCATTCTGGAAAGTTTATTTGTCCTCATTTGCTCATGTATAAGCAAAAGATCTTTTAGATGCAGACATGAGAATTAATCCAAAAAGCCTATTGCAAATATTGAATGAACAAGCCAACCTATCCATCATTTGGAGAACACTGACAGTACCAGTAATTTTTTAAAGCAATGTGTGTCTAAGATCTCTTGATCTAATCTCCTGTTTCTGAGGCAGCTCCAGCTCTTTTGAGAACAAAGCAAAACAGGTGGAAAATTATATCTGGCTACACACCAGGGATTCTTAGACAATATCTTTGATTTCCCAATAATTGTATGGGAAATGTTTGTGCAGCAAAACTGTTCTTAGTGCCAGCTTTCAGGAAGGCGTGTCCCTACCCTACTGCTGAACAAAGAACTATATAAATACAAACCAAGAAAGTTATTAGGCAAATTACACTCCTTGACAGTAGGTACATTCCTATCTTGAAACTTTATATCGGGTACACTTGAGCTTTGTCTAGGCAGCTGAAGGTTACCTTAAGTGGGGGTAATGATGATTTGGGAAGCAGTGGATGCTTTCAAATGGATGATGGTTTAGTGATTGAGGCACCAGGCTAGAAACCAGAAAACTGTGAGTTCTAATCTTGCGTTAGGCATCTGGATTACTTTGGCCAGTCACTCACTCTCAGCCCAAGTCACCTTACAAGAGTGTTGTGGGAAAATAAGAGAAAGGAGTATTAGGCATGTTCACCACCTTGAGTAGCTATAAAATAATAAAGGTGGGATAAAAAGTATAAGAGGGATGCAGTGGCCCAGTGCCTAAGACGCTAAGCTTGTTGATCAGAAAGGTCAGCAGTTTGGTGGTTTGAATCCTGAGCACCATGTAATGGAGTGAGCTCCCGTTACTTGTCCCAGCTTTTGCCAACATAGCAGTTCAAAAGCATGTAAAAATGCAAGTAGAAAAATAGGAACCACATTTGGTGGGAAGGTAACAGCGTTCCATGCGCCTTCGGCGTTTAGTCATGCCAGCCACATGACTGCAAAGATGTCTTCAGACAGTGCTGGCTCTTTAGCTTTGAAACAGAGATGAGCACCGCCCCCTAGAGTTGGAACAACTAGCACGGTAACCATTACCTTTACCTAAAAAGTATTAAAAATTTAAAAAATCAACATGTTTCTCTTTTCCTCCTCAACGGATTTTCTTTGAGAAGAAAAATAGCCATATACCTGAAAAGAAAATTCAGAGAATGAAAAAAGTGACATTTCAGCTAAATTTTAGATTCTAAAAATGAGGTTGGGTGGTTACAATTAAACACTTCTTTTAAAAGCACCCACATCTCTGAGCAATTACGGTCCATAGCATTTGAGATGAAGATGAGGTCCATTAACTGAAAGAGAGCTAGTGTGGTATAATGCCTAGCCTGGCTTTCTATAGGTAATCTCTTCCAAATGTGGGACTGTAACCAGATACATTTATTTGTTATGTGTTATCAGCCAGCATAAATCTGGGATTGTGAATGTTGTCATCCAATGTAGTATCTGGATGATGCCCCCCCCCCCAAGGGAAGACTAGCTAGAATGCTGGACTCAGATGAAGAACTTCTTCAGTGTAGAAGCCAATTAATTAGGTAGCACATGTCCCTTTCCTGAACTAGCAATGAAAAATAAGAAGTATCACTGCAAGAGATTGGGAAGGATTGACTACTCATACATACACCCTTCCATGAATCCCTTTCTTGATCTTTGGCATTCAGTGGCTGATCAACTAGCAAGCTTCCTCCATAATCAGCAGGCTGATCAACTAGCAAGCTCCTCCATAATCAGCAGGATCAGAGTTCCCTAGAATAACCCACTGTAAAATAGCCATGACAACCATACATACAGTTTTCCCCCACAGCTTCTTCACAATACATTTCTCTAGAAATCTTGGGCTCAATGAAGCAGCAGCTTTAGGCAGTGGGTCAAAAAGTAAAGGCTTGGACCAGTTTGCACACATCCAGTCTACCACCCAAAGAGTCTTTCTGATTGTTCCTAGTGATAAGAGTAACTTGGTCTCAAAACAATCAATTTTAAGGTTATTCTGAAGATGAAATGATACAGCTCTGTGTAAATCACGTTTGGAGGAATGATGAGATAAAACAAATCAGAGTCTGCATAGTAAAAAAAAAAAAAAGAGGAATCCAAAAATGCATATATCAATAAAGCAGTTAAAACGACCTCTGGGCAAATGCTATAAATTATGCTGCCCACTATGATTTTATTTGTTTCTTTTGATTGATAACATGTTTATTCCAAGGATTCAAGGAGGATTAAAGAAATTGTAAATGAAATATAAAAGATCAAAGTACAACAGATAAACATTCCAAAGAAACAACTCACGAGGAAGAAAGGAAAGACAAATTATGCAAATAATAAGCTAAGAACAATAACACCAAATGGAGGAAGGGTGAGAAGTTCAGCCCAGATATTCTAGCAGAAAATGGAAAGAAATACTTTGTGTCGTTTTAATGTGACCAGGCAGAATTTTCTGGTCAAGATAGGCTAGAAGGATTTCTGGGATTCTCCTTTGGTATTTGAAATTCTCAGGTTGCTTCAGTTCTGCTTTTTATTTAAATATGGCTAAACACAGAGACCTCCAACCTAGAGTGCAAGCCCATATTAACAACAACAACAAAACAACAGCAACCCTCCAGAGAGGTTCTGAATATTTTTTCAGCAAGTTTTCATTAACTTAGATAATTTGAATCAGTTTGTTTCCAATGAGAATTTAAGAATTTTCCCGATTGAATACGGTGGTTGCACTTCTTTAGCTACTGTGGCTTTGATATATGAGTCAATAGCAATAACAACAGAACTTAGACTTGTATACCGCTTTACTGTCCTCTCTAAGCAGTTTACAGAGTCAGCATATTGCCTCCAACAATCTGGGTCCTTATTTTACTGACCTCAGAAGGATGGAAAGCTGAGTCAACTTTGAACCAGTGAGACTCGAAATGCCGTCTGACTGCCAAATTGCAGTCAGCCGGCAGTCAGCAAAAGTAGCCTGCAGTACTGAATTCTAACCACTATGCCAGCACGGCTCTTCAATATGTGGCCTTTTTTTATCTGGGACGTCCAGTCAGGGGAGGCAGGGGAGGCAGAGCCTCACCACTGTCATCATGAAAAGAAAAAAAATGTAAAAGGAAAAAGGCAAGAGCTGAGGTCAGGCTGAAGAGGCTTTTTTAAAAAGTTAAGCAGAATCGTCCACGGTGACTCTGGCAGCAACTAGCTCAGCCTAACCTCAACTCTTGCCTTTTTTCTTTTACATTTTTTTTTCATAATGACAGGCAAAAGCAGAGTTGAAATCCTCTCTGAAACAGCTGGAAAACGTGTGGGTCGGATGGAGGGGGAGGAATTCAAACTTTATCCTCAAGTGTAGATCCCTCCCCAAGTGTAGTTTGATTGCAGGCAGAGCCATATTGCCTTTTCAAACACACACACACACACACACACACACACACACACACACACACACAGCTGGATAAAACTATATAAGCCTAGCGTCACTGATTACAAGTTTGAAAAGGCAACGTGGCTCCGCCTGCAATCAAAGCCTCGGATTGGCTCCAATCCAACCTCTGTGTTTGTGTTTTTTTCAGAGTGAGTGAGTGAGTGAGTGAGAGAGAGGGAAGAGGGTAGGAGAGATAGTCCAATCCAACTTCTCTGTGTGCGAGTGTCTGTTTGAGAGAGGGGGAAGGGAGGGAGAGAGGGAAGGAGGAAGAAGGGGGAGAGAGAAGAAAAAGAATGAAGGAAACTTTTTCGCAAAGGAGAAAAACAAATGCTGTCGCTTTAAATCAGAACTGAGCATGCCTGGCTGTGGAATTCTGGGAGTTGAAGTCCACAAGTCTTAAAAAATTTGAAACCCACCACTGTGTCAGTGCCTCACCAGCCATAAACCTCACCGCATGTCACTGTTTTTGACATAATCTTGAAAGGTCTATTTCCCTATGCTTCAAGTAAATATGAAGAAAAGATTTCTGGAGGGCAGTAATCTCAGTGGCCTTTTTCATTGGCAGTTGTCACCATTAGGGCAAAGTACTATTCTTGAGAAATTATTGGAGGGTTATTTCTTCTGTTGGAAAACCCCAGAGAAATAATCCACTTAGTTCCTTTACACCCAAATCTGGTAAAAAGATTCAAAAGAGAAAAGAAAATGGGTTGAATAATAAAAGAGGAAGGGTTTGATAAATATTAATGAAGGTGCCTAATCTTGTACAGTGAAGTTAATGAGTACATTTACGGGAATAAAGAGATAGGTTTAACTATGAATGAAAGGGCTAAAATATATTACCATAAAATATGGAATGGTATGATCTAGGTTGTCTTAAGTGTATCTGGGGGTTGTTATCATAGATTGATTATAATGAGTGATGAGTGATGATAATTACAAGAAGTTTTAGAGGAAATTGGATAACATTCTGAACAAGTGAAATCAAGAAAGGATTGTGGTGCATTAATGAGTAGGAATGAGATGAACACTTACAGGAAAGTGTAATTTTGGAATCATTTGGAGACCCCAAAATAATCAACAATGGATATCATTTGGTGAATATCTGCTGGGGAAAAAAGTCCATTTTGAACAGATGGTTTAAACATAAGCTATTCATGCATATATGCAGAAATTAAATTGAAAAACATGATTGGTTTAATTGCTTATAATAAAAAGATATAGATAATAATTAAAGAATACAATGAAATGTGTTGATGAAATGAAAAAAATGAAGAGATTCTGAATGTGAAACTAATCATTCTTTGGTAGGGTCAAATGATAAAAAGGGACACAGAAGAAAAAAATTAAAGAAAAAAAAAAGAAAAGAAATGGTTAGGAAGGGAAAGTATGAGTCCCGTATGAAAAAGTATTAGAAGACAAATTAATCTCCCAAAAGAATGAATGGAAAGTGGATGAAAGGAAAGAAATGCTACTTCCCATTCTGCTTGGAACAGAGTAAAACTACAACAGCAGCAGCAATATTTTACAACATGTTATAGAAGGGTCTTGAGTTATGTTAATGGAAAATGTGAAAATGGATGCTTGGTGAGATGATAAAGGAAAGGACTATGGATAAGAAAAGTTTTTAAAGAACATGTGCTAAAATAAATGAAGGTGGGCAACAGAAGTCTGCACAGGAAAAAAAAGTTGCAAAGAATGTTGTGAAAAAAGTTAACATTCAAAATGTCAGACAATGCAGCATGGTTTTGGTAGAAGTAAAACATTGTTTTGGAATTGGGTGAAGAAGACTAAACAAAGAGCTTTCAGTAAAGTTGCAGAAATTATTAATAAACCCAATGAAATGATCTGAGTTGAAACTGAATTGAGAAAATGCTGGCAGGAGTATTTCAAGACCTATATGTGAATGACAGTATAATCTCAAAAGCAGAGTTGAAATATGTGCTATGGATTTTAAAGTCAAGACAAATTAATCAAAATGAAGTCACAAATAGAAGTAAAATATTGAAATATTGAAGGACTGAAATGGTACATGGTGTTACATGGAGAAATGTTAAAACAGACTGGTTTTGTTATTGAGTTGCTGTGCAATTTGTTTAGTGGGTGTGTGCTTATGACTGTGCCTGATTATCGGAAAGCAATCTATGTTTCTGCCCACTTCGTTATACAAAAATAGACTAGTCAGGAGAAACATAAAAGCAAATTGAATACAGTGGGAATGGAGCACATTTGTGTATGTATGCATGTATTTTACTGGCTGATGTGAATTACTTTGAGTAACATAAATCACAATCTCTGTATACTGGGTTTAAAACAATACAATCAAAAGACGATAACAATATCCTTGTGGGAATAATAATCTATATAATTAAAAATCAAAAGACTCCTACAGTTAGTGGGAACAAAATCAATAGCATACCAGGTTCTGAAGCATGAAGGTCTTTTGTAGGTGACAACTAGCACTTTGAATTGACCTAGAAGTCAACCAGCAACCCATATACATACATACATACATACATACAGGGAGAGAGAGACAGAGACAGAGAGAGAGAGAAAGAGAGAGAGAGAGAGAGAGAGAGAGAGAAAGAGAGAGAGAGAGAGAGAAGGGGTGTTTCTACAAAGACTCAAGGACAGCTTGGGTAGAAAGCTATAGAGAGGTATACTGAGTGTTTAGTTTAGTTTAGTTTAATAAGATTTGTATGCCGCCCACTCCCTTGGGACTCTGGGCAGCTTACAGACAAGGTAAAAAGAAACATTTAAAGTTAAAAATAAGAAGATACAATTATTAAAATTCCACATCATGCATTCCGTCTAAGTGGGGCTGGATATTGATCAACAGCCCCAGGCCTGCTGGAACAGCCAGGTCTTGGTGGCTTTATGGAAGGCTGGGAGAGTGGTAAGGGTCCGTATCTCTATGGGTAGATCGTTCCACAGGGCCGGCGCAGCTACAGAGAAGGCCCTCCCCCGGGTGGCCACCAGCCGGCATTGTCCGGTCGACGGCACCCGGAGGAGGCCCAACCTGTGCGATCTTGTTGGTTGTTGGGAGGTAAGTGGCAGGAGGCGGTCTCTCAGGTAGCCAGGTCCTAAACCATGTAGGGCTTTAAAAGTAATGACTAGCACCTTGAAGCGTGTCCAGAGACCAATGGGGAGCCAGTGCAGCTCACGGAGGATGGGTGTAACATGGGTGTATCTAGGTACATCCAATATCTCTCGCGCGGCTGCATTCTGGACCAACTGCAGTCTTCGAACACTCTTCAGGGGCAGCCCCATGTAGAGCGCGTTACAGTAATCCAGTCTTGAGGTGACGAGGGCATGAGTGACCATTTGAAATGCCTCCCGGTCCAGGTAGGGCCGCAACTGGTGCACCAGGCGAACCTGGGCAAAAGCCCCCCTAAATCTACATCAAATTTATGTAAGCAAATTTTATTCTTTGGGGAGAGCCTTTTATTGTGTTACAGGAGTATGTGTATGTATGTTCTCTCTCTCTCTCTCTCTCTCTCTCTCTCCCTCTCTCTCTCTCTCTCTCTGTGTGTGTGTGTGTGTGTGTGTGTGTGTGTGAGCATACATACAGTATATGGTATGTGTATATGTATGTGTCTGTGTATATATGTGTGTATATATACAGTAGATAGAAGGATGGATGGATGGATGGATGGATGGATGGATGGATGGATGGATGGATGGGGGTCAGGATTCACATGTCATGTTAAGTTAAAAATAAATAAATTATGCTACAATAAGAGTTACTGTCACTATAGTCATTGGAATTATAACTTGTTTATAATTTATGATACAACTGATCCCAGACAATTATGGTTTATTCAACAAACCATATTTAACAAATATTTGCTTAGCAAGCGTGCAAGCTAATTTTCTGGCAATTTTAAATGCCAAAACCTGGCCATTATTTTCACAAATGTTTTATTTTAATTTTGCATGTTATTTTTATTTAACTGTATAGCACACATGACACATCTTGTCAACTTCTTAGTGCATTTGATTAAGCTGCTTTCTTCCATAACTGTATAAAGGCTGCTTTGTTCTGAGCATGGGCATTCTCTCTGCCAAAAGTTTCGTTCAGCCCCCCTCCCCCCTCCGGCCATGACAGCATTGTTTTTACACAAAATGTAGTGATTCTCCCTGCTGAGTTATAATGACGTTTCCTTTGTGTTTTGCATTTTTTAAAGATGTTTTGGCATCCTTCATAACAGCTATTGTGAAAAGCCTACTGATGAAACATCTCCTTTTCTTGTACACCTTCTAAAGCAGTGTTTCTCAACCTTGTCAACTTGAAGATGTCTGGACTTCAACTCCCAGAATTCTGGGAGTTGAAGTCCAGACATCTTCAAGTTGACAAGGTTGAGAAACACTGTTCTAAAGCTTTTGGAACTTCAACAAACCAACAAACAAAACCAACAATGAGGAATATTAAAGAGAAACATGCATCCATCCATCTTCTCTCATAACCGCTTGAGCTTTTCTTTATATGGGTAAAAGAGCACACTATAATACAGGTGGTCCTCTACTTGAAACCATCATTGAGGCAAAAATTTCTGCTGCAAGACAGTTGTTAAGCAAGACAGTTGAGTGAGTTTTGCCCCATTTTACAATCTTTCTTGCCACCGTTGTCAAGTGACAACCGCGGCAGTTAGTCACATGGTTGTGAAGTGAATCTGGCTTCCCCGTTGACTTGTCAGAAGGTTAGAAAAGGTGACCAGATGACCCCAGCCCAGGACATTGCAGCCATCGTGAATACATGCCAGATGCCAAGGGTCTGAATTTTGATCTCATGACCTTCAGGAGGCCAATCATAAGTCACCTTTTTCAGTGCCATTGTTACTTAAAATGGACACTAAATAAATGGCTGGTAACTCAAAGACTATTTGTATGATGTTAAATTTGTCAAATATTGCATTACACTGATGATGTTCATGTCTTCCTGAATATGAATAAAACAGTGTTTTGTTTTCAACTAAAAAATGGAGAAATTAACTAGAAGAATCAGGAATAAAATGTTACGATGTGGAAAGTTCCAGTTCTGGGTGCATGCCAACCAACAATATTTTACCCCCCCCCCCCATTAACATCATTTATATTTCAGAATAGGTAAGATGAAGTTGCCATTTCATGCCTTCAAAGTTCTTTCCCACCATATATAGGTCTGGATTCCTCTTACTGGACTAATACTTTTTTTGTGTATAGCTAAAAAGGCTGCATTTTATCTCTAATAAAGGTAAAGGTTCCCCTTGCACATATCTACTAGTCGTTCCTGACTCTAGGGGGTGGTGCTCATCTCTGTTTCAAAGCCGAAGAGCCAACACTGTCCGAAGAGGTCTCCATGGTCATGACTAAATGCCAAAGGCACACGGAATGCTGTTATCTTCCCACCAAAGGTGCTTGCTATTTTTCTACTTGCATTTTTATATGCTTTCGAACTGCTAGGTTGGCAGAAGCTGACACAAGTAACGGGAGCTCACTCAACCCGGATAAGACCGAGTGGCTGTTGTGTTTCCCCCCCAATAATTTGGCTAATACACCAACGCTTAGGCTGGGGGGTCAAATTTTATACCCCTCAGATAGGGTCCGCAACTTAGGAGTCCTCCTGGATCCACAGCTGACTTTTGACCATCAGCTGTCAGCTGTGACCAGGGGGGCATTTGCCCAGGTTCGCCTGGTCCGCCAGTTGCGGCCCTACCTAGATCGGGGGGCCCTCACAACAGTCACTCGAGCCCTTGTGATCTCTAGACTGGAATACTGCAATGGGCTCTACATGGGGTTGCCCCTGAAGTGCATCCGGCGACTACAGCTAGTCCAAAATGCAGCCGCGCGAGTGATAGTGGGCGCACCTCGGTTCGCCCACGTTACACCTGTCCTCCGCGAGCTGCACTGGCTGCCTGTTGGTCTCCGGGTGCGCTTCAGGATAATGATGACCATCTTTAAAGCACTCCATGGTAGTGGATCTGGGTACTTGAGAGACCGCCTTCTGCCGATTACCTCCCTAAATCGACCAATCAGATCGCACAGACTGGGCCTCCTCCGAATTCCATCTGCCAGTCAATGTCGACTGGCGACCACACGGAGGAGAGCCTTTTCTGTTGCTGCCCCGACCCTATGGAACGAGCTCCCCATGGAGATCCGCACCCTCACCACGATCCAGACCTTCCGCGCAGCCCTCAAGATCTGGCTCTCCCAGCAGGCCTGGGGATAGGCTTCCAATTACCCGCCCGAGTGTTTGATTGCTGAATGAAAGTTGTGTTTTATTATTTTTCTTTTGTTCACAAAGTGTTTGTTTTGACCTTGCACTTCCCCTCCCCTGTGGTTGTAAGCCGCCCTGAGTCCCCTCAGGGAAAAGGGCGGCATATAAATCCCAATAAAACCTAAAAAACCTAAAAAACTCTGTTACACGGCACTAGGGATTCAAACCGCCGAACTGCCAACCTTTCTGATCAACAAGCTCAGCGTCTTAGTCATTGAGCCACCATGTCCCTCCTTGTCTCTAATAGAACCCTTTATTTTATATATATGTCATATTCTGATGACACACTGCAGCAGATTTAGCACAGCTAGTAAAGGTCATTTCATATATTTTCCACTGAATTATTTATTATGCTTGTCACATGATTCATTTCAATGTTATTTTGTTCAGCCACGAGAGTATGTGTAGGTATGTATTTCAGTTTATGACATGCTTTTTACAGTAATATTTATTCCTGTACCCATGATAAATAGTATGAATCAAATTAAAGTCAGGTCCACCTGCATCGTAATTCATTACGCATTTTTATACTCTGTTGATTAAGCCATGACTGACTTCAACACACTCATTATATTCTGAGCAACAACCACACAATCTTTTATGGGCAACAGCTACACACAATGCTATCCACAAGGAATAAAAAATGGAAAACTATATATTGGCCCAAGAAGCTGTGGATATTATGGGGTAATAGGAAAGGGAAGGAGGGAGGGAGGGAAAGAGGAAGGAAGGAGGGAGGGAATGAAGGAGGGAGAGAGAGAGAGAGAGAGAGAGAGAGAGAGAGAGAAGGAAGGAAGGAAGGAAGGAAGGAAGGAAGGAAGGAAGGAAGGAAAGAAGGAAAGAAGGAAAGAAGGAAAGAAGTGGCTTAAAACCCTGCTAAACCAGTTTTAAATCTGCCAGCTGGTCACTCTTCCCTAGCTGAGTGTATTTAGAATAACTTGGCATTAGCAAGTGGGTGTGGATCATTTCCATAGAAACAATCCTCAATAGGCAGCATTGACACTTTGAGATTGCCTCCTTTCTCCCAGCATGCTATCATATTAACATGAACATTCAAAAGAGTTTCATAGGCCTGTGCCAGGATCACAGGTGCAGAAACCTACCAAGGCTTTTATTTTGGGTTTATACCAGTTCTCCTATTTCCCTTAAATTCACACCTAGTTAGATTCAATCTCATAGTTAAGCAATTCTTTGGATATTTTTATTTGCTTTATTTAGCTCCAAAAATAGCAATTGTGTAAGTCATAAGGAACCAGTTTTCCTACAAATGTAAAATATTGATTATCAATTCATTGTCAGAATTTTGGATTCTTCCCAATGTTGAAATTTCAATATTTTCTTGACATGGAAAGATACTTCAAAATGATCTATTTTTAAAATTTCAGGGGACTTTTGAGAAAAGAATCCTAATTATCATTTGGGTAACTGAATATTTCATCACTTGCATAGCTCCAACAAACCCATTTTTTAAAAGAAAGATGTAAAAAGAATTTACAAGCAAATTCAATAATTGCATGAAAAATGATCACTGTATTAGGTAAACACCAGCAACAACAATATATTGTCCCTCTATGCTAATCCAGACATGTATATTTTTCCAGTTAGTTTGAAGAAAACTATTACTACATTTAATAAAATGCTTGTGCTGAGAGTTAAAAAGGTATTCTCAGGTACAACATGGATTTGTATCTATTCCACATTCCCAATATGGCAGGTCAAACATAATGATTTTTAAAATCCACATTAACCAAGACTTTATTGTATCAAAAAATATCTAGGCCACCCAAATCCCAGGTCATGTCCTCCTAACTCCAAGAGCCTTTTATTTCTCAGCAGCACCCACTCTTTCATTCAAACAAAACAGCAAGCTGTGAAATATAATTTAGATAGACCCAATCCATCTCTTTCTTTTGCATCTTGTAACACCTTATATTTAATTTGTGGTTTATTTTCCCTGCCATACAAATTTAGGTAAAGGTTTCCCTCGCACATGCATGCTAGTCGTTCCTGACTCTAGAGGGCGGTGCTTATCTCCATTCAAAGCCGAAAACCAGTGCTGTCTGAAGACGTCTCTGTGGTCATGTGGCCGCATGACTAAATACTAATGGTGCATGGAACGCTGTTAGCTTTCCACCAAAGGGGGTTCCTATTTTTCTACTTGCATTTTTACATGCTTTTGAACTGCTAAGTTGGCAGAAGCTGGGACAAGTACCCGGAGCTCTGTTATGCGGTGCTAGGGATTCGAACCGCCGAACTGTCGACCTTTCTGATCGACAAGCTCAGTGTCTTAGCCACTGAGCCATGGAGTCCCTTTTATTTAGACATATCCTTTTACCATTCTTTAAATGGTGCATCAGTTGTCAAAACAGATATTGACTGGAATAAAAACATCATTCTCAATTCTCATCAAGACAGCTTTCCCTGACCAATACCCTTTAGCTGTTTTGGCATTTTATAGCTCCTTTCATTCTCTTATTCTTTGATCATCAGATGCATCAACCTGGCATTTTGTGTGACCCAATGCATCTGGAGGGAAGCAGGGTTGAGGTTGACTGACAAACCAACTCATTTGGTGAGATTTGACCATTGGCCTCATAATTCTTCCTTAATGATTTCCCAGCTAAATATCAGTGTTGTAATTAGTTATCAGCTTTACTTTGGAGTACACACCAAATGATCTTTCTTGAGCAATCACAGCAGATAGGCAGCCAGGGGTTCCTGGCAATGTTTATTAAAACTGTGTCGGTTTTTTGCTTGAGGCCAAGCAGATAACTTGATTGTACAGACTGAAAACAGGATCAGTTCCAAGCCCGAAGGCAAGGTTTACCTTTAGGTAGTTGGCAAAGGTAGCTCTCTAATGCCTCCTTAGATCATTAATCTTAATTAATTAAACACATGAAGAATTTTGTTAATGTAGAACTAGAAGTAACCTCATTACCTAGGCCAATCTTTGATATGGGGGAAGCGGGCTAGTCGTTTTCTCTCCGATTTGGTATTAGAAAGATTTTGACAACTCCAGTCTACCAAAGGCCTCAACTCTAATTGGCTTTCTCTATACTTGGACTTCAATGTAATTATCCCTGGAGATGGAGACTGTAAGTCTGGGCATCATCTTTCCTTTTGTATGGTTCTTCTGCAATACAAAAGGAGTTCAGTTGAATGTTTATTTTCCTTCCCTACAAAGTAGATTGCTTGAATTTAAGTCACAGCAATAAGCTTTGGCAAGGCAACATATGCATCTCATCACATCAAAAAGCACAGAACCCCCCAAGGCATTTTTTGTCAGAAGCAAATATATGACCATCCATTTTAAAAGCAGGTGGGATTGTTCTCTATTTTGTTTTTTGTTTTCAAATTCTTTGTAATACATTGGCTGGATGCTAGAATCATTTGATAGAGGGGGTAACTTTGGGACAGCCAGAATGTTCCATTTAGAAAAAGATAGCCGAGAACAATGGTGGATATGGCAATGCTGCCATGATGTCATGAGGTAGGTGGAGCTAAACTATTCACATTTTTCAAATACTTTTTTTTTGTAGGTTTTTCTTTCTTTATTCACATCCCATTGGGGTAAGAAGTTATTTAGCCATTTAAAAACAAAACTAATGGGACAATCTTTTCTTCCTCTGAAGGTGCTCATAACTCAGGAAGCAGTTATTCTCCATGTGGTTCTTAATTTTTCTTACTGCTTATTAACAAGTTTCTTGACTGCAATTCATCCATAGCATTAGTTGCCTCCTTGGACGATTACTAATTTCACCATAAAGCTTCCTAATTTGCTTCAGTGATCTTGTAGATATAAATATGCCTGAGTCTAGCGAATTCCCATCATCCTCTGAGTCACAGACATTGACTGTTGTAAGATGAAGAGCTGGGCTCAGGAGGCCTAAGGGACTATTTTCCTAGTTTGGCTGTTAGGAAAATAAATTGTGTTCCACCTCTTCCCATCCTACAGACCTGGCTGTGCAGTACAAGGATGATTAAATGCAGTGCTAATGTCCTGAGTCATAGCAAGTGCATGTGAACTTTCTTCTAAGGTTAGGGTTCAAGATGAGAAGGGGTGGGGTTTTACTGAACACCTGCAGAGTTGTTCTCCGAAAGCTGCTGGACAATTGTCTGTCCTCCATGCCAAAGGCTAACCCTGTACTTTGGGACTAGGAACCTACAAAATATATCAGTGAATATTCAAGTGCTTACATGGGTTACAGTGGAGATCCCAGAACTACACTCCCCCCAAATAAAGATTGTTGTCTATTCTGCAGGAAACATAGAAGATCTTTACTGTGAATGTATTTGAGGGGGGCTTATTGTCCCTCTCCAGAGTGTCTGTAATAAAATCTCCCTTTTTTCACAAACAGGTAGTTCAACAGAAAAAGTTGAAAAACATGTTTTAATTAAACATCCCAGTTACTTCTGATAGTAATGTTGATTCGGATTGTGCTAAAGAGATAAATATTCCTATATCTATAATGAAAACCATAGGTACCTGTTACACATGGACTTCGATCTTTAGCTGTGCTTTAACATTTGTGTATAGATTAATTCCAAATCTTATTATATCTACTAAGTGTTATATTGGGCTTTAACAACATGGAGGGGAGACAATTATCCAGAAGCTTTTGGAGAACAAATCTGCAGGTATTCAGTAAAACCTCTCCCCTTCTCATCTTTAACCTTCAGCCTGGAAGATTTCATCCTTTCTAGCCAACTTGCTTGGTGTGGGGTAGGGAGTTGAAATAGCACCTGTTTCCTGTCCTTCACAACAAACAAGCCAGGGAGACACACTTTATCAGGTTGCGAAAAAGTTTAACACTGATCAGTAAGCAATTTTTACTGAGCTCTTGTAAAACTTTCCAGTATCTGTCCTCAAAACACCTCTCATCTGCTTCATTTCCACTGGTGTAGGTGGGAGGAGAGGAAGACATTTTCTCTTAGGTCAGCAAATTAATCACCCTCAAGTGTCAAGACTGACAGACAACAGCTCTTTGGGGATTAGGAAAATTACTTCCCAGGTACACATCTATTGTAGCTGTTCTTTTTTAAATGGGAAATGCCAGCAATGTCACCTGTACAGTATGATTTTGAAAAAGAGGAAGATTGTCAGAGATTTTTTTAAAAAAAAAACTACATCCAAGGTATTTTCGTGGATATTTATGAGTATGAAAATTATTATAGGAAACAATAAAAGGAAACTACTGCAACAAGATGGATGGAAGAATTTCCTTCTCCCTGCGTAGCAGCTTACTGAATCCTGATTTTACTGCTGCGTACTTTGGGTTGCTCACCTTAGCAGTAACAGTCAGTACATGAACCACACCCAGATTTTATGAACAATTTGGTCAATTTCTTCACGTCTCTCTCCAGCTTTGAAAACAATTGCCTCTCATTATGTGAGGATTACCAGATCTGGGTTGCAAAAATACAGACTGTGAGAAAGCAGCCGTGTTGATCTAGTGATCATCCACATTTTTGCAGCCCCCATCACATACAGGGAGTTTGTGAACTTACAATTGGTCACTTAGTGACTACCCAAAGTTACAACAGATCTAAACAATGGGACTTATTTAACTGGATCCACAGTTAAAACAATACTGTATTTTTTAAAAGATAAAATTATATTAAAAGGGAGAATCATATAAAAAGACCCATGGTAGCGCAATGGTTATCATGCAGCATTGCAGCCTAATTCTGCTGACTGCCAGCAGTTCGGCTGTTTGAGTCTCATTGGCTCAAGCTTGACTCAGCCTTCCATCCTTCTGAGATTGTTGGGGATATTATGCTGACTCTGTAAAGCGCTGAAGTCTAAGTCCTGTTGCTATTGCTGAAGTACAATGTACTGTTTTAGCTGCTGAGATGGACTGGCATCGGTCATTCAAGGCAGTAACTAATCATTTAAAATATTCTTTATAGTGTTATTTCAGTGGTTTGGGTTACCCACTTGCTTCTATTAACTGAACCCTTGACTTCCGTGGACAAAGAGAACAGGGAGAGAAAAAACTACATTGATAAGAAGATTCAATGATAAGAAAGGCGGATTTCAATGAAATTGTACCCAAGGCTTTTCAAGAGTTTAAAAGAGTTATGAACACACAATCTACAAATTCTAGAATTTATAGTCCAATGACCTTCTCCCCGCCACCACCACAACTACAAAAGCATTGGAGAACACTGATTGATATTCACACATACACATGATTGTATATAAACTGTATTCCTTATCTGTGAGCCTTGGAAAAAGGGTTTCCATCCTTCAAAATGTATTGTAATGAAAAGATTGCTGAATAAGCCTGGCTTTGGGTTTTGCAACATACTAACTGCATAGCTGGTGGCAAGGCCTGGGGAGTACAGACAGGATAGTATTTAATTAAAAGGATGAGAGGTTTCAGGCACAGGTAGGACTATGCATAATCCATTTTCTCAGTCATTTACATATTCAGAAAGCAGGGAATTTCCCCCGTTTTCCCAGATACTTGATCTGGTGACCTTCACAATCTTTGGGGGAGTGTCAGTGCCAAGCGTGGGTGGCAGCATTACTATGGTAATTTTGCTTATAAACTAATGAGCACTGAGGCTTGGCAGAATTTCAGATTGTGTTAGGCAGCCAGCAATCATTGTTTGTGAAAGGAATATTCACTCAAGGCACTCAAGCAACACAGCTTGCTAGGCTTAAAGAGTACATGAAGAGTACTTAGGAACTCTTTGTATTTTTTGGATCACCATGGCTCAGCAATGGACCAGCATATGGATAACCTTGGTCTGGCTTATAAACTAAGCAGGCATGGTTTTAGGTAATATTTATTTGAATTCCTCTAGACTAGAGCAAGTGTATCTCAAACTTGACAACTTTAAGATATACGGACTTCAACTATCATAATTCCCCAGCTGTGGAATTCTGGGAGTTGAGGCCTTGCCACCAGCTATGCAATTAGTATGTTGCACATCTTAAAGCTGCCAAATTTGAAAACAATTTTCTAGGGCAGTCTAGGGTGTCAAACTCACAGCATCACAGTGTCATCACGTGCTGTATCGTGACTTTTTTCCCCTTCACTAAACCGGGCGTGGGCATGGCCTGCGCATAACGCATCCAGCCTGCAGGCTGGGAGTTTGACATCCCTGCTCAAGGGAATACAAGGACCATAGGCTACATTGGAAAGCTAAAAAACATCATAGAAGACTGTAGAGGTAACTCATTTCCATGCTGCTAGTGCATGGACATGAAACCATCATGAGTGGAGCATGGCTCAAAGAACATGTTACCTTTTTAAATACAACACAAAGAGAAAATTCAATAAGTATAGAAAAGGAGAGAGAACATTACTTATTATAAATAAGTAAGAATATAAATTTCATAATGAGGGAAAAACCATGCCGTTATGGTAGAATATAGATCCTGGCATATGAGTTATATTTACATGTTTCCTCTTTCCACCCCATCACTTTCTCTTTTTGGACCAGAGTTGCAATTAAATTGATACATACCAGCTAGGATGTACACATCCTAGTCGAATTCAAACAGTTTGTTGATGATTGACAATAGAAAGCACTAAAAAATAGGCATTAGAGATGGTGATCTAAGGTGAATCTGGGGCTTGAAGGGCAATGGTCTTCCACCTTCCTGTCAAAGGATGATTTATTATTTGCCAAGGTACAATAGTAAGGCTCTAACTGTAATGTTTTCCACTGAAGTGAATAGAGATAGCGTATATGTAAATCTTAGTACTTAATTTCCATGCTGTTTTATTGTTCTGACAGCATTCAAAGAAGGTAAAACATCCATCAATTTGTCCACAGAGGATGATAATCAGTGACACATCCTATAATGCTGCAAATACTAATTTCTTTAAGCCCTGGATCAGATATGGACTGTGTATCATAACAAAATTGTAGCAGAGAAGAGGAAGTATAGTCATCCTTCTGCAAATACCGTAACATTTTCCATTTTGGGGGTCTGACTACATTTTGGGAACAGTAAAAGACTGATTTTTGGGATATTTTCTCTAAAGAAAAAGTTGCCTGAAGGTAGAAAATTACAAAAAAACTAGGAACTGGTAAGGTTAAATCCTGACTCTGTAATATATTAATTTCTGGGAGGGAGGCCACTGTCATTATTAACATGGGCAGGCATTAATATGGTCTCCAATCCCCAGTCTGCAGCATTCCAGAAACCGGTCCGCAGAAGCAGCTGTGGGATGCAGGCAGCAAATGAAACCACAACCTTCTGGTCCGCGGAAAAACCTCTCTCCATGAAACCAGTTCCTGGTGCCCAAAAGTTTTTTTTGGGGGGGGGGGGTCTGCTGTAGTTCACTTCATCTCCTTAGAATCTTTTTAAAAGATCTCTGATTTTTATGTTGATATAACACCTTTTCTTGTCTTCTTTAGGTATGTAGAAATGAGACAATGTGTGGGTAGATATAACCTTCTAGATATTGTTGCAATATAACAGACTTGGAGAACAGTGGGAAAGAAAGCTGGTGAGTAATAGAAATACAGATTTCCCCAACTTTTCTGGATCCAAATATCTAAGAATATTGGAATGTGAAGTCCAAGATATGTAGTGGGCACCAAGAGGTAGAACGCTGCCTGGGGGTGTGTTGCTGGCCTGATATTACCTTTCTGAAAAGCTCTGAGGTAACTTTGATCTGCTTTGTTTGTGATCCAGTCTTTGCCAAACAGAATGGAAGCGGAAAGTGGACTATTGATACTTCCCCACCCAATGTGCTGTAAACATTGCTTGGGAGGGAATCATTACACCATCTTCCAATCCTTTATATCTGCAGATGCAAGCACACATACACAGGTCTTTGGGAGGTCACGGATGGAGAGAGCACAATGTGCAATCCCTGGAGTTATCTCCTCCATCCTTAACAATGCTTGGCTAGTTGCCATTCCAAACTGCCAACTGAAGACGACCTTTTCATCTGACTGTTTGCTTAGCCCCAAACAACTGTTGGCTGCAAACTGATCAAGGGGCATTCTAGGTCGGTGCTTGTGGAGGGCAGAGTGAGGGTGGGGAGAGGGGAGAGAAAGAGTGTCCTTTTTCAGCCGTCAGGCAGAACTAAAGCACTTGAGCAATAGTTGATAGAAGTAGGCAAGAATTCACAAACAACCATGGTAGAAAGGCCTAATCCAAGATAGCATGCAGCCCAGGTTCAGGGGAAAGAGAATGGGGCACCTGACAGAGCTATTCCTCGGGAGGAGCCTAAAACGGCTACAATCCCATCCAGGGATGGCCAACAATTTGCCAGCAGATGTTTTGAACTCTCTTAGAAGTTCTCTCTAGAGCATTTTTAAAAGCAGAACAATAAAAATATTTTTTACATGAGCTCTGCCTTAAGTCCAGGGGTGAATTTCAACAGGTTCTGACAGGTCCTGGAGAACCGGTAGTGGAAATTTTGAGTAGTTCAGAGAACCAGCAAATACCACTCTGTCTGGCCCCAGAGTGGGGTGGGATTGGAGATTTTACAGTATCCTTGCCCTGCCATGCCCACCAAGCCACACCCAGAGAACTGGTAGTTAAAAAAAATGAATTTCACCACTGCTTAAGTCCTATTAAAATATGCAAAGGTATCTGCTGCCCTCCTGGCCTCACAAAGAGTTCATCTCTCAGCAAACTTTCCCACTATGTGGGAAAGAAACTCTCCACACAGGGGTCTCCCTCAGATCAGAACAATAACCAGAGTCACAGACAATCCTGAGGCACCTTGAAAGACTATATTTTATATTCCACAGTCCATTTCATCATATGTGTAAAGCATTATTTTGAGGGAAGTATCTATACATGTATTTGAGGGTGTGTATAGGAAGGGGAAGAGTGAAAGAAGAAACAAATATGGATGGTACAGAACAACAACAGCACTCCAAAACTATTACTGGGTGGGTATGACATGAGTCTTTCATTGATCAACATCACATTTAGTGTAGTAAGAAGTCTTGGCAGTGTTTATTTAATCTTTAAGAAACAGAGTTTCTTACTTTCTACTTCAGCTGTTTCATAAGAAAATGAGATTTTTCTAGTGAGCACCTGAAAAATGTTAGACAAATTGAAGTGTTCTTCTTTTAATATATTGCCATTTCCAATGTCAGATCATATATATTTATCAATTTTTGAAGCAACTGTAAAGGGTACTTTATGTATATCACTATAAAATCATCAGGATTACAGAGCTTTCTTTTTTTTTTTTTTTTTTTACTAAAAACAGCTTCTGAGGAAGGCCATGGATGTGTTCCCAGTACCTTTTATTTATTACGGTTGGGAAGAAAGGTCATTTGAATAACTCTAAGAATTTTATCCTTACTGAGATAGAAAACTTGCCTAGGATTTGTACCATTTCAAAATGCTAGAAAGGGGCTACATTCAGCCCAATTACTACAAGAGAATCAGGCTTGGAGCATTCACCCAACTGAACCCCATTTGTAATCTGAAGTAAAAACTGAAAGTGACTAATTCAGCAAAAGCCTCTACAGCTGAACTATAAATAGGCTGGATTTGATAAGCAAAGGAAAACAGGATGTCACTAAGTCAATGGGTCAATTGATAAAAAGAAATCGTTCTTTGGATATGATAAGGGTCAAGAGTTGATAAATGTCATACTGAAAGCAGTGAGGGAGAAAGAATCACACAGGAATCCAGAGAAAAATACAGGCGGGGGAGGGAGGCGGGGGGGGTAACTGTGTCCCTCACATAGAATCAGTTTTAGGAAGCCCTACCCAGAAGAGAATGTTTAAGACCAACTATTTGATGGAACAAAACTCAAGGCATTCTCTCTAGGATTCCCTTTCGTATGGAATATTTTCTCTCAAGGAATCTGTAGGTGAGTTCCTCATTTGAAATTTAAAGATCTTTTGAAACCATCCTGTTTCAAAGTGCTTTTAAGTAATGTGGTTATTTAGACATTACTATACTGAACCTAATGTGCTTTTTCCAAAGGGCAACTGGACTTTCTTGGAGTTTTTTTTTTCTTTGAAAATGTTTTGTTTCTCATCCAAGAAGCTTCTTCAGTTCTAACTGACTGGTGGGGAACAGAAGGATTTATATTCTTATGTTGTATTGAAGTTTAATTGCTTTAAGAATTCTTTATATGATGAAAATATTCTTGGATCTTGTTCGAAATGTAAGTACTAATATGGTATTTTACTTTATATTTTTATTTTGTTTGTTGCCTTAGGTCTGACCCTCCACCAAAAAGTTAACAGCTGTATGAAAAAATAAAAATGCCTTTATGTCCATATAGGGGCATATAGGGGCATATATCCTAATTTAACTGTAGTAGCTGTAGTAACAAAGAGCTTAAGCATTCTTGCCAATGGAATTGGTGCAACCAGAAATCTCTCATTACTTATTTTACCGATCTTCTTTCCTAAGATCAACATGAAAACAATACCCTACATTGGAAAGATGCTGACTGTTACCAAAGAAACAGAGGATTGTCTGTTTCCAATATTACCTGCTGAATGTTGAGCTGAATTTGTGCTGGGTTTAATGCAGTTAATGAGGCTGAGATTAAACCTCACATTGGTCATATGTTGAAAATCAGGCTACACATTACATAAATGCTGTCTTGTGGCATTCTGTGATTTAAAAAACAACAATAACTGGGGCATTTGATTATGGGATGAGGGCAACCTGAAGTGGATAGATTTTTTTCCTATGCTGAGATATTCAAAAACTGCTGACAGTTGATCCCACCTGCTCACATGTACAATAGTGCTGACTCTGATTGCTTTCTCAATTCTGCTATATACAAGTTAACAAAAACACAAGGTAAAATTCTTCAATTAAAAAATAATTGGACCTTTCCTCACCCCCATCCCATAAAATATGCAGGTTTTCTGTAATTTTTAAATCATTTTTTATCAAAATTGACTATTAAATGCTAGATGCCTAGTTGAATACCCTTCAAATGTGTTGAACTACAATCCTATGATCCCTTACTTCATCTATTTCTTCTTCTGCCATTGGAGATAAAAGAGGAGCTGTGATGGCGCAGTGGTTAAAATGCAGTATTGCAGGCTAATTCTTCTGACTGCCAGTGATTTGATCCTGACCAGCTCAAGGATAGAAGGATGATCCTTGACTCAGCCTTCCAGCCTTCCAAAGTTGGTAAAATGGAAACCCAGATTGTTGCGGGCAATATACTGATTCTATAAACCAGTGGTCCCCAACCCCTGGTCCGCGGACCGGTGCCGGGCCGTGGAGTACCTGGCACCGGGCCGCGCAGCGGCCGGGGGCCATGATCGCTGCTGCCTCTTCACCCACACGCGCAGCCTGAGATCAACCCCGGGACTCGAACCCGAGAGCCGCCTCTCCGGTCCAAACCCCACTCCCACCCCAGCCGCCCGCCCGGCCACCTTGGTAGCCCGTGGAGACGGAGCGCGTTCGGTTCGCCGCTACCTGGGGGCGCTGTCCCCATGACGTCACCGCGGAGTCCTCGCCTCCTTCCCTGGCGAGGCTTTCTCCCCGCCAGCCAATCAGAGGCCAGTCCCCGGGCAAGCGGGGACAAGTTGCTGGCCGGTCGAAGCAGAAGCGGGAGATTGGAGGGGGGGAGAGAGCGAGAGAGCGAGCGCTGGGCGGGTGGCAGCGTGTTCCACAGCGGACTAGGCGCGCCGCGGGCTGCCAACCCCCCCCCCACACACACACACGTACACACACTGCCTCTCTGGCAATTGGCTGCCCAGGAAGGGAGCGGGGAGCTTTCACAGATAGGAACGTGATGGGGTTTGTTTCCTTCCCCCACTCCTGAGCCCTTTTTTTTTTTGCTTGCCTTCTGGGGTCTCCGCCATGGAGCAGCCGAGGTCAGATGGGGAGGCGGGGGGAGAGAGAGAGAGAGAGAGAGAGATGGGCGGGTGGCAGCTGTCTGTGAAACATCTTCCCCTCCCCACCTCCTGGGCAGCCAATTGCCAAAGAGGCACGGTGGGGGTGGTGGGGGTGGTGGGGGTGGAAGGAAATAAAAAGAGAAGTTGCCCTTTCATTTTGCAATCTCTCTCTACGACCTTGTTTCATTCTCTTCCCTTTTGTTTCGTCCTCATTTCTCAATCTCAGCAACTTTAACACTTTTGGACTTCAACTCCCCAAATTGCCCAGCCAGCTAGAATAGATAGATAGATGGTGGATAGGTGATTGATAGATAGAGAGGGATGGATGGATGGATGGATGGATGGATAAATAGATAAATAGATAGATAGATAATAGATAGATAGAGGATATATACACATACACGCATACACACATACATACACAGAGAGAGACAGAGACAGAGACAGACATGGATGGATAGATATCACAGAAGTGAGTACACCCCCTCACATTTTATAAATATTTAAGTATATCTTGCAGCAGTTTAGACATTAATGGCTGGGGGCCATGATCGCTGCAGAACAACGCCCCCCCACCCCTGCGTGCGCTCAGCGGGCCACGGTAAAATTATCAAAGGCTGACTGGTCCGCGGCGATAAAAAGGTTGGGGACCACTGCTATAAACCACTTAGAGAGGGCTGAAAAGCAACAGACTGGCAACAGAGGAGGAGGGGGAAGGGGGTGGATTTGTGTGCCTCTCCACCGCTTGCACAAATGGAGCTTTGTGCACTTATCCGCCACTTATATGGCTCAGTTCAAAATAAAACAGAAGGGGTTCCCAATGGATCAGGGGTTAGGAACCCCTGCTGTAAAGTGCTATTAAGCAGTATATAAGTCTAAGTGCCATTGCTATAAATGCAGATAAAAATCATAGTCATCTCTTACTGTGTACAGTTGGGGATCAGCCTGTTATTTTAAGAACTGATGTTAGGGATTTTATATCTACACAATTCTAACTTCTTCTTTTTAAAAAAATGTCAGTTTTATCCTGTTTTAAATTCTTCTTTAATTGAGTCATGCCTCTTGTTTTATCTTAGTATATTATGCACAGTTTTCATTGTTTTTTAATCATTTTATCGTTTTAGGTTATCTGATCGGTGCTCAAGGAACAATTGATCAGTCTCCAAATTAAATTAATCATTCAAGTAATAGAAATATTTAACCAGAGTTATTTACATCTCTGTTTCTGAAAACTGTTGCAAGGAACACTACAGGATAATTTCACATAACTATCACAGCTTAATTTTAGTCTTCGTGAAAGTTGGACATTGAAGAAGCAGGATAAGAAGGGTATTGACACTTCTGATCTTTTGTTTTGGGGAAAGCACCTGAGAATACCATGGAAAACCCAAAAACAAACAAATGTGTCATCAAACAAATCAGCCCAGCAGTCTCACAAATGACTAGGCTCAAATTATCCTATTTCAGACATACTAGGTGAAGATCTACTTCTCTGGAGAAGATTCGATTGCTGGGAAAGGTGGAAGGAAAGAAGAGGATGAAGGGATTCAAAGTGGTAATGAATACCTTGTTGGAAGACCTGAAAGGTCAGGTTAGGGTTAGTGTCATAGAGTTAATTGAGCTATGTAATGACAGAAACAACATAATCACACATATAACAAATTAATCGATTTTTAAAAACCTGGAACCCTCTAGAGAGATGTATAACTTAAATTACAAACCCAGATTTCCCGTTTCTTATGCTCCAATGTGAGACTCTTTTCTGGTCCTGATGTCACTAAGATGTTGGCTAGAAGGACCAAGTAGTAATAGTATAGCCTCTTCTGACTCTATTATACCATACTATTTTAAGACTATCATTGCTGGGTTCCCAAACTGTAAAGGTAAAGGGTAAAGGTTCCCCTCGCACATATGTGCTAGTCATTCCCGACTCTAGGGGGTGGTTCTCATCTCTGTTTCAAAGCCAAAGAACCAGCACTGTCTGAAGACATCTCTGTGGTCATGTGGCCAGTATGACTCAACATCAAAGGTGCACGGAGTACTGTTACCTTCCCACCAAAATGGTCCCCAATTTTCTACTTGCATTTTTACATCCTTTCGAACTGCTAGGTTGGCAGAAGCTGGGACAAGTAACTGGATCTCACTCCGTTACATGATGCTAGAGATTTGAACCGCCAAACTGCCGACCTTTCTTATTGGCAAGCTCAGCATCTTAGCCACTGAGCCACTGCATCCCCTTTTCCCAAACTATACTCAATGACATATCGTGATTTCCATAGCTGACTTCAAACAACTCAATAAAATAAAGCCAAACAAATTATATTTAAATCAATGTTTAAACCCAGCCAATGAGGAGTATGCAGATAGTCCTTGACTTACAACATTTTGTTTAGTAACCATTCAAAGTTACAATGACACTGAAAAGAGTGGATTATGACAATTTTTCACACTTATGATTATTGCAGCATCCTCATGGGGTCATGTGATCATATTTAGTGATTTCTGACAAGCAAAGTAAATGGGGAAACCAGATTCACGTAACAACCATGTTACTAGCGGTAATTTGACAACTGCAGTGATTCATTTAACAAATGTGGCAAGAAAAGTTGTAAAATGGGACAAAACCCACAACTAATTTCTCACTTAGGAACCTAAATTCTAGGCTCAATTGTGGTCGGAAGTCAAGGACTACCTGTACAGCATAAACTGGAGTATTTATTGCATGGGAGCATAATTTCACAGTATTTTCTCAGAAGAAAAGAAGTGAAGATCTTAAGGCTATTTAAACATTGTTGAACTACAACTCTCAACAACACGGCCATTGACCATGTTCTGGGAAGCTATTGGGACATGAAATTCAGCACTGGAAGGTCACAATTTTCCCATTCCCACAGTAAAACCAGTGGTGGGATTCAGCCAGTTTGTACCTATTTGGGAGAACCAGTTGTTAACTTTCTCAGCAGTTTAGAGAACTGGTTGTTGGAAGAAATCTTATTTTGTTTTTATCCCACTTTACAGGTCTAATCCTGTAAGGGAGGCAGGAAGGAAACATTATGGTGTTGTTTCCAGCCTAATCTTTATTGCCCTGCTTACAGAAACTGCCTCTCTGGTTAACATTTATTACCTCGTAACAGTTAAGGCAAAGCACCCATCGACCTGAGTGACATTGAGTTGGCCACGCCCGCACGGTCACATGACCACCGAGCCACACCTACCCAGCTGGTCATTAGAGCAGAGAACTGTTTGTTAAATTATTTGAATCCCACCACTGAGTAAGACGTATAGTTAGGATTTTGCCAGTGGGAATGCAATGACATTACATCAGAGAAAAAATTGCTATCTTTGATCTAACATTGAAAACATAGCTGCTCCAATTGCAGATATAAATTGGAATATAACAACCTGTCATTGTTACCATAGTATTGTATAAGCAACAGAGAGAGTCTCTTTATCACCCCTTTTATAATGTTTAGTGTTCTCTGTTTAATATAGCTATTCTGTGACTGCCCCCTAGCTGTTGTATTTTCCCCCATTTTTTATTCAGCTTTGACTTATTTTCTAGTATTTGCTAACTACATGGTAAATGTTGGAATCTGGCACAATAAATAAGGCAAACTGATTGCATGCATGTTTCCATGCAATCTGAATCAATCAACAAAGAAACAAGCACTTTCATCATAATATCAGAAAACTTCAACATCCCCCAAAACAAATATTCAGAGAAAGATTTTGTGTTTGGGGAATGCAACTTTCAGATTCGATTTAGGATTGACAACTTAGTTCACTTGTACTACATAGTGATTGTTTTAAAGAGATAAAAGAATTGTCAATGTTTGATATCCACAACAAAGACACAATCTTTTTGCTTGTCTGTCTTTCATTTTTAATGATTAATCATCTTTATGTTTTATTGATTTTCTTATAATTTCTTTGATTGTTGTGAGCTGCCATTAGTGGAAGTTGGATGGCATACACATCGTATGCTATTGTTATAATTATTAGCTGGTAGTGAAATGTAATTGCAATTTTACATACACTTTTAAAATTCTACCCATTCAAATATATACCACACTGAGGACTCTAATCATTTTCTTCCCTTTTTGCCCTTTCTTTTTACATCATTCACATTACGACACAAATCAATTACTTCTCAATTACTTCTTTCTTATATTCAGCTTTTGACTTAGTTGTCTTTAAATGGCTTCCTTTAT